>NW_027361692.1:6740000-7082500 GCF_039654945.1 Dendrobates tinctorius | reverse complement strand
CCAGCTACAGAACAGATGCACACATTGCAAGCTTAATTCCGTTAACGAACGAGACTCCGTCATGCCCCGCGGTCCGAGTCCGGCTTACTAGAGGGGCACGTGAGGCTCTGGCACATGAGATTGGCCAATAACTGGAGTGTCATGCCCTTACATGTCCGTGGCTGCATGTGAGCTACACTGAAAAGGCCAGCGTTTGTCGCTTACAGGTGCAGATAACCCGCTGAACAACGTTAGTGATGGGGATCAATGATTACAATTATTACCCGCGAACGATGATTTCCCAGTAAGTGCAGGTCAACCGCAGTTCTGGAATTAGGCCTAACCGTCATTCCTGAAAAAATGAAAAACTTACGTGTGCAAACCACAGGTGCTGTAGCTTGCTTAACAGCTCGCCAGCCGTTCTCACGCCCAGTATGGATTACACGTGATTGCACAAAGGTGAGAAAGGGTACCGTATGCCCGGATAACATGTATGGATAGCGTACACATTCAAAATATATGTCTATACATCAGGAGGCAGGCTCAGACGGTGTTAGGCCCAGTATGGCTTGCAAGTGATTGCACAAAGGTGAGAAAGGGTACCGTATCCCCGGATAACATGTATGGATAGCGTACACATTCAAAATATATGTCTATACATCAGGAGGCAGGCTCAGACGGTGTTAGGCCCAGTATGGCTTGCACGTGATTGCACAAAGGTAAGAAAGGGTACCGTATCCCCGGATAACATGTATGGATAGCGTACACATTCAAAACATGTCTATACATCAGGAGGCAGGCTCAGACGGTGTCAGGCACAGTATGGATTTGACGGCCCATAATACACAGCGGAGGAGCAGGGAGAGGTAAAGATTGCAAATGCTGGGGCCCTGCCCAAGCAAGGGGGGCCCACTCGTGGGCGTCGGTACTGGCACTGGGCCCCTCATAGTACGGCGGTGTGTCTGACGGCGGGTGTGCACCACCACCGTCAGAGACACTTGATTGCACTATGAGGGACCCTGTGCCAGTGCCCGCGCCCAAGAGTCGGCCTACCCACCTGTCCAGGGCAACGGCACTCGCACGGTGTCGTGCGCTAGGTGGTGACCCCAGCCATGACGGGGGGGAGGCAGCACAGTTAGGGAGTTTTAGAAAGTGGCATATGTTGATGTTGGACATTCAGCTGATGCAAAAGGCGAAATAGGTCAAGTCCCAGGAAGAGGTGAACCAAAGCAAGCCATTTTTCTGTCACCCTATGTGTCATCAAGGGAAGGTGGGACAAAATCCTTGGAAACCCATGCATGGTTCATTTTAATGAAGGTTAGATCATCCACATTTTGGGTTGACAGACGGGTCCTTTTTTCTGTCAAGATTGATCCAGCTGCACTGAAGACTCTTTCCGATAGCACACTTGCAGCTGGGCAAGCGAGCTCCTGTAAGGCATATTGTGCCAATTCAGGCCAGGTGTCCAGTTTAGCGGCCCAATAGTCAAAGGGGAATGACCTGTGTGGGAGAACATCGATATGGGAGGAAAAGTAGTTTGTAACCATAGTTGACAACTGCTGTCTCCTGTCACTTTCCATCGATGCAGTATTACCAGTTGTGTGAGCGGTCCGTGAAAAACCAGTCCACAACATTGTCATGAAACCCCTGTCTCCAACGCCACTTCTGCTGTGTGCACCATGAACACCTCTGCCAAGCTGCCCCCGGCCCGTACGGCTCGTGTGAGAACCATCACCGCTGCTGTGTGCTGGGAATGCCTCAAGCAACCGATTTACCAGAGTTGCTTGTTTATTAGCCAATATTAGGTCAAGGTTCTCCTGTGGCATGATGTTTTGTAATTTGCCTTTATAGCGTGGATCCAGGATGCTGGCCAACCAGTAGTCGTCATCGTTCATCATTTTGGCAATGCGGGGGTCCCTTTTTAGGATCTGCAAGGCATAATCTGACATGTGGGCCAATGTTCCCGGTGTCAATGATGCACTGCGAGTGCTGGTTGGAGGAGCACTTTCTGGCAAATCCACATCCCTCCAGTCACGCACAAACCCTGTACCAGACCTTGCCACGCCAACATTTTCACTTGCCCCACGAGATGCATCCTCCTCCCCTAAGTAATCATCCCCATCATCCTCCTCCTCTTCTTCCTCCACCTCGTCCAGGAGAGGTCCCTGAGCAGACAATGGCTGAATGTCATCAAGGATTCCCTCCTCCTCTTCCTCCTCATCAACATTGGCTGCAGACGCGTCAAAGTTTGCATGAGCAGACGCATCAGTGGGATGCTCATGCTTAGGATGGCGTCGTCTGCGCTTACCAGCCGTGTGCATTCCTCAAAACACTGAAGGACTTTACAGAGGTCTTTCAGCTTCGACCACTGCACACCTGTCAACTCCATATCTTCTCTCAAAGTGCCTGGCCGTGTATCCTCCCACAAATGCATTATGGCCTGCCTCTGCTCGCACAGCCGCTCCACCATGTGCAGGGTGGAGTTCCACCTTGTTGCAATGTCGATAATGAGGCGGTGGTTGGGAAGGTGGAGCAATCGCTGCAGCTTCTGCATACGAACGGAGTGTACAGGCGACCGGTGGATGTGCGTGCACAGTCTTCGCACCTTCTGGAGCAGGGCTGTTAACTCCGGATAATTTTTGAGGAAGCACTGCACCACCAGGTTCAAGGTGTGAGCCAAGCAAGGTATGTGGCTGAGTTTTGAAAGGGCTATGGCTGCCACAAAATTACGGCCGTTATCACTAACTACCTTGCCTGCCTCAAGATGTACACTGCCCAGCCATGACTCAGTTTGTCGCTTCAAGTACTCGGCCAGCACCTTGGCGGTGTGTCTGTCGCCCAAACACATCATCTGCAACACAGCCTGCTGACGCTTTCCACTAGCTGCTCGATAGGGGGACACCTCGTGTGCAACAGTGGCAGCTGCAGATGGAGTGCTCGTGCGACTGCGCTCTGTGGACGAGCTTTCGCTTCTGGAGGAGGAGGAGGAGGAGGAGGAGGAGGGTCGAACACCTACAGCCAACTGTTTCCTATACCGTGGGCTAGGCAGCACTGTCCCACCACCGCTGTCCCCTGTGGACCCTGCATCTACCACATTAACCCAGTGTGCAGTGATGGACACGTAACGGCCCTGGCTATGCCGACTGGACCATGCATCAGTTGTGAGGTGCACCTTTCCACTCACTGACTGCTTGAGTGCATGGACAATGCGGTCTTTTACATGATGGTGGAGGGCTAGGATGGCTTTGCGAGAGAAGAAGTGGCGACTGGGTAGGTCATAGCGTGGTACTGCATTGGCCATGAGTTCGAGGAAAGCTGCACTTTCCACCAACCGATAGGGCATCATCTCAAACGAGATTAGTTTGGCAATGTGGGCGTTCAAACCCAGTGTACGCGGATGAGAGACTGAGTACTTTCTTGACCTACTCATAGTGTCTGGGAGGGTGAGCTGGACTTGAGAGCTGCATATGGTGGAAGTAGCGGTGGACAGGGCGGACTGAGAGAGGGTTGATGATGGTGATGGAGTTGGTGTTCTTTCTGATAGCCTAGATTCAGTATTTCGTTGATATAACAGTGGGATTCCCTGACTGCTGTTGCCTTGCAACGACACCTCAACATTTGCTGCTGTGCTAACCGGTGGGCTTACAGTGGGGGAAACAATGTAGCGTTGCTGACTACCTTCTTTGTGATCAGTTGCACATGTGGCACTTGAGGTTTGGTGTTGTGTCCACGCTTGCAAGTGCATGCTGGTTAAATGTCTAAGCATGCAACTGGTATTCAAATTTTTCAGATTTTTCCCTCGGCTAAAGGTCTTTGCGCACTTCTTACAGATAACCTTGGCCTGATCATGAGGATTTTGTTCAAAAAAGTGCCACACTGCACTCTTCCTACTTTGGCAGACATTTTGCGGCCTAGCACGCTGTGATCTTTTGACCGTCTGGACAAGCTGTCCAGCAACTCTTTTGATTTTTGGAACCTGTCTTTGGAGTGCTCCGGGCCTGCCAGATAACAGCTGTTGCGATGTCGATGTCTGCTGTGGATGCTCCTCCTCATCTGAGCTATTGGAAGCAGCACCTTCTTCCCCCAATGGATGCCAATCTGGGTCAACAACTGGGTCATCCATCACCCCCTCTTCAATGTCATGTGCACCTTCCTTTGTGTCATCGTGTATGGTGGTATAGTGTGCGGGAAGGGGCACCTGAGTCTCATCAGGGTCAGAATCTGGCTCTGTACACTGCGAGGACAATGTAGTGCTCTGAGTGAATGTACCAGCAGAATCATCTATCAGTGGCTGTGCATCAGTGCACTCCATGTCAGATTCATCTTGGCCTGGGTAATTCACCATTTCACTTGATAATCCAGGCATGGTATGTGAAAACAGCTCCATGTAGTAATCATTAGTATGGCCTGCGTCATCCTTCAATCTTGGTTGGGGTGAAGGACACAAGGAAAGGTGTGGTTCATGAACATGAGCCTCCAATGACGACTCAGTGCTTTTACTTTTTACAACTTCAGAAGAGGAGGCGATAGAGCTGGAGGCTGAGTCAGCAATGTAAGACAAAACTTTTTCCTGAAGCTCTGGCTTTAAAAGCGGTTTGCCAACTCCTAGAAAACTAAGCCTTCGAGGCCTTGTGGAGCCAGACGATGACGCAGGCTCAACACCTCCTGCATTCGGTCCTACTTTGCTTTTGCCACTACCATCATATCCACCACCAACACCATCATTACCAGCTGCCAACCCCCGCCCAATTCCACGGCCTCTTCCACCAGCCTTCCTCATTTTTGGTAGAAATGTAGACAAAATCCAACAAACTATATAGTAATGTAAAACAAGGTACAAGGTGTCTATAGGACAGGGGAGATTTTGAATTTCTGCAGACACTAGTGGACACTGGACACTTTTGGATTGTGTGAGGCCCACTGAATATCAGAGCGCTATGTCACAGGCTCGATGGCACAGGTGTGAAAAAAGTGACTACAGGATAAGGGAGATTTTGAATTTCTGCAGACACTAGTGGACACTGGACACTTTTGGATTGTGTGAGGCCCACTGAATATCAGAGCGCTATGTCACAGGCTCGATGGCACAGGTGTGAAAAAAGTGACTACAGGATAAGGGAGATTTTGAATTTCTGCAGACACTAGTGGACACTGGACACTTTTGGATTGTGTGAGGCCCACTGAATATCAGAGCACTATGTCACAGGCTCGATGGCACAGGTGTGAAAAAAGTGACTACAGGATAAGGGAGATTTTGAATTTCTGCAGACACTAGTGGACACTGGACACTTTTGGATTGAGTGAGGCCCACTGACGCTGTATGGTGTGAAAAAATGCACGCTTAGTACCTCAGCAGGACAAAAAAAAAAATTGGGATTGCTTTTAAAAAAGCAGTTTGCAGAGCAGTGGGTAAACAGCAATGCAGCTGTCAGGAAGCCTTAGAAGGCAGCCTAACAACCAACACCGCTGATCCACCACAATATAGCCTCCCCTTGCACTGCACACACAGTGACTGGTGTGTTGTACAGGCAAAATCGCTAGCAGCAGAAGCAGTTTTTTTTTCTTCTTCCCTGCCTAACGCTCTCCCTACAGAATCAGCAACCTCTCCCTATGCTAAGATCGGCAGAAGTAAGATGGCGGTTGGCGTGCACGCCCTTTTATAACCCCTGTGACGCCCACCAAAGCAAGCCAATCACTTGCATGCCCTTCTGAAAGATGGTGGTGACCCCTGTCTATGTCATCACGTTGCCCACAGTGTCCATGGATCCTGATTGGCTGAAAAAGAGCGCAAAACAAACTTTTGAAATGCGACTTTGGCGCGTAAGTCGCCGACTTCGTGGCCGACCTCATCCTAGGGTCGGGTTTCGTTTCATGAAACCCGACTTTGCCAAAAGTCGGCGACTTTTTAAATTTTTCGACCCGTTTCGCTCAACTCTACCCCTGATGATGCTGTGTGGCCAGCCAATCACTGCACGACCACAACAAAGATGGCTGCGGTGTTTCATTTCCTGGCAGACAATCCCTGCATCGTGATTGAGTCTGTAAAGTCAGCCACAAAAGCTGGGTGGAGACCCGAGTTCCTGCCAAGTCGTCCCGCAAATGCTCTGCGCTCGCCGAGTACACCGAGTACCGTGATACTCAGGCAACTAAAGAGTAGAGGTGAGCACGTTCGCGCATCACTACGCTTTAGCAGCGGGCACAGGCTTTAGACAAGCTGCCGCTCCCCCTCTATCTTGTGAGACCTTCAATCGAGTATAAGCCGAGGGGGGCTTTTTCAGCATTAAAAAGTGCTGAAAACTCGGCTTATACTCTAGTGTATACGGTAATATTTGTGCTCATAACAACTCTGTAATGTATAAAAACCTACAAGGAGAAAGAAGTACTAAGCCTATAGAGTAAAAATTTATTTTTATTGATAGAATTAGCTAAAAAACAAGCATAAATAAAAAGTGGAGATATTAAATAGAGAAAACTTCTTGCGTAGCAAATACTCAGGTAATGGTATGTTTAAATGTCATATAAACTAGGGCTACTGATAAGGTGCTTCTGCAGAAAATAATATATATTGAGTATGTACACAAAATACCTCTATTTGTCTTATCCAAAAGAAAAACAATGTCATCAAGTGATAAATGTTTTTATATATCCAAGGCAGAGGACTGTGTATTGGAAAGAATTAAGTAACACAAATCAATAAAAAAAACTTTGTACCTTAAGGATAAGCAAGATGTAGTTCAAAAAGGGAAAAAAGGGGATAACGTGCAGTGCAGTCAATAGCCAACATGACTTTAATTTGTTCATGTTCATAGATTTTTGAGTTATTATTACTTTTGTCACGTTCAAGTTATTTCTGTCACCTTTGTGGGTTTTTCTGTTATTAAACGAGGGATACCAACAATTTTAACCATGTGTGTATATCATGGCAAATGCTGATACCTACCAAACATGATTTACAATGTGAAATACTGATGAAATACTACTGCAAAAACATTTTTGGACAAATGTGTGCACAAGGTGCCTCTGTTCAGATTCAGCCTGTATAGGTAGTATTAATGAATAAATAGTACCATCAAGTAAATAGTATCCTATCACTTGTTGATGCTAATTATTCATTAATATTACCTATATACTGTATATAGGCTGAGCAGAAGCACCTTGTGCACACATTTATCCAAAATATTTTTTGCAGTAGTACTTCATCAGTATTTCGCATTGTGAATCATTTCCTAATGCTAGTAGCAGAGAGGGCATTGGGAGTGTGCAGTGCCCAAAACCGGTATGTGTTTTGTTGAGTAGAAGTAAGCTTTACAATGTTTTTATCTTTGTTTTGTAACAGGGAGAAGGACTATAAAAAACTACAACTCAGAGGTTATGACGACATTGTCTCCTTGTTCATTCTGTAAAGATGACTGTAATATATGTTTGGACAACCATGCTTCCCGACCATCAACTGCCCAATGTTTGTCCTTATTGTTATTTTTAGTATTTGCTATATGTCTGTAAAGAGAACTTTTACATTAATAGCAATGTCACATTTTATACAGTTGTGTTCAATGCTTATACTATTCTTTGCAACAATTCCAAGTAACATTTCATTCTTGTACCATACAAAAATAAATGCAAGTGTTTATGAGGACTGAAAGCTCATCATCGCTCTAAAGAGTACTCATGTTTTACATTTTATTCCATAAATCAATAGAACACATGAACATAAGCAACTTTGTAATATATCTTATCAGAGAAATCTGCTTCTTTCACCGTCTGGACTGAGCATTCATTTTCAAAATTCTCAATTGCAGGTTAAAATCTGTATCCATGTTTAATATTGATATTCTGAAGTAAAAGTTAAACAATGGTCACTCTATAAATGAGAAAAATCTGTATTTAGATTTCATTAGATCATCTTTGTTGAACAGCAGTAATCTTATATTTTAGCTGAGTATTTATTTTTGTTTTCTATATTATTGTCTCTATAAGAAATATAACTGTGCAGTTTTCTTTTCAGTTTTAGGCAACAAAAAGCAAAACATATACACATACAAAATATGAGATTTAGCAGCCATAGCATAGCAGCAGTTTTAATAGCAGCAGCAGCTGAAGCAGCTATAAGTTTAGACATTTTAAAGCAAATGCAATTTTGAACCAAAATCAAAAATTAGCTTATGACAAACCATGAATTTAAAGGGTATGTGTCAGTAGGGTCAACCCTCCTAAATAGTGATGGGCGAGTAGCATTGTTGCTCGGGTCTCCTCGAGCATGCTCAGGTGTCCTCCGAGTATTTTGGCGTGCTCGGAGATCTAGTTTTTGTTGTCTCAGCTGCATGATTTGCGGCTGCTAGACAAGCTGAGCACATGTGGGAATTCCCTAACAAACAGGCATTCCTCACATGTATTCAAGCTGTCTAGCAGTCGCAAATCATGCGAGTGAGACTACGAAAACTAAATCTCCGAGAACTACAAAATACTCGGAGGACACCCATGCTGTACTTTCCCTGAACATGCTCGTTCGGTGAAACCCGAGCAACAAGTATACTCTCTCATCTCTACTCCTAAACCAATCTACAGTGGGGCAAAAAAGTATTTAGTCAGTCAGCAATAGTGCAAGTTCCACCACTTAAAAAGATGAGAGGCGTCTGTAATTTACATCACAGGTAGACCTCAACTATGGGAGACAAACTGAGAAAAAAAAATCCAGAAAATCACCTTGTCTGTTTTTTTTTTCATTTTGTTTGCATATTATGGTGGAAAATAAGTATTTGGTCAGAAACAAGCAATCAAGATTTCTGGCTCTCACAGACCTGTAACTTCTTCTTTAAGAGTCTCCTCTTTCCTCCACTCATTACCTGTAGTAATGGCACCTGTTTAAACTTGTTATCAGTATAAAAAGACACCTGTGCACACCCTCAAACAGTCTGACTCCAAACTCCACTATGGTGAAGACCAAAGAGCTGTCAAAGGACACCAGAAACAAAACTGTAGCCCTGCACCAGGCTGGGAAGACTGAATCTGCAATAGCCAACCAGCTTGGAGTGAAGAAATCAACTGTGGGAGCAATAATTAGAAAATGGAAGACATACAAGACCACTGATAATCTCCCTCGATCTGGTGCTCCACGCAAAATCCCACCCCGTGGGGTCAGAATGATCATAAGAACGGTGAGCAAAAATCCCAGAACCATGCGGAGGGACCTAGTGAATGAACTGCAGAGAGCTGGGACCAATGTAACAAGGCCTACCATAAGTAACACACTACACCACCATGGACTTAGATCCTGCAGTGCCAGACGTGTCCCACTGCTTAAGCCTGTACATAGAATCATAGAATCATAGAATCATAGAATCGTAGAGTTGGAAGGGACCTCCTGGGCCATCTTGTCCAACCCCCTGCTCAAAGCAGGATTCGCTAAATCATCCCAGTCAGATGTCTGTCCAGCCTCTGTTTGAAGACTTCCATTGAAGGAGAACTCACCACTTCTCGTGGCAGCCTGTTCCACTCATTGATCACTCTAACTGTCAAAAAGTTTTTTCTAATATCTAATCTGTGTCTCTTCCCATTCAGTTTCATCCCATTGCTTCTAGTCTTTCCTTGTGCAAATGAGAATAAAGTTGATCCTTCTACAATGTGACAGCCCTTTAGATATTTGTAGACAGCTATTAAGTCTCCTCTCAGTCTTCTCTTTTGCAAACTAAACATTCCCAAATCCTGCAACCTTTCCTCATAAGACAGGGTTTGCAGACCGGTCACCATTCTGGTCGCTCTTTTCTGAACTTGCTCCAGTTTGTTGATGTCTTTTTTAAAATGTGGTGCCCAAAACTGGACACAATATTCCAGATGAGGTCTGACCAAAGAGGAGTAGAGGGAAATAATGACTTCACGTGATCTAGACTGTATGCTTCTGTTAATACATCCTAGAATTGCATTTGCCTTTTTTGCTGCTGCATCACACTGTTGACTCATATTCAGTCTGTGATCTATTAGTATACCCAAGTCTTTTTCACATGTGCTGTCACTTAGCCCTATTCCTCCCATTCTATATATGCTTTTTTCATTTTTATTGCCCAGATGTAGTACTTTGCATTTCTCCCTGTTAAAAACCATTCTGTTAGTTGCTGCCCACTTCTCCAGTTTATTTAAATCTTTTTGAATCCTCTCTCTCTCTTCTCTAGTATTAGCTATCCCTCCTAGCTTTGTGTCATCAGCAAATTTAATCAGTTTACCCTCAATTCCTTCATCTAAATCGTTGATAAAGATGTTGAACAATACAGGGCCCAGGACAGAGCCCTGTGGTACCCCACTTGAGACATTCTTCCAACTGGATGTACAGCCATTTACGACCACTCTTTGGGTCCGATCACTAAGCCAGTTATGAATCCACCTAACAGTTGCCTTGTCCATTCCATACTTAGTCATTTTTTCAATAAGGATTGTATGAGAGACTTTGTCAAATGCTTTGCTGAAGTCAAGATATACTATATCTACAGCATTTCCTTGATCCACCCAATCAGTGATACCGTCATAGAAGGAAATTAAGTTAGTCTGACATGACTTATTAGTTAGAAACCCAT
This sequence comes from Dendrobates tinctorius, assembly GCF_039654945.1. Lineage (NCBI taxonomy): Eukaryota > Metazoa > Chordata > Amphibia > Anura > Dendrobatidae > Dendrobates > Dendrobates tinctorius. The sequence continues at coordinate 7,071,956 of NW_027361692.1, read as the reverse complement.
GCTGACTCTGTTTAATCACTTCATTCTTATCCAGGTATTGACATACATGTTGTTTAATAATTTGTTCAAAGATCTTTCCTGGTATAGAAGTCAGACTCACCGGCCTATAGTTGCCTGGGTCCACCTTCTTCCCCTTTTTGAAGATAGGAACAACATTTGCTCTTCTCCAGTCTTCTGGCACTTCTCCTGTTCTCCAAGAATTTTCAAAGATTATGGAGAGGGGTTCAAAAATTTCTTCTGCTATCTCCTTCAGTACTCTGGGGTGTAATTCATCTGGACCTGGAGACTTGAATTCATTTAGGTTAGCTAAGTGTTTCCTCACTATCTTTCTGTTTATAGATATCCTGGATTCTTCTATTCCCTTAATAGGACAGTGAATAACAGTTGATGTTGCATTTCCTTTCTGAGAGAAAACAGATGCAAAATAGGAATTTAAAAGTTCAGCCTTCTCAACATCCTGTCTTACCATTTCATCATTTTCATCCTGTAAAAATCCTATAGCATCTTTGACTTTTCTTTTACTTTTGACATATCCCCAAAATCCTTTATTATTGCTTTTGACATCTCTTGCAAGCCTCAGTTCATTTTCAGCTTTAGATAATCTGATTTGTGCCCTGCAGGTTCTGCAGACAGCATTATATTCTTCTTTAGATATGCCTCCCTCTTTCCATTTTATAAACATTTTTTTCTTCCTTTTTAGCATGTGCTTAAGTTCTGTGTTCATCCATCCTGGTTTCCTTAAATGCTTCCTATTCTTCCCTCTTTTCGGAATTGTTAACAACTGTGCTTTGAGAATTTCATTTTTCAAGATTTCCCATCCTTCCTGGACATTTTTGTCTTTAAGGATATCCAGCCATTGGATCCCTCCAATTCTCTTTCTGAATCCCTTAAAATCTGCCTTTCTGAAATCTAACCTTGACGTCTGAGTCTTCACAGGTCTTCCACCTCTAGTAATCCAAAATTCTAAAATAGCATGGTCGCTACCTCCTAGGGTCCCAGCCACTTTTACCTCCTCAACCATTTCCTCCCTGTTTATAAGGATTAGATCCAAGGTAGCAGTTCCCCTTGTTTTCTCCCTTACCTTTTGGAAGATAAAGTTGTCAGCAAGAGAGGATAAGAATTTCCTTGACCTGTTAGTTTTGCCTGAGAGAGATTCCCAACAAATGTCTGGATAGTTGAAATCTCCCATGACAACTATGTCATATTTTTTGGAGAACTTGGCCATCTGATGCATAAAGAGTTCATCTATATATTCGGCTTGCACAGGCGGCCTGTAGTAAATGCCTACAATGGTGTCCTTTCCATTGTTCTGTCCTTGTATTCTTACCCAAACAGTTTCCACAGAACTCCCAGTCTCTGAAGCTTCAATCTCTGTGCAGATATACGCATTTCGAACATACAATGCGACACCCCCTCCTCGTTTATCAAATCTGTTTCTTGCAAATAAGTTGTATCCTTCTAGTCTTGTATTCCAATCATGTGTATTGTCCCACCAAGTTTCAGTGATTCCAATTACATCATATTTCTGTTCCTGTGTTAGTAGTTCCAATTCTCCTTGTTTGTTGCCCATGCTTTGTGCATTAGTATAGAAACATTTTAGTTTGTGATTGGTTTCTCTTTCTCCAATATTTTTATTAATTAGATTCTTTCGTCTTTGTTCTTCCTTTCCACTTCTAATAGCAGAGTTCTCAATAGCATTTGTCAGGTGTATGGCTTTTTCTGGTCTTTTGCTTCCCTTCCCATGTTGTTCTAGTTTAAAGCTCTCCTTACAAGTGTAGCAAGGCGACTTCCAAATACATGCTTTCCAGTCTTCGTAAGGTGCACCCCATCTCTAGCAAGTAGTCCATCGTATAAGTAGTTCACTCCGTGATCCAGAAATCCAAATCGTTGCTGACGGCACCATCGACGTAGCCAGTTGTTCACCTGCAGAATCTTATTCCACCTCCTTGTTCCATGGCCATCCACTGGGAGGATGGAAGAGAAGACCACCTGCGCTCCCAGTTCTTTCACTTTCTTGCCTAAGTCTTCAAAGTCTCTGCAGATGATTTCCAGGTCGTTTCTTGCGGTGTCATTTGTCCCCACATGTAGTAGCAGGAATGGGTAGTCATCTGTAGGTCTGAAGAGTCCTGATATCCTGTCAGACACATCTTTAATTTTTGCACCTGGAAGACAGCACATTTCTCTTGTAGTTATATCCGGTCTGCAGATAGCGGCCTCTGTTCCTCTCAGCAGGGAATCCCCCATGACCACCACTCTCCGTTTCTTCTTCACAACATTTTTCTTTCTCCATCTAGGAGGACTCTGAAGGCGTACAAGGTTGCTGTTTGTTGGCAAAGTCTTATCCTGATGTATTTCTTCATCGTTTTCCTGCGTGAGAGCCTGGTACTGGTTTCTGAGCAGTATGGGTGCTGACTGCCTCCTGATCCTCCTGCTTCTCTGGGTCACATGTCTCCATTCCTCTGTTTCTTCAGGTGTACTTCGAATTTCTTCTCTTTCTGTAACATGAAGAGATAATTCTGCTCTGTCCAAGAACTCTTCACCTTCCTTAATGATCTTCAACGTAGCTAACCTCTCTTCGAGATTTTGCAACTTTTCCTCCAACAGGGACACAAGCTTGCATTTGTGGCATGTGAAGTTTGGCTTTTCCACTGGTAAATCTGTGAACATGTAGCAAGAAATGCAGCTCACCAAATGGCTCCTGGACTCTTCCATCTTGAGATTTCTTAAAAACGATGAAAGATGAGCCAAATTTCGCGCGCCGATAGACGCGGTTGATCGTTGAGCTCGCGGAGACTCTTCACTTATCCCAGAAGGCACTGGGAATATGCAAATGATCTCCTCAAGACTCTTCCCCTGGTTTTCCGATTTCCTCTTTTCAGCTGCAACCGCCAAAACCCAGTGATCGTTGAGCTCGCGGAGACTCTTCACTTATCCCAGAAGGCACTGGGAATATGCAAATGATCTCCTCAAGACTCTTCCCCTGGTTTTCCGATTTCCTCTTTTCAGCTGCAACCGCCAAAACCCAGTGATCGTTGAGCTCGCGGAGACTCTTCACTTATCCCAGAAGGCACTGGGAATATGCAAATGATCTCCTCAAGACTCTTCCCCTGGTACATGTCCGGGCCCGTCTGAAGTTTGCTAGAGAGCATTTGGATGATCCAGAGGAGTTTTGGGAGAATGTCCTATGGTCTGATGAAACCAAACTGGAACTGTTTGGTAGAAACACAACTTGTCGTGTTTGGAGGAAAAAGAATACTGAGTTGCATCCATCAAACACCATACCTACTGTAAAGCATGGTGGTGGAAACATCATGCTTTGGGGCTGTTTCTCTGCAAAGGGGCCAGGACGACTGATCCGGGTACATGAAAGAATGAATGGGGCCATGTATCGTGAGATTTTGAGTGCAAACCTCCTTCCATCAGCAAGGGCATTGAAGATGAAACGTGGCTGGGTCTTTCAACATGACAATGATCCAAAGCACACCGCCAGGGCAACGAAGGAGTGGCTTCGTTAGAAGCATTTCAAGGTCCTGGAGTGGCCTAGCCAGTCTCCAGATCTCAACCCTATAGAAAACCTTTGGAGGGAGTTGAAAGTCTGTGTTGCCAAGCGAAAAGCCAAAAACATCACTGCTCTAGAGGAGATCTGCATGGAGGAATGGGCCAACATACCAACAACAGTGTGTGGCAACCTTGTGAAGACTTACAGAAAACGTTTGACCTCTGTCATTGCCAACAAAGGATATATCACAAAGTATTGAGATGAAATTTTGTTTCTCACCAAATACTTATTTTCCACCATAATATGCAAATAAAATGAAAAAAAAACAGACAATGTGATTTTCTGGATTTTTTTTTCTCAGTTTGTCTCCCATAGTTGAGGTCTACCTATGATGTAAATTACAGACGCCTCTCATCTTTTTAAGTGGTGGAACTTGCACTATTGCTGACTGACTAAATACTTTTTTGCCCCACTGTATATGAGCATGCAGGTGGTAGAAAATTGAATTAAATGATACTTTGTTAGCTACGATCATATATATTATTCCACATAAATCCATGTTTTTCTTATGTGTGAATGAGCTGTAATAGACTATGTACTGGACACAGATCTCCCTGTGAATCTGCCTACAGACATCATTTTAAATGAAAGTGGAGTTACCCGCATGAGATATGGAATGGCCGCTCTCTGCTCTCCTGATCTCACTGCAGAGCTGTGTGTGATTATATGGCCAGGGTCACACTAGTGTATGACATAGGATGCGATATGCTAATGACCCTTAGTCTCCTGCTCCGCTGCGAGAGGGAGCAGAGTATCAGCGCTCTGTGCTCTGAGCCTCTCACACAGAGAGGATTGGAGCACAGATGCAGAGGAGGTGGAGAAATGAATTTCTCCATCTCCTCCATTGTCGGGGTTAGCGTATATCGCACATCACTCACAGCAAGCTGCAATTTCACTCACACGTTGAAAACGGCCGAGAAAAAAAACGCTGATCGGAGCTGCCCCATACATTAACGGTGGTCCGAGTGCTATGCGATGTTTTATCACATAGCATTCGTCTGTTTTCATTGCTAGTGTGACCTTAGCCTACCTGACACATCTGCAGGTTCCTCTCAGCTTCAGCTTCCATCTCACGGGCAGACAGGGTTGCAATACAACAGTGCTGTGAGTGCTGCAGCAAATGTGTTTGCAAGGAGTAAAGTTCAGTTATGCTGCTCTGTGTATGTTAAATGTGTCATACTCGTAACTCCCTCTTTCATGTAAAATAAGTTCTGGATGCTTGATCATGCAGATCAGTGCCAAGCCCTTAACAGATCCTTTACATATTAAGAAAACATGGTTTTCTCTGGAGAAAGAATTCTTATTATAGATATCTAGGTATAATTTTATACGCTTCTAATCACCTGCGTGCCCATACAGAAGGCTTAGGTAGGTTGATCCTACTGACAGATTAAGTGCACTGTTAGCTCTTTATCCTGGCCAGTTTTAGTCCCATTGCGCTTCCAATGCCACATATAGCAGCATCATAAGGGCATAGTTTGGACCAGCACAACAACAATGCTGCTGATCCTAACCGTCAATATATCAGGAAGCTGGGATGCTGTGGATTGCTCCCATTTAAAGTTTGGGAACTTGTACACTGTAAAATCATTCAGTCCACCTTTGGACTCGTGTAATCTTAAGCCCCCGTTACACACTGCGATATCGCTAGCATTATCGCTGTAAAGTCACCGATTTTGTGACGTTGCAGTGATATTGATAGAGATATCGCTGCACGTGATACTTACCTCCGACCGGCTCCCCCGCTGGTTATCGCTGATCGCGCGAGAAGCTGCTGGACCATTCCTCGTCGGGCGCTTCCTGCTGGGCTTCCTGTCGAGAGACGAGCGACGCGTGGACGCGGGCGGAAGGACGTCAGGATCGCCGCGTCTGACAGGTAAGTAGCAACCCCCGACCCCAGCGATGTCGCTGGTGAGATCTGCCTGTGTGGCAGCTCACTAGCGGCCACTTAGCGATGCACCAGCGATCCATATCATTGTCGGGATCGCTGGTGCATCGCTATGTGTAACGGTACCCTTAGCCTCAAATCAGAATGCTTTTAGGTCTTTTCACCTTATAAAATGTTCTACACACAAAAAGTTGTATACAATATCTTTTTATGGGTTGGCTGATTTCTAAATGAATAGTCCGCATTATTTATAACCATGAAATGTATATATAAGTAAAGATACCAAAACAAGTGAAATAATTAAGATACAATTTGGATTAAAAAGAAAATGTACAAATAAGGATTAATGTTTTAGAACAAAAACGGATATCTATGTGTTTATTTTAATTCTAATCGATATTTAACTATGTCTGTTGTGGTAATTTTCATTCCACATGCTTTACACTGAACATTTAGCTTTGACTGTACTGTTGTAGATGACTATGAGGTTATTTCTTTTTTGCACCTCTACAGATTCTGTTATTTTGCATTTACATTAAAATATTGATTTGTTGTCACTTTAGAATGTGTTGTCATTTTTTCATTACTTTCTTTGACGGTGCTGTGACATTCACTGAATATTTCAGTTCAATGGTGTAGCATTGCAGTAAGCTGCAGCCGGTATTGCAGATAAGGAGAAAATAGTATCTTTAAAAATAACTGAAAATTCAAGTGAGCAAGCTTGCGAGTGCTTCATCTAAAGTGCGTTTTGCCTTAAAGTGGACATTTCATTTCACATGACAATGATCATAGTACAGGACTCTGCAGTAAAGCCATTTTTGTCAGTGATTTTTTTGCTAATGATCTTCAATATGGAATGCTCAAAATTTGGCTGCATTAAACTATTCAGTATCTTTCTTCTGCTGCTAGGCTACAGTCTTGAGTGTGGGATCAAGCATCATAAGGTTTTACAGTGCTCACTTCCACACTCAAGATGATAGCTTAGCGTAACAAGCAGAATGCTGCTTAGGTTAGTGTGCTCGTAGCACAGACTTTGGGTGGTTAACTAGCTAACTGTTGGTTATCAGCAAAAATCACTACTAGAGGGATTTGTAAATTAGATTATACTGCAGAGTTCTTAAAATAATTTTCTTGTAAAATTGGAGCTCCTTTGAAAGGGAATATGTCACCTATTTTTTTGCATATAAGCTGCGGCCACGGTCATCAGGGGCTTATCTACAGCATTCTGTAATGCTCCAGATAAGCCCCCGATGTAACCTGAAAGAGAAGAAAAACCAGTTATATTATACTCACCCAGGGGCGTTCCGGGTCCAGTTCGGGTCCGGAGGTTGTCGCGGTCCGGTCTGACGCCTCCCATCTTTATGCAGTGACATCCTCTTCTCACTGCTTTGCCCTGTTGAGGGCAGAACAGAATACTGCAGTGCGCAGGCGCCGGACCTCTCTGACCTTTCCCGGGGCCTGCACAAACTGAGGGGGGACCCCACGTCTGGTTTTTTATTCATTTTTCTCTCCTGCTTGCTGTTGCCGGCAGAGCAGGAGAGAAGAATGACAGCCGCGATCATCACCAGCCGCCGGGAACTGCGCTTACTGTAGTGCTTCCTCCCGGCGGCCGTCCGTGTGGTTCTGATGCGGCTCACATGTGGCACACAGTTGCCACACGTTTTCCACACGGAGGTACCACGTGTCCACACGGACATGGATAGTTCCGGTACCGTTTTTTCCGGTACTGGAATTATCTGAACGTGTGAAACTGGCCTAATCTGGCATATACCAACAAGTTTTCTAAATAGATAGATGGGGATGTCAGTACAGGAATGGCACCACTGCATGAAGTTCTCTGAAAGCTAAGGGAATGTCTGCTTCAGTAAGAAGAGTAAGAGGAGCACAAGGCAGGCCAAACTGGTGCTGGTAGTGGGGAACTCAAACACTAGCGGGACAAATTGGGTAATCTGTCACAAAGACTAGGATCATAGATTGATGCGTTGCCTTTCTGGCTCTCAAGTTTGATAGATTGTGGACCAGGATGATAAACTAACCCCTTAACGACCAGGGGTATTTTTGGTTTTGCATTTTCATTTTTCCCTCCCCTTCTTTCCAGAGCCATAACTTTTTTATTTTTCTGACAATATGGCCATGTAAGGACTTGTTTTATGCGGGACGAGCTGTCCTTTTGAACAACGCCATTGGTTTTACCATGTCTTGTACTACAAAACAGGAAAAAAATTCCAAGTGTGGTGAAATTGCAAAAAAAGTGCAATCCCACACTAGTTTTTTGCTTGGCTTTTTTGCTAGGTTCACTAAATGCTAAAAGTGACCTACCATTATGATTCTCCAGGTCATTATGAGTTCATAGACACCAAAACTGTCTAGGCTCTTTTTTATCTAAGTGGTGAAAAAAATTTCCAAATTTTGTTTTAAAAAAAGCGCCATTTTCCGAGACCCATAACGTCTCCATTTTTCATGATCTGTAGTTGGGTGAGGACTTATTTTTTGTGGGCTGAGCTGATGTTTTTAATACCACTTTTGGGCAGATATGTTCTTCTGATCGCCCATTATGGCATTTTAATGCAATGTCACATTGACCAAAAAAAAACAATTCTGGCGTTTTGATTTTTTTTTCTCACTACGCCGTTTAGCGATTGGGGTAATGCTTTTTTTATTGATAGATTGGGCTATTCTGAAAGCATCGATACCTAATATGTGTATGTGTGATTTTTTTAATAGTTTTATTTTGAATGGGGTGAAAGGGGGGTGATTTAAACTTACATTTTTTAAATTTTTTTCATATTTTTAAAACTTTTTTATTTTGGCATGCTTCAATAGCCTCCATGGGAGGCTAGAAGCATGTCCTACTTGATTGGCTCTGCTACATATAGGTGATGAGCAGATTGCCTAAATGTAGCAGAATTACTGCATTGCTATGAGCGCCGACTACAGGGTAGCGCTCATAGCAATGGGGCATCAACAACCATAGAGGTCTCCAGGAGACCTCTGGTTGTTATGCCAACGTGCTGCTGACCCCCAATCATGTGACGAGGGTCAGCAATTCCCGCATTTCCGGCCGTGAGGTCGGAAGCGCCATTTAAATGCCACTGTCAGCATTTAACAGCTGCATTTAATGGGTTAATAGGCGCAGGTGGATCGAGATTCCACCTGCACCTATTGTGCAAAACAGCTGACATGTACCGGCTTTGATGCAGACTTTTTGACAGTGCCCTCATCAAAGCAGGGGAGACGTTAAGGTTAAGGGGTTAATGGGTTCACATAAGGATCTAGCAGTCCTGTTGTACATGTTAGAGGTAAGTGGAGAGTACTTAAAAATGATTTCGGGGATTTAGATCACAGGCTTAAGGAAAGTATAACAAAGGTACTATTTTCTGAAATACTTCCTGTTACCATATGCCACACCAGAAAGGCAGAGGGCAGGTTTAGAATGGTAAGTATGTGGTTCAGAAATTGGTGTTGGAAGGAGAGTTTCTGGTTTCTGGAGACCTGGGAACATATCTCTGCCAAATGCAGGTCCCATAGTAAGGATTGTCTGCTCTTTAATGGTGAAGGCACAGTTGTGCTGGGGGAAAGAATGGCTAGAAAGTTGGATAAGTGTTTAAACTAGGTACCGAGAGGTGTATAATTACTGTGCAATGTTAATTTTTTCCTTCTAAATTGCTTCAATTTCTATGAAGCACCTGAAGGGTTAATAAACTTTTTCAATGTGGTTTTGAGCATCTTGAGGGGTGCAGTTTTTAGAATGGTGTCACTTATTGATATTTTCTGTCATATCAGACCCTTAAAGTCACTTCAAATGTGATGTGGTTCCTAAAAAATAGTTTTGCAAATTTTGTTGGAAAAATGAGAAATCACTGGTCAACTTTTAATCCTTCTAACTTCCTAACAAAAAGAATTGTGCTGATATAAAGTAGACATGTGGGAAATGTTATTTATTAACTATTTTGTGTGATATATAACTCTGTTGTTTAAGGGCTTAAAAATTAAATCTTTGAAAATTGCAAACTTTAAAATTTTTGCCAAACGTCTGATTTTTTTCACAAATAAAAGTCATATTGAAGAAATTTTACCAATATCATGAAATACAATATGTCACAAAATAAAAATCTCTGTATCACTGTGATTCTTTGAAGAGTTTCCTAGAGATGAGAGGATAAATTTGCTGAGGACCGACTTTGAATCAATTTCCTGAAATTAGTGGTTCTGTGCAAGTTTAAACACTTTGAAAATTAAATTCACAAACATCACAAAATAATTGCCCACCACCTTTTCACACTCTGCTGAAGCAACAGAGATTGGGCTAATGACATTATGCGCAACTATGCAGTGTTGATCACAGCTATGGCATAACAAGGTCAATGCCAGGCTATCCAAACCTGACGAAGGCACGCCGCCGAAACGCGAGTAGGGGAAGTGGCACCATCACATGGTTCAGGTAAGATATGCAGTTACTTGTTGTTTTTGAGCACACTATACACCGTTTTATACAACAATGCTCCAGTCTTATGCTCTGCACTAGCTTTATGCACTTTAGCCTGGGAGATATGTATATATTTATGGTATTGTTTTGGTATTCCCCTGGATGCACTTTGTTTTGATCTTGGGTTGATCTTAGATCTACTTTGGGCATTGTTGTCTATAATTATCGAAATTTAAATTTTTTCCTTGTCTGCCATTCGGTGGTGCCACTTAATTTCTTGGCTCACCACAGTGTATCATATTGGCTTATAAGTTTTGCATATTGCATGTTTTTTAAAACCTTTAATAAAGATTTTTTTTTATTTGTTCTATTCATATCTCTTTTTATATGCTCCCTTGATTATGGCGTAGAACAGCACTTTATCAAGTCCTATCTTTAATTCTAGGAACTGTCCTACTATAATGTGTTATTTATGATTGTCATATAGCATTACCTTTAGGTATTTATGTATGCTATTTCAGGCAAACCTTGTACAGCTGGGGACTGTACTAATTACAGTCTTTAATGAAAGAATGAGATAGCCTTCACTGTGCTCTGTCACTTTGTTCCTCTACACATCCCACCTCTGGACAGCAGTTAGGAGTTCAGAGTGATTTAGCTTCCCCTGCTTCCTTACCATTATTAGGATCAAAAATCAACGGGTCCCTGAGGAGCACAGTGATGTACTGGACTGGCAGTTTGCACAGCAGATTTGGATTCCAAATCCAGATTCACCCAGATGACAAAGTGATTTCAGTAAGCTAATTTTGTTATTGTATAATTTTAGGGTCTCTTTCTTCTTTCTGTGCAATTACTGGTTTTCTAGTATCCAATTTTTTGGGAAAATTCGGCAATGTTGGTGAATTCATATTTTAAACAATCCTCCCAGCATTACCCAATACGTGAAAATTTACAGACAATAGACAACTAGCACAAGCACCACATAAGCATATGCCCTTTCATGCAGCTTAGCTTTAAAGGGAATCTGTCAGCAGGTTCAGACTTCCTAATTAGTCTATATTGGCACGTAGGTCCTAAATAAATTAATACCTTGATATCTATGATTTGATGTTTTATTCCAGAAAAATCCACATATTTTTCTTATACAGTATATAAATGAGCTGTTAAAGACTATGAACCAGATACTGATCTGTATGAGAATCTGCCTCCAGAACATGGTGTAAATGAAAGGGTGCATTACCAGAGACATGTAACTAAGAGAACAGTTGAACTGAACTTTGTCTCATAACCAAGACATTATCAACTGTAGCTTTTACAGCTCTGCTGTGTTGCAACAATATTGTACCACTGTCTGTCTCTGACATGGAAGCTGAAAGTCCTGAAAGGGTTGATTCTGCTGACAGTGTTCTGTCCTCACTGAATAGGCAGACTATTTGCAGCTTATACAGACAGCTAAACCGCTATATCGGAGAACAATAAGGAGGTTGTAGGCTGAGTCTGTGCTTTTATTGAACGTGATGATATATTGGCGTGGTGAAACTGTAATACAAACATAATATATATATATATATATATATATACACACAATCAGTACAGGAGTATAACAGGAATGCATATTATACATAGTACACTGTGAATGAACATATGCACACTAATAGCCAACCAGGTGCAGGACTAATTAAACCAGGCTAATATAGGACAGGGATTAGCTACAGAAAGCATGAATACGTGCCGGTGATGCAATCGCAAGGGGAGAGGAAAAGATGAGGTTCCTTCCTGGATGCAGGCTGAAGGAAAATGGAGGAGAGTAGAGGAAATGGAGGCTGAGCTAACCATAATGCATTGCAAAAGCTACCATAATGCTTTGCGAAGCTACCATAATGCATTGCAAAGCTACCATAATGCATTGTGAAAGGAGGGAAAGATCCAGACATGAAAGTGAAAGAAAAACAACACAATAAGACTGTGGTTATGACTGATCACTAGGGATGAGCGAAACGGGTCGAAAAATTTCAAAAGTCACCGACTTTTGGCAAAGTCGGGTTTCATGAAACGAAATCCGACCGTAGGATGAGGTCGGCCACGAGGTCGGTGACTTACGCACCAAAGTCGCGTTTCAAAAGTTTGTTTTGCGCTCTTTCAGCCAATAGGATCCACGGACACTGTGGGCAACGTGATGACATAGGCACGGGTCACCACCATCTTTCAGAAGGGCATGCAAGTGATTGGCTTGCTTTGGTGGGCGTCACAGGGGGTATAAAAGGGCGTGCACGCCGACCGCCATCTTACTTCTGCCGATCTCAGTATAGGGAGAGGTTGCTGCTGATTCTGTAGGGAGAGCGTTAGGCAGGGAAGAAGACAAAAAAACTGCTTCTGCTGCTAGCGATTTGGCCTGCACAACACACCAGTCACTGTGTGTGCAGTGCAAGGGGAGGCTATATTGTGGTGTATCAGTGGTGTTGGTTGTTGGGCTGCCTTTTAAGGCTTCCTGACAGGCTGGCATTGCTGTTTACCCACTGCTCTGCAAACTGCTTTTTTAAAAGCAATCCAATCTCCCTTATCCTCTAGTCACTTTTGTCACAGCTGTGCCATCGAGCCTGTAACATAGCGCTCAGATATCAGTGGGCCTCACACAATCCAAAAGTGTCCAGTGTCCACAAGTGTCTGCAGAAATTCAAAATCTCCCTTATCCTCTAGTCACTTTTGTCACAGCTGTGCCATCGAGCCTGTGACATAGCGCTCAGATATCAGTGGGCCTCACACAATCCAAAAGTGTCCAGTGTCCACAAGTGTCTGCTGAAATTCAAAATCTCACTTATCCTCTAGTCACGTTGGTCACAGCTGTGCCATCGAGCCTGTCACATAGCGCTCAGATATTCATTGGGCCTCACACAATCGAAAAGTGTCCAGTGTCCACAAGTGTCTGCTGAAATTCAAAATCTCACTTATCCTCTAGTCACTTTGGTCACAGCTGTGCCATCGAGCCTGTCACATAGCGCTCAGATATTCAGTGGGCTTCACACATTCCAAAAGTGTCCAGTGTCCACAAGTGTCTGCTGAAATTCAAAATCTCACTTATCCTCTAGTCACTTTGGTCACAGCTGTGCCATCGAGCCTGTCACATAGCGCTCAGATATTCATTGGGCCTCACACAATCCAAAAGTGTCCAGTGTCCACAAGTGTCTGCTGAAATTCAAAATCTCACTTATCCTCTAGTCACTTTGGTCACAGCTGTGCCATCGAGCCTGTCACATAGCGCTCAGATATTCATTGGGCCTCACACAATCCAAAAGTGTCCAGTGTCCACAAGTGTCTGCAGAAATTCAAAATCTCACTTATCCTCTAGTCACTTTGGTCACAGCTGTGCCATCGAGCCTGTCACATAGCGCTCAGATATTCATTGGGCCTCACACAATCCAAAAGTGTCCAGTGTCCACAAGTGTCTGCTGAAATTCAAAATCTCACTTATCCTCTAGTCACTTTGGTCACAGCTGTGCCATGGAGCCTGTCACATAGCGCTCAGATATTCATTGGGCCTCACACAATCCAAAAGTGTCCAGTGTCCACTAGTGTGAGCAGAAATTCAAAATCTCCCCTGTCCTATAGACACCTTGTACCTTGTTTTACATTACTATATAGTTTGTTGGATTTTGTCTACATTTTTACCAAAAATGAGGAAGGCTGGTGGAAGAGGCCATGGAATTGGGCGGGGGTTGGCAGCTGGTAATGATGGTGTTGGTGGTGGATCTGATGGTAGTGGCAAGAGCAAAATAGGACCGAATGCAGGAGGTGTTGAGCCTGCGTCATCGTCTGGCTCCATAAGGCTTCGAAGGCTTAGTTTTCTAGGAGTTGGCAAACCGCTTTTAAAGGCAGAGCATCAGGAAAAAGTTTTGTCTTACATTGCTGACTCAGCCTCCAGCTCTATCGCCTCCTCTTCTTCAGTTGTAAAAAGTAAAAGCACTGAGTCGTCATTGGAGGCTCATGTTCATGAACCACACCTTTCCTTGTGTCCTTCACCCCAACCAAGATTGAAGGATGACGCAGGCCATACTACTGATTACTCCATGGAGCTGTTTTCACATACCATGCCTGGATTATCAAGTGAAATGGTGAATTACCCAGGCCAAGATGAATCTGACATGGAGTGCACTGATGCACAGCCGCTGATGGATGATTCTGCTGGTACATTCACTCAGAGCACTACATTGTCCTCGCAGTGTACAGAGCCAGATTCTGACCCTGATGAGACTCAGGTGCCCCTTCCCACACACTATGCCACCATACACGGTGACACAGAGGAAGGTGCACATGACATTGAAGAGGAGGTGATGGGTGACCCAGTTGTTGACCCAGATTGGCATCCATTGGGGGAAGAGGGTGCTGCTTCCAATAGCTCAGATGAGGAGCATCCACAGCAGACATCGACATCGCAATAGCTGTTATCCGGCAGGCCCGGAGCACTCCAAAGACAGGTTCCAAAAATCAAAAGAGTTGCTGGACAGCTTGTCCAGAGGGTCAAAAGATCACAGCGTGCTAGGCCGCAAAATGTCTGCCAAAGTAGGAAGAGTGCAGTGTGGCACTTTTTTGAACAAAATCCTCATGATCAGGCCAAGGTTATCTGTAAGAAGTGCGCAAAGACCTTTAGCCGAGGGAAAAATCTGAAAAATTTGAATACCAGTTGCATGCTTAGACATTTAACCAGCATGTACTTGCAAGCATGGGCACAACACCAAACCTCAAGTGCCACATGTGCAACTGATCACAACGAAGGTAGTCAGCAACGCTACATTGTTTCCCCCACTGTAAGCCCACCGGTTAGCACAGCAGCAAATGTTGAGATGTCGTTGCAAGGCCACAGCAGTCAGGGAATCCCACTGCTATATCAACGAAAGACTGATTCTAGGCCATCAGAAAGAACACCAACTCCATCACCATCATCAACCCTCTCTCAGTCCGCCCTGTCCACCGCTACTTCCACCATATGCAGCTCTCAAGTCCAGCTCACCCTCCCAGACACTATGAGTAGGTCAAGAAAGTACTCAGTCTCTCATCTGCGTACACTGGGTTTGAACGCCCACATTGCCAAACTAATCTCGTTTGAGATGATGCCCTTTCGGTTGGTGGAAAGCGCAGCTTTCCGCGAACTCATGGCCTATGCAGTACCACGCTATGACCTACCCAGTCGCCACTTCTTCTCTCGCAAAGCCATCCCAGCCCTCCACCATCATGTGAAAGACCACATTGTCCATGCACTCAAGCAGTCAGTGAGCGGAAAGGTGCACCTCACAACTGATGCATGGTCCAGTCGGCATGGCCAGGGCCGTTACGTGTCCATCACTGCGCACTGGGTTAATGTTGTGGATGCAGGGTCCACATGGGACAGCGGTGGTGGGACAGTGCTGCCTAGCCCACGGTATAGGAAACAGTTGGCTGTAGGCGTTCGACCCTCCTCCTCCTCCAGAAGCGAAAGCTCGTCCACAGAGCGCAGTCGTACGAGCACTCCATCTGCAGCTGCCACTGTTGCACACGAGATGTCCCCATATCGAGCAGCTAGTGGAAAGCGTCAGCAGGCTGTGTTGCAGATGATGTGTTTGGGCGACAGACACACCGCCGAGGTGCTGGCCGAGTACTTTCAGCGACAAACTGAGTCATGGCTGGGCAGTGTACATCTTGAGGCAGGCAAGGTAGTTAGTGATAACGGGCGTAATTTTGTGGCAGCCATAGCCCTTTCAAAACTCAGCCACATACCTTGCTTGGCTCACACCTTGAACCTGGTGGTGCAGTGCTTCCTCAAAAATTATCCAGAGTTAACAGCACTGCTCCAGAAGGTGCGAAGACTGTGCGCGCACATCCGCCGGTCGCCTGTACACTCCGTTCGTATGCAGAAGCTGCAGCGATTGCTCCACCTTCCCAACCACCGCCTCATTATCGACATTGCAACAAGGTGGAACTCTACCCTGCACATGGTGGAGCGGCTGTGTGAGCAGAGGCAGGCCATAATGCATTTGTGGGAGGATACACGGCCAGGCACTTTGAGAGCAGACATGGAGTTGATCGGTGTGCAGTGGTCGAAGCTGAAAGACCTCTGTAAAGTCCTTCAGTGTTTTGAGGAATGCACACGGCTGGTAAGTGCAGACGACGCCATCCTAAGCATGAGCATCCCACTTATGCGTCTGCTCTTGCAAACTTTGACGCACCTTAAGGAGCAGGCTTCTGCAGCCAATGTTGATGAGGAGGAAGAGGAGGAGGGAATCCTTGATGACATTCAGCCATTGTCTGCTCAGGGACCCCTCCTGGACGAGGTGGAGGAAGAAGAGGAGGAGGAGGAGGATGATGGGGATGATTACTTAGGGGAGGAGGATGCATCTCGTGGGGCAAGTGAAAATGTTGGGGTGGCAAGGTCTGGTACAGGGTTTGTGCGTGACTGGAGGGATGTGGATTTGCCAGAAAGTGCTCCTCCAACCAGCACTCGCAGTGCATCATTGACACCGGGAACATTGGCCCACATGTCAGATTATGCCTTGCAGATCCTAAAAAGGGACCCCCGCATTGCCAAAATGATGAACGATGACGACTACTGGTTGGCCAGCATCCTGGATCCACGCTATAAAGGCAAATTACAAAACATCATGCCACAGGAGAACCTTGACCTAATATAGGCTAATAAACAAGCAACTCTGGTAAATCGGTTGCTTGAGGCATTCCCAGCACACAGCAGCGGTGAAGGTTCTCACACGAGCCGTACGGGCCGGGGTCAGCTTGGCAGAGGTGTTCATGGTGCACACAGCAGAAGTGGCGTTGGAGACAGGGGTTTCATGACGATGTTGTGGACTGATTTTTCAAGTACCGCTCACACAACTGGTAATACTGCATCGATGGAAAGTGACAGGAGACAGCAGTTGTCAACTATGGTTACAAACTACTTTTCCTCCCATATCGATGTTCTCCCACACAGGTCATTCCCCTTTGACTATTGGGCCGCTAAACTGCACACATGGCCTGAATTGGCACAATATGCCTTACAGGAGCTCGCTTGCCCAGCTGCAAGTGTGCTATCGGAAAGAGTCTTCAGTGCAGCTGGATCAATCCTGACAGAAAAAAGGACCCGTCTGTCAACCCAAAATGTGGATGATCTAACCTTCATTAAAATGAACCATGCATGGGTATCCAAGGATTTTGTCCCACCTTCCCCTGATGACTCATAGGGTGACAGAAAAATGGCTTGCTTTGGTCCATCTCTTCCTGGGACTTGACCTATTTCACCTTTTGCATCAGCTGAATGTCCAACATCAACATATGCCACTTTCTAAAACTCCCTAACTGTGCTGCCTCCCCCCCCATGGCCGGGGTCACCACCTAGCGCACGACACCGTGCGAGTGCCGTTGCCCTGGACAGGTGGGTAGGCCGACTCTTGGGCGCGGGCACTGGCACAGGGTCCCTCATAGTGCAATCAAGTGTCTCTGACGGTGGTGGTGCACACCCGCCGTCAGACACACCGCCGTACTATGAGGGGCCCAGTGCCAGTACCGACGCCCACGAGTGGGCCCCCCTTGCTTGGGCAGGGCCCCAGCATTTGCAATCTTTACCTCTCGCTGCTCCTCCGCTGTGTAGTCTTGGCCGTCAAATCCATACTGGGCCTAACACCGTCTGAGCCTGCCTCCTGATGTATAGACATATATTTTGAATGTGTACGCTATCCATACATGTTATCTGGGGATACGGAACCCTTTCTCACCTTTGTGCAATCACGTGCAATCCATACTATGCCTGACACCGTCTGAGCCTGCCTCCTGATGTATAGACATATATTTTGAATGTGTACGCTATCCATACATGTTATCTGCGGATACGGAACCCTTTCTCACCTTTGTGCAATCACGTGCAATCCATACTGGGCCTAACACCGTCTGAGCCTGCCTCCTGATGTATAGACATATATTTTGAATGTGTACACTATGCTATCCATACATGTTATCCGGGGATACGGTACCCTTTCTCACCTTTGTGCAATCACGTGTAATCCATACTGGGCGTGAGAACGGCTGGCAAGCTGTTAAGCAAGCTACAGCACCTGTGGTTTGCACACGTAAGTTTATCATTTTTTCAGGAATGACGGTTAGGCCTAATTCCGGAACTGCGGTTGACCTGCACTTACTGGGAAATCATCGTTCGCGGGTAATAATTGTAATCACAGATCCCCATCACTAACGTTGTTCAGCGGGTTATCTGCACCTGTAAGCGACAAACGCTGGCCTTTTCAGTGTAGCGCACATGCAGCCACGGACATGTAAGGGCATGACACACCAGTTATTGGCCAATCTCATGTGCCAGAGCCTCACGTGTCCCTCTAGTAAGCCGGACTCGGACCGCGGGGCATGACGGAGTCTCGTTCGTTAACGGAATTAAGCTTGCAATGTGTGCATCTGTTCTGTAGCTTGCATGGTTGAGGTTTCCCAGGTGGAGTCGAATTAAACCGTAGGCTCCACTCTTGGTGGTGCCCTTCTGGACATTCCTTTAAGGTTCAGCTTTGCAACCATACTGCCCACGTAAAACAAACACTTTGCCTTCATGAACGCTGTTTGGAGGGTCATGACTCGTGTGAATAATACCGCCCAATCAGTTAACCTGCTAGAGAGATCCTTCGTTGCTCCCAAGCATGACATCACACTCCCTAGGAGGAAGGTAATGCCACTGTGGCGACCGTACTCCTGGGGGCGACAGTACGGTGGTGTGTCTGATGGCGGGTGGGCCGAACCTGCACTTTCATCTGCAGCTTCCTCTTTGTCACAGTGTAAGATGGAACTGTATATGGGAAGGGTAACCTGAGTTTCATCAGTGTCAGATTCAGGCCGGGTAGCGTGCGAGGGGAATGTAGTGGTCTGGGTCAATGTACCAGCAGATTCATCGAGCAGTGGCTGGGCATCAGTGCACTTGTGTCGCCCCCAGGAGTACGGTCGCCACAGTGGAATTACCTTCCTCCTAGGGAGTGTGATGTCATGCTTGGGAGCAACGAAGGATCTCTCTAGCAGGTTAACTGATTGGGCGGCGTTATTCCCACGAGTCATGACCCTCCAAACAGCGTTCATGAAGGCAAAGTGTTTGTTTTACGTGGGCAGTATGGTTGCAAAGCTGAACCTTAAAGGAATGTCCAGAAGGGCACCACCAGGAGTGGAGCCTACGGTTAAATTCGACTCCACCTGGGAAACCTCAACCATGCCAGCTACAGAAAAGATGCACACATTGCAAGCTTAATTCCGTTAACGAACGAGACTCCGTCATGCCCCGCAGTCCGAGTCCGGCTTACTAGAGGGACACGTGAGGCTCTGGCACATGAGATTGGCCAATAACTGGTGTGTCATGCCCTTACATGTCCGTGGCTGCATGTGCGCTACACTGAAAAGGCCAGCGTTTGTCGCTTACAGGTGCAGATAACCCGCTGAACAACGTTAGTGATGGGGATCTGTGATTACAATTATTACCCGCGAACGATGATTTCCCAGTAAGTGCAGGTCAACCGCAGTTCCGGAATTAGGCCTAACCGTCATTCCTGAAAAAATGAAAAAATTACGTGTGCAAACCACAGGTGCTGTAGCTTGCTTAACAGCTCGCCAGCCGTTCTCACGCCCAGTATGGATTACACGTGATTGCACAAAGGTGAGAAAGGGTACCGTATCCCCGGATAACATGTATGGATAGCATAGTGTACACATTCAAAATATATGTCTATACATCAGGAGGCATGCTCAGACGGTGTTAGGCCCAGTATGGATTGCACGTGATTGCACAAAGGTTAGAAAGGGTACCATATCCCCGGATAACATGTATGGATAGCGTACACATTCAAAATATATGTCTATACATCAGGAGGCAGGCACAGACGGTGCTAGGCCCAGTACGGATTGCACGTGATTGCACAAAGGTTAGAAAGGGTACCGTATCCCCGGATAACATGTATGGATAGCGTACACATTCAAAATATATGTCTATACATCAGGAGGCAGGCTCAGACGGTGTTAGGCATAGTATGGATTGCACGTGATTGCACAAAGGTTAGAAAGGGTACCGTATCCCCGGATAACATGTATGGATAGCGTACACATTCAAAATATATGTCTATACATCAGGAGGCAGGCACAGACGGTGCTAGGCCCATTATGGATTGCACGTGATTGCACAAAGGTTAGAAAGGGTACCGTATCCCCGGATAACATGTATGGATAGCGTACACATTCAAAATATATGTCTATACATCAGGAGGCAGGCTCAGACGGTGTTAGGCATAGTATGGATTGCATGTGATTGCACAAAGGTTAGAAAGGGTACCGTATCCCCGGATAACATGTATGGATAGCGTACACATTCAAAATATATGTCTATACATCAAGAGGCAGGCTCAGACGGTGTCAGGCACAGTATGGATTTGACGGCCCAGACTACACAGCGGAGGAGCAGGGAGAGGTAAAGATTGCAAATGCTGGGGCCCTGCCCAAGCAAGCGGGGCCCACTCGTGGGCATCGGTACTGGCACTGGGCCCCTCATAGTACGGCGGTGTTTCTGACGGTGGGTGTGCACCACCACCGTCAGAGACACTTGATTGCACTATGAGGGACCCTGTACCAGTGCCCGCGCCCAAGAGTCGGCCTACCCACCTGTCCAGGGCAACGGCACTCGCACGGTGTCGTGTGCTAGGTGGTGACCCCGGCCATGGGGGGGGAGGCAGCACAGTTAGGGAGTTTTAGAAAGTGGCATATAATGATGTTGGACATTCAGCTGATGCAAAAGGTGAAATAGGTCAAGTCCCAGGAAGAGGTGGACCAAAGCAAGCCATTTTTCTGTCACCCTATGTGTCATCAGGGGAAGGTGGGACAAAATCCTTGGAAACCCATGCGTGGTTCATTTTAACGAAGGTTAGATCATCCACATTTTGGGTTGACAGACGGGTCCTTTTTTCTGTCAGGATTGATCCAGCTGCACTGAAGACTCTTTTCGATAGCACACTTGCAGCTGGGCAAGTGAGCTCCTGTAAGGCATATTGGGCCAATTCAGGCCAGGTGTCCAGTTTAGCGGCTCAATAATCAAAGGGGAATGACCTGTGTGGTAGAACATCGATATGGGAGGAAAAGTAGTTTGTAACCATAGTTGACAACTGCTGTCTCCTGTCACTTTCCATCGATGCAGTATTACCAGTTGTGTGAGTGGTACTTGAAAAATCAGTCCACAACATTGTCATGAAACCCCTGTCTCCAACGCCACTTCTGCTGTGTGCACCACGAACACATCTGCCAAGCTGCCCCCGGCCCGTATGGCTCGTGTGAGAACCATCACCGCTGCTGTGTGCTGGGAATGCCTCAAGCAACCGATTTACCAGAGTTGCTTGTTTATTAGCCAATATTAGGTCAAGGTTGTCCTGTGGCATGATGTTTTGTAATTTGCCTTTATAGCGTGGATCCAGGATGCTGGCCAACCAGTAGTCGTCATCGTTCATCATTTTGGCAATGCGGGGGGGTCACTTTTTAGGATCTGCAAGGCATAATCTGACATGTGGGCCAATGTTCCCGGTGTCAATGATGCACTGCGAGTGCTGGGTGGAGGAGCACTTTCTGGAAAATCCACATCCCTCCAGTCACGCACAAACCCTGTACCAGACCTTGGCACGCCAACATTTTCACTTGCCCCACGAGATGCATCCTCCTCCCCTAAGTAATCATCCCCATCATCCTCCTCCTCCTCTTCTTCCTCCACCTCGTCCAGGAGAGGTCCCTGAGCAGACAATGGCTGAATGTCATCAAGGATTCCCTCCTCCTCTTCCTCCTCATCAACATTGGCTGCAGAAGCCTGCTCCTTAAGGTGCGTCAAAGTTTGCATGAGCAGACGCATAAGTGGGATGCTCATGCTTAGGATGGCATCGTCTGCGCTTACCAGCCGTGTGCATTCCTCAAAACACTGAAGGACTTTACAGAGGTCTTTCAGCTTCGACCACTGCACACCTGTCAACTCCATGTCTGCTCTCAAAGTGCCTGGCCGTGTATCCTCCCACAAATGCATTATGGCCTGCCTCTGCTCGCACAGCCGCTCCACCATGTGCAGGGTGGAGTTCCACCTTGTTGCAATGTTGATAATGAGGCGGTGGTTGGGAAGGTGGAGCAATCGCTGCAGCTTCTGCATACGAACGGAGTGTACAGGCGACCGGCGGATGTGCGCGCACAGTCATCGCACTTTCTGGAGCAGGGCTGTTAACTCCGGATAATTTTTGAGGAAGCACTGCACCACCAGGTTCAAGGTGTGAGCCAAGCAAGGTATGTGGCTGAGTTTTGAAAGGGCTATGGCTGCCACAAAATTACGGCCGTTATCACTAACTACCTTGCCTGCCTTAAGATGTACACTGCCCAGCCATGACTCAGTTTGTCGCTTCAAGTACTCGGCCAGCACCTCGGCGGTGTGTCTGTCGCCCAAACACATCATCTGCAACACAGCCTGCTGACGCTTTCCACTGGCTGCTCGATAGGGGGACACCTCGTGTGCAACAGTGGCAGCTGCAGATGGAGTGCTCGTACAACTGCGCTCTGTGGACGAGCTTTCGCTTCTGGAGGAGGAGGAGGGTCGAACGCCTACAGCCAACTGTTTCCTATACCGTGGGCTAGGCAGCACTGTCCCACCACCGCTGTCCCCTGTGGACCCTGCATCCACCACATTAACCCAGTGCGCAGTGATGGACACGTAACGGCCCTGGCCATGCCGACTGGACCATGCATCAGTTGTGAGGTGCACCTTTCCGCTCACTGACTGCTTGAGTGCATGGAAAATGCGGTCTTTCACATGATGGTGGAGGGCTGGGATGGCTTTGCGAGAGAAGAAGTGGCGACTGGGTAGGTCATAGCGTGGTACTGCATAGGCCATGAGTTCGCAGAAAGCTGCGCTTTCCACCAACCGAAAGGGCATCATCTCAAACGAGATTAGTTTGGCAATGTGGGCGTTCAAACCCAGTGTACGTGGATGAGAGACTGAGTACTTTCTTGACCTACTCATATTGTCTGGGAGGGTGAGCTGGACTTGAGAGCTGCATATGGTGGAAGTAGCGGTGGACAGGGCGGACTGAGAGAGGGTTGATGATGGTGATGGAGTTGTTGTTCTTTCTGATGGCCTAGAATCAGTCTTTCGATGATATAACAGTGGGATTCCCTGACTGCTGTGGCCTTGCAACGACACCTCAACATTTGCTGCTGTGCTAACCGGTGGGCTTACAGTGGGGGAAACAATGTAGCGTTGCTGACTATCTTCGTTGTGATCAGTTGCACATGAGGTTTGGTGTTGTGTCCACGCTTGCAAGTGCATGGTGGTTAAATGTCTAAGCATGCAACTGGTATTCAAATTTTTCAGATTTTTCCCTCGGCTAAAGGTCTTTGCGCACTTCTTACAGATAACCTTGGCCTGATCATGAGGATTTTGTTCAAAAAAGTGCCACACTGCACTCTTCCTACTTTGGCAGACATTTTGCGGCCTAGCACGCTGTGATCTTTTGACCCTCTGGACAAGCTGTCCAGCAACTCTTTTGATTTTTGGAACCTGTCTTTGGAGTGCTCCAGGCCTGCCAGATAACAGCTGTTGCGATGTCGATGTCTGCTGTGGATGCTCCTCATCAGAGCTATTGTAAGCAGCACCCTCTTCCCCCAATGGATGCCAATCTGGGTCAACAACTGGGTTATCCATCACCTCCTCTTCAATGTCATGTGCACCTTCCTCTGTGTCACCGTGTATGGTGGTATAGTGTGTGGGAAGGGGCACCTGAGTCTCATCAGGGTCAGAATCTGGCTCTGTACACTGCGAGGACAATGTAGTGCTCTGAGTGAATGTACCAGCAGAATCATCCATCAGCGGCTGTGCATCAGTGCACTCCATGTCAGATTCATCTTGGCCTGGGTAATTCACCATTTCACTTGATAATCCAGGCATGGTATGTGAAAACAGCTCCATGGAGTAATCAGTAGTATGGCCTGTGTCATCCTTCAATCTTGGTTGGGGTGAAGGACACAAGGAAAGGTGTGGTTCATGAACATGAGCCTCCAATGACGACTCAGTGCTTTTACTTTTTACAACTGAAGAAGAGGAGGCGATAGAGCTGGAGGCTGAGTCAGCAATGTAAGACAAAACTTTTTCCTGATGCTCTGGCTTTAAAAGCGGTTTGCCAACTCCTAGAAAACTAAGCCTTCGAAGCCTTATGGAGCCAGACGATGAAGCAGGCTCAACACCTCCTGCATTCGGTCCTATTTTCCTCTTGCCACTACCATCAGATCCACCACCAACACCATCATTATCAGCTGCCAACCCCCGCCCAATTCCACGGCCTCTTCCACCAGACTTCCTCATTTTTTGTAGAAATGTAGACAAAATCCAACAAACTATATAGTAATGTAAAACAAGGTACAAGGTGTCTATAGGACAGGGGAGATTTTGAATTTCTGCACACACTAGTGGACACTGGACACTTTTGGATTGTGTGAGGCCCACTGAATATCTGAGCGCTATGTCACAGGCTCGATGGCACAGCTGTGACAAAAGTGACTAGAGGATAAGGGAGATTTTGAATTTCTGCACACACTAGTGGCCACGGGACACTTTTGGATTGTGAGGCCCACTGAATATCTGAGCACTATGTCACAGGCTCGATGGCACAGCTGTGACAAAAGTGACTAGAGGATAAGTGAGATTTTGAATTTCTGCACACACTAGTGGACACTGGACACTTTTGGATTGTGAGGCCCACTGAATATCTGAGCGCTGTGTCACAGACTCGATGGCACAGCTGTGACAAAAGTGACTAGAAGATAAGTGAGATTTTGAATTTCTGCACACACTAGTGGACACTGGACACTTTTGGATTGTGAGGCCCACTGAATATCTGAGCGCTATGTCACAGGCTCGATGGCACAGCTGTGACAAAAGTGACTAGAGGATAAGCGAGATTTTGAATTTCTGCACACACTAGTGGACACTGGACACTTTTGGATTGTGAGGCCCACTGAATATCTGAGCGCTATGTCACAGGCTCGATGGCACAGCTGTGACAAAAGTGACTAGAGGATAAGGGAGATTTTGAATTTCTGCAGACACTTGTGGACACTGGACACCTTTGGATTGTGTGAGGCCCACTGATATCTGAGCGCTATGTCACAGGCTCGATGGCACAGCTGTGACAAAAGTGACGAGAGGATAAGGGAGATTTTGAATTTCTGCAGACACTTGTGGACACTGGACACTTTTGGATTGTGTGAGGCCCACTGATATCTGAGCGCTATGTCACAGGCTCGATGGCACAGCTGTGACAAAAGTGACGAGAGGATAAGGGAGATTTTGAATTTCTGCAGACACTTGTGGACACTGGACACTTTTGGATTGTGTGAGGCCCACTGATATCTGAGCGCTATGTCATAGGCTCGATGGCACAGCTGTGACAAAAGTGACTAGAGGATAAGGGAGATTTTTAATTTCTGCAGACACTTGTGGACACTGGACACTTTTGGATTGTGTGAGGCCCACTGATATCTGAGCGCTATGTCACAGGCTCGATGGCACAGCTGTGACAAAAGTGACTAGAGGATAAGGGAGATTTTGAATTTCTGCAGACACTTGTGGACACTGGACACTATTGGATTGTGTGAGGCCCACTGATATCTGAGCGCTATGTCACAGGCTCGATGGCACAGCTGTGACAAAAGTGACGAGAGGATAAGGGAGATTTTGAATTTCTGCAGACACTTGTGGACACTGGACACTTTTGGATTGTGTGAGGCCCACTGATATCTGAGCGCTATATCACAGGCTCGATGGCACAGCTGTGACAAAAGTGACAAGAGGATAAGGGAGATTTTGAATTTCTGCAGACACTTGTGGACACTGGACACTTTTGGATTGTGTGAGGCCCACTGATATCTGAGCGCTATGTCACAGGCTCGATGGCACAGCTGTGACAAAAGTGACTAGAGGATAAGGGAGATTTTGAATTTCTGCAGACACTTGTGGACACTGGACACTTTTGGATTGTGTGAGGCCCACTGATATCTGAGCGCTATGTCACAGGCTCGATGGCACAGCTGTGACAAAAGTGACTAGAGGATAAGGGAGATTTTGAATTTCTGCAGACACTTGTGGACACTGGACACTTTTGGATTGTGTGAGGCCCACTGATATCTGAGCGCTATGTCACAGGCTCGATGGCACAGCTGTGACAAAAGTGACTAGAGGATAAGGGAGATTGGATTGCTTTTAAAAAAGCAGTTTGCAGAGCAGTGGGTAAACAGCAATGCAGCGGTCAGGAAGCCTTAGAAGGCAGCCCAACAACCAACACCACTGATACACCACAATATAGCCTCCCCTTGCACTGCACACACAGTGACTGGTGTGTTGTACAGGCAAAATCGCGAGCAGCAGAAGCAGTTTTTTTTTCTTCTTCCCTGCCTAACGCTCTCTCTACAGAATCAGCAGCAACCTCTCCCTATGCTAAGATCGGCAGAAGTAAGATGGCGGTCGGCGTGCACGCCCTTTTATACCCCCTGTGACGCCCACCAAAGCAAGCCAATCACTTGCATGCCCTTCTGAAAGATGGTGGTGACCCGTGCCTATGTCATCACGTTGCCCACAGTGTCCGTGGATCCTGATTGGCTGAAAAAGAGCGCAAAACAAACTTTTGAAACGCAACTTTGGCGCGTAAGTCGCCGACCTCGTGGCCGACCTCATCCTAGGGTCGGGTTTCGTTTCATGAAACCCGACTTTGCCAAAAGTCGGCGACTTTTGAAATTTTTGGACCCGTTTCGCTCAACTCTAGACATTACTAATGAGTTTCTTTGCACCAACAATCCACAGGCCAGCAGTTCTGATGGCTCCATCTGTATATAGTCTTCCTTGGTGCTTGACCAGATTGTGGTAGAGTTGTACGATTAAGTAGGCAACATGACATTTTCCGGGAAGGATAAGAGGGAATTTCTCCTCAAACTCCATTTTAGCTTCTTTGAGTTGGCCTCCTACTCTCAGCAGGCCGTTGTTGTCGATGAATGGGTCGAGTTTTCTCAATGCGCTGCTCGCTGGTATTGGAGCTTTGTTAATAAGACATTGGATTTCTACAGAGTAGGCTTCTCTTTGAACAGTGAAGATGATGTGGTTTCTGGAGAATTCAAAGTCGGTGGTAACATAGGTATTTTTAAAAAGATTCCAACCTTTATATTTTTCCATGTCACAAGCTCTGGTGGTCCTGAATGAGCGAGCTATATAGTCAAGCAGGTAATGGCTCGAATAAGAGACTTCCAACTTGAAAATTTGTCAAACCTGTGAGATCCAATATGGATAGCAGAGGTCATTGTATTAAGTGTAGACACCTGAGGGCATATTTAAGCATCTGAGTCCTCTCCTACTAGTTCAAAGGTGTCTGAGAAACGTTCCTCAGTGTACAATAGTTTTGGTCCTGAGAGCCATGTTGTGCTTCCTAGTCGACTTGCGTCAACTGCTCTAGTTGCATGATCTGCAGGATTTTGGTCTGTGGGAATGTAGTGCCACTGTTTTGGATGAATTGATCTCCTAATTCATAGCACTCTGTTATTGACATAAACATAGAATCGTCTAGTTTCATTGTGGATATATCCAAGCACTACTTTGGTGTCTGAGTAGAACTTGTCCTGTGTCAGGTCGATATCCATCTTGGATGAGATGAACTCTGCTAAATCAATGGCTAAGACTGCAGCACAAAGCTCTAACCTGGGTATAGTGTGCTCTGGCTTTGGAGCAAGTTAGGCCTTCCCCATAATGAATCCAATGTGGCTCTGACATTTGGAGTCTACAGTTTTGAGATAAAGCAATTGATGCTATTGCCTGACAGAAGCATCTGCAAATATGTACAGTTTTGGCTTTATATTTCTGTAGACGGCACAGGGGTGTATGGTCTTGGCACGTTCAGGTTGGAGAGGGCTGCTAAAGAGTTCTTCCATCATTACCACTGGATTCTCTTATCAGGTGGCAGAGGCGCATCCCAGTCAGATGTTTCCTTAGTTTAGTCTCTTAGTAAGGCTTTGCCTTGTATATAGTGTTGAGCATTCCGATACTGCAAATATTGGGTATCGGCCGAAATTTGCGGTATCGGAGTTCCGATACCGAGTTCCGATATTTTTACAATATCGAATTCCGGAATCGGAAGTTCCCATAATGCAATGAGCCAGTTGAGGATCCTAAGAAGTGTGGGCACATCCTGTTAGGCATGCTGAAATGATGTCATCATGATGCGTTATAATGGAGTGTGGGTGGTGCGTGGGCGGAGACTGTGCGTGCAGGCCTGCCGGTGGTCTGTAAGGGCCTGCCGGGGGTCTGTGCGGGCCTGCCGGGGGTCTGTGCGGGCCTGCCGGGGGTCTGTGCGGGCTGCCGGGGGTCTGTGCGGGCCTGCCGGGGGTCTGTGCGGGCCTGCCAGGGGTCTGTGCAGGCTGCCGGGGTCTGTGCGAGCCTGTCGGGGGTCTGTGCGGGCCTGCCGGGGGTCTGTGCGGGCCTGCCGGGGGTCTGTGCGGGCCTGCCGGGGGTCTGTGTGGGCCTGCCGGGGGTCTGTGCGGGCTGCCGGGGGTCTGTGTGGGCCTGCCGGGGGTCTGTGCGGGCTGCCGGGCGTCTGTGCGGGCTGCCAGGGGTCTGTGCGGGCCAGCCGGGGGTCTGTGCGGGCTGCCGGGCATCTGTGCGGGCTGCCAGGGGTCTGTGCGGGCCAGCTGGGGGTCTGTGCGGGCTGCCGGGCATCTGTGCGGGCTGCCAGGGGTCTGTCGGGGGTTGTGTGTGTGCAGGCATCGTCCGATGGGACTACAAGTCACATCATGTGATGCCTGCTACAATGACAGTGATTGACACATTAGCCAATGATGGGACAGTAGTAGTCCCATCATCCGGCTAATGTGGTGAATGTAAAAAAAAACACAAACATACATACTACATACAACATACTACATACAACATACAATACATTCATACAATACATACATATAGACATACAGTACATATAACAGAGTACATACTCACCATCACTTGTCACTTTGATTCCCGAAGCCAGTGTCATCTGTAAAAAATATTAAAATACCAAACAACCAATATACTCCCTGATCCGCAGAAATCCACGAGTGTCCCACGATGATCTCCCCTATAGAACAGTGACATCTATAGGACCTTCAGTGACACACTGACAGGAGACAATGGCTCCTGCAGTGCATCACTGAGAGGTTACTATAGTTCACTGGTCTCACTTTATGGCAAAAGCTGCGTGGGAACTTTCTCACACAGCAATGCCAAAAGTGAGACTATGGACTATTTTTTTACAGTGGCGGAGGAATACAGTGCGGAAGGATACCTTCCTCCCATCATTGTATTCCTGGAGCCCCTAGAGAGCAGTCGCATCAGCTGATGCTGCTGTTCTCCACTGGAGATCGTCGTGGGACACTTGTGGATTTCTGCGGATCAGGGAGTATATTGTTTGTTTGTTATTTTAATATTTTTTACAGATGACACTGGCTTCGGGGATCAAAGTGACAAGTGATGGTGAGTATGTACTCTATGTTATATGTACTGTTTGTCTATATGTATGTATTGTATGAATGTATTGTAAGAGGTATGTATGCATGTAGTATGTATGTAGTATGTAGTATGTACGTATGTATGTAGTATGTATGTATGTAGTATGTATGTAGTATGCGTGTAGTATGTTGTATGTAGTATGCATGTAGTATGTATGTATGTATGTAGTATGTGTGTTTGTGTTTTTTTTTTACATTAAACACATTAGCCGGATGATGGGACTACTACTGTCCCATCATTGGCTAATGTGTCAATCGCTGTCATTGTAGCAGGCATAGCCCGATGGGACTTGTAGTCCCATCGGAAGATGCCTGCACACAGACACAAAGACCCCTGGCAGGCCCGCACAGACCCCCGGCAGGCCCGCACAGACCCCCGAGATGCCCGTACAGACCCCGCCCACACTCACACTCTTCCCCCCTCCCGAACTGGCTGTGCAAGGAAAGAAAGGGTTTATTTTCATTCCGATATTTGTGTCCCATTTACTTGAATTTGTTTCCGGTATCGGAATCGGCGGTACCCGATATTTTTGGGGTATCGGTCCGATCCAATCCGATCCGATATTTCCCGATATCGGAAGGAATCGCTCAACACTACTTGTATAGTAACAGGAGCTGCGAAACCCATGGGATCGTCCAGACTGTTGATGGTGGACAGGACACCTTTACATGTGAAAGGCTTTTCTTCCTGGCTGACCTGAAAGGTGAAAGTGTCTGACTGTAGATTCCAGAGAAGCCCGAGGCTGCGTTGCATTGGTGTGGGTTCTGACCCCAAGTCCAAGTCTCTGAGACTTTTACATAAGTCTTGTGAAGGGAATGCTTCCATGAGTTCTTGGCTGTTTGAGTCTATTTTGTGAAGCCTGAGATTCGAGCAAGCAAGTATCTCTTGGGCTCTCCTGAGAAGACTGATGGCAGTCTCATTTGAAGGCATGGCTTTCAAACAGTCATCAACATAAAAGTCTTTTTCTATGAACTGTCTGACATCTGATCCATATTCTGTTTCTCCTTCTTGAGCCGACCTTTTGAGTCAATATATGGTGACTGCAGGTGAAGGACTGTTGCCAAAGATGTGCACTCATGTGATACTGTGTGACTTCTTTAGCAGGATCATTGTCTCTGTATCAGAAGAATCTTAGGAAGTTCCGGTCTCTCTCTCACAAGGAAACAATGGAACATTTGCTCGATGTCAACGATGAAGGCAATGGAATCCTTACGGAAGCGCATAAGTACTCCCAGCAGTTTGTTATTGAGGTCTGGTCCTGTTAGTTGAACATCATTCAGGGAGATATCATCAAACTTGGCACTGGAGTCAAACACCACTCTAATCTGGCCTGGTTTCTTAGGGTGGTATACTCCAAACATGGGTAGGAACCAGCATTCTTCAGTCTTTGAGAGTGGGCGCTAGCTCTGCATTACAATTCTCAAAAACCTTTGACATGAGGGAGAAAAAGTGATCTTTCATTTCCGGCTTCTTTTGCAGATTATGTTTGTGAGAGAAGAAACGTTTTAATGCCTGATTTCTGTTGTTTGGTAGATGTGGTCTGTGGGTTCTGAAGGGGAGAGGTGCAACCCAGCTGTTGGTCTCATCTTATCAAGTCCCTTGTCCATTTCCTCTAAGAACAACTTGTCCTCTACCGACATTGCCACTTGGTTGTCCTGCTTAGTTCTCTGGAAAACTGTGCACCTTAACTAATCCTCATAGCTTCCTGACACTATACTGCTGTCGTGAGTAAAGTCTATTAAATGATTGGGCAGTTGGATGCTGTGTGGTAGTTCTCTGACATGGAACTCGTTACAAGGTTGAAACAGAGATGGGTGTCTGTTATGATTGAGTCACCGTAGGAGGCAGACACAAAAATAGAAGCTACGTCCAGAAAACCAGAGAAGTTGGCAACTATCAGATTGCAGACCCCTGAACCTATCAACACAACTAGCAGTAGCCGTGGGGGGTTCCTACGATGCCCTAGACCCCTCGATCACAGTAAGAGAGCTAAATAGCCTAAAGACAGAAAAGGAAATCTAAACTGCCCCAGAGCAGACCCCAAAGTAAAAGGCAGCCCCCAACATATGACGGTGAAGCAAGATGAAAAAACACTCACACAGATAGAAAGATAGGCTGAGCAAACGATGGGGCCCAAGCGAACTAAACAGAACAGGAAAGGAAGGTTGCTGTCTGCAATCTGCCAAAACCCTATCAAAGACATAAGCCAACAAGCTGATATGGAAAAAGACCCTGAAGCAGCTAGGCTTCAAAAACTAAATCAGCACTCAGGTATTTTCAGAAGACAGAGCTAAAGGAATTCATCACACTCCAGCAGGGAATGGCAGAAATCCAGAAAAACAAAGCAAAACAAAGTCAAAGCACAAATGCAAAAAGCCGAGCAGAAAACTTAGCTTTAGAAGAGCAGGAATTCAGACTGGTCTCCAAGGATCCCACAGAGAAATCACCCGCAGGGCAGAAGGGCGTCGGCAGCCTTATATCCAGTCAGTAACTCCACTCAGCCAGTCATCATCATCAGGCTCAGGTGTTTGATAATCAGGCTCACTACCTTTCTTTACCAGAAGAGGGAGTTCCTCGGGCCTCAGTAGTGAAGGGGAAAATGAACTGACAACAGGTGTCCTTTCTCCAATGTATTTGTCAGCATGCTTGTCACAGAAGATAGGGGGTGCATGCATCCCAAGCATACATTTCCTATTGTGACCCATGACCCATCCTAGGTCTAGCTTTTGGGCATAGGGAGCATTGTGGAGTCCATTGATATGACTTCTCACTTTATGAACCTGTAGGACATCTCTTCCCAACAGCTGTATTATCTGGGCCTGATGGTCGAAATCCGGTATAAGGTGTGCTATGCGTTTTAAGTGAGCGTGATGGATTGCCACATCTGGCGTAGGTATTTCAGATCTGTTGTCTGGGATCTGGTTACACTCAATGATTGTAAGTAGTTGCAGACAGAATTGTCCATCTAAGGATTCAATTTGGTAGTCAGTAGCTTTCCTGCCTGCTGTTGTCACAGTACCTGCACACGTCTTTAATGAGTAGGGGATGCTTGGCCCTTTGATGTTGAATAGGTCAAAGAATGTTGATCTAGCCAAGGATTGATTACTTTGATCATCCAAAATAGCATACAGTCTTACAGCTTTGTCTCTATGGGTACACTCTGACGAGGCATATTTTTGAACAGGACCTACTATTGTCCCTTTACAGACATCAGTACATCGTGAAGTGATCTCTGGCATAGCTTTATCAGTGTTCCTTTCCTCCCCGCCATGCTCACTGTCAGCTGGCGTGTTTTGTGTACTCCATGGAGCTGGGCCAGAGTGTAGAGCAGTGTTATGATCTGTGGTACCACACTCCGTGCATTTTACACTGACCTTGCAATCCTTGGTGAGATGAGTTGTGGATGAGCAGCACTTGTAGCAGATACCGTTCTCTTTCAGGAAGCTTCTGCGATCTGGCATAGATTTTCCTCTGAAGGCTCTGCATTTCAGGAGAGGATGAGGCTTCTGATGGAGCAGGCACTGCTTGTCAGGGCCTTGTACCTTTGTCTCTGAGTGAGAGCAGCCAGCAGACCTGTATTTGAAACCTGGAGGAGAAACATAAGTCTTGTGCACTGCCACAGATGTTCTGCGTGGATTAGCAGCTGGTGACGGTGTGGCATATGACATTGCAAAGTCAAAGATGGGATCATTTCTAATTCTTGCTTGTTGGTGTATAAAGTCTACAAAAATGGAGAAGGAAGGGAATGGAACTCTGTGTTTGTATTTGTACATGGAACCATGCGTGAGCCACCTCTCCTGTAGATTGTAGAGCAACTTTTGGACTATAGGGTTAACACCTTTGGCTGTGTCAAGGAATGCAAGTCCTTGTAGGTTATCTTCACATATGGCAACTTGGACTTCCTTTAGCAGGTCACTTAATTCTCTAAGTTTCTGGAGACATTTGTTAGATATTTTTGGATAGTCATCGATTCTGTTGAACAAGGCTCTCTCTATTACCCCTATTACCTCTATTACCCTCTACACTCAACCAGCCTCTTCCAGATCTCTTTGAGGCCAGTCTCTGCGTGTGTGCGAGGTGTACCGGAGTGTAGCCGTATGTGTACGAGGTGTACCGGAGAGTAGCCGTGTGTGTACGAGGTTACTGGAGCATAGCCATGTGTGAAAGGTGTACCGGAGTGAAGCCGTGTGTATATGAGGTTTGCGGAGCCACGTGTGTACGAGGTGTACGGTGCAGAGCCCCGAGCGGTGTGTGTACAAAGTGTGCAGAGCGGAGCCGCATGTGTATAAGGTGTACGAAGAAGAGCCATGTGTGTAAGAGGTGTACCGGAGCGTAGCCGTGTGTGTACGAGGTTTAACGGAGCGTAGCCGTGTGTGTACGAGGTTTGCGGAGCGGAGCTGAGTGTGTACGAGGTGTACAGAGTGGAGCCGTGTGTGTACGGAGCGGAGCCGTGTGTGTACGAGCTGTGCGGAGCGGAGCCGCATGTCTGCGAGGTGTATGGAGCGGAGCCGCATGTGTACAATGTGTACGGAGCGGAGACGGATGTGTACGGAGCTGAGACGGATGTGTACGAGGTGTACAGAGCTGAGAAGCATGTGTACGAGGTGTGGGGAGCTGAGCCGGATGTGTACGAGGTGTGGGGAGCGGAGCTGCGTGTGTACGAGGTGTGGGGAGCGGAGCTGCGTGTGTACGAGGTGTGAGGAGCGGAGCCGCCTGTGTACGAGGTGTGCGGAGCAGAGCCGCTTGTGTAGGAGGTGTACGGAGCGGAGCCGCTTGTGTACGAGGTGTACGGAGCAGAGTCACATGTGTACGAGGTGTATGGAGCTGAGCTGTGTGTTTACGGAGCAGAGCAGAGCAGGGTGAGTATGGGGTGTACGGAGTGAAACTGCGTGAGTATGGAGCGGAGCCATGTGTGTACAAGGGATACAAACCAGAACCATGTTTGTATGAGGTGTGCAGAGCCACGTGTCCGGGGTGTATTGTGGGGAGCATTCATACCTCCCAACCGTCCCGGATCCAGAGGGACAGTCCCGATTTTGAGAGAGAGACTGCCCCAGCCGGGAGCTTTTCCCGCGAACACAGGAGTACACGGCGGTGCCCCAAGGAGCAATTTAAAACTCGCATGTGACTTTCTACCGGAAGTGACGTGCTGGAAGCTGACCGGAAATGAGGTAATTTCAAGAGGAGATTTTGATGGAACTATGGAGGCACTTCAGGGAATGCTTCAGATCCATCACCGTGTCCTCCTTCAACAGCGTGAACAGCGGGATCACCTTGAAATCGGGGATGTCGGCAATGTGAGCGGATCATAATATGTCCTGCATCCGGAGGCTCAGGTGGGCACTACAATGGGAGCCAGGCTGCTATGCTATCTTTGTAGAATATTTTTTTCTCTCTCTGTTTCTTTCTCTCTCTCTGTTCTTTCTTTCTCTGTCTGTTCTCTTTCTTTCCCATCTTTCTTTCTCTCTGTTCTCTCTCTCTCTTTCTCTCTCTGTTCTTTCTTTCTCTTTCTTTATTTCTCTCTCTGTTATTTCTTTCCCATCTTTCTCTCTCTCTGTTCTTTCTTTCCCATCTTTCTTTATTTCTTTCTCTCTCTGTTCTTTCTTTCTTTTACCTCTTTCTTACTCTCTCTGTGCCTTCCCCTCTTTCTTTCTCTCTACCACTGTTCTTTCTTTCCACTCTTTTTTTCTCTCATTGTTTTTTCTGTCCACTCTTTCTTTCTCTCTCTCTCTGTTCTTTCTTTATTTCTTTCCCCTCTTTCTTTCTCTCTCTGTTCTTTTTCTTTTTTTTATCTCTGCTCTTTCTTTCTTAACCCTCTCTTTCTCTCTCTGTTCTTTCTTTTCCCTCTTTCTTTCTCTCTCTGTTCCTTCCCCTCTTTCTTTCTACCTCTCCTTTCTTTCTTTCCCCTCTTTCTTTTTTTCCTCTCTCTGTTTTTTTCTGTCCACTCTTTCTCTCTCTGTTCTTTCTTTCTCTGTTTTTTCTTTTTCTTCCCCTCTTTCTTTCTCTCTCCCTCTATTCTTTTTTCCTCTCTTTCTTTCTCTTTCTTTCTTTCTCTCTGTTCTTGTTTTCTGTCCACTCTTTCTTTCTCTTTGTTCTTTCTTTTCCCTCTTTCTTTCTCTCTCCCTCTCTGTTCTTTTCCCTTTCTTTCCCTCTCTGTTTTTGTTTTCTGTCCACTCTTTCGCTCTTTGTTCTTTCTTTTCCCTCTTTCTATCTCCCTCTCTGTTCTTTTTGCCCTCTTTCTTTCTCTCTGTTCTTGTTTTCTGTCCACTCTTTCTTTCTCTCTTTGTTCTTTCTTTCCCCTCTTTCTTTCTCTCTCCCTCTCCGTTCTTTTCTCCCTCTTTCTTTCTCTCTCCCTCTCTGTTCTTTTTCCCTCTTTCTTTCTCTCTCTCTGTTCTTGTTTTCTGTCCAATCTTTCTTTCTCTCTTCGTTCTTTTTCCCTCTTTGGTTCTCTCTCCCTCTCTGTTTTTTCCCTCTTTCTTTCTCTCTCTGTTATCTTTCTTTCCCCTCTTTCTTTGTTTCTCTCTCTGTTCTTTTTTATCTGTTCTTTTTTTGCTCTGTTCTTTCTTTCTCTTCCCCTCTTTCTCTCTCTAATCTTTTTTTCCTTTCTCTCTCTGTTCTTTCTTTCTCTCTCTCTGTTCTTCCTTTCTCTCTCTCTGTTCTTCCTTTCTTTCTCTTTTCTTTCTTTCCCTTCTTTCTTTCTGTTATCTCCCTCTGTTCTTCTTTTCTTTCTCTCTCTCTGTTCTTTCTTTCTCATTTTTCTTTCATACGTACACTACTAATCAATAGCCTCCTTCACATGAATATGTTTTGCTACAAAGCTTGTGTCTGTGTGGATCACATGTATATCCGTGTGATCCACATGGAAACAATTCTGTTTTTGGCCGGCACCACGGATGCCACACGGCATGACTCATGGTATGTGTTAAAGGCGGGGCCACTGAGACTCTTTTGCCCTGGGCCCTCAAAAACCTGGAGCCGGCCCTGGCTATCAGTACTTTAAGAGGCTCACAATAGTTGTATCAAAAATAGGAGCTCCATAAACATACAATAAATCTCAAGTATGTACATAGGAAATTGATAAGGTGATCAATATTACCAGTGCTAAGGAAGAATGGTTCGATCTAATCTCAATTCTTCTCATCTGTACTTGTTTACTGCTGGACGAAAGGACGAAGTTACACTGCTACATTTTTTTACTAATATCCCTGTCGTGCCCAACATAGCTCCGGCTCTTACAAAGTCAGTGCCCAAGTGTATATTCTAATTAAGAAAACATTACGCCTACAAAGAAATCCCTCCTGACACATTTCAGCCACAGTCTTGAGGTCTCATGAGGGGAGTGTATTTGAAAAAAGAGTGGAATGGATCCCTAAGATCCATAAATAGCTAAATATATGGGGTGATAAGGCCAGGCATGCAGTGGCACTATGAACCCGGCATGGATATATTATAGAAATGTGCAGAGTGCTGCACTCCTTCAAAAAATTGGATTTCGAGGGTTTGCATTATCTTACCCAACAGATGCCTGTATATATACAGCAATGAGAAAAAGTGTTTGCCGCCTTTCTGTTTTCCTATTCTTTTGATGTTTGTCACACTTAAATGTTTCAAATCACCACTCATTTAAATATTAGACAAAGATAACACAAGCAACACAAAATTCAGTTTTTAAATGAAGGTCTTTAATATTAAGGGAAAAAGAAATCCAAACCTACAGGGCCATGTGTGAAAAAGTGATTGCCCCCTTCCTTTAACCCCTTTACGACATCGCTCGTAATAGTATGCCGATGTCGGACTCCCTCCCTTTGATGTGGACTCCGGCACTGGTCCCACATCTTTCCCAGCACATGTCAGCTGTTTTGAACAGCTGACATGTACCTCTATCAAGCGGGTGGAATCAAGATCCACCCGTGGCTGTTAACTAGCTAAATGCAGCTGTCAATCTCTGACAGTGGTATTTAACTCGTGCTTCTGGCAAGCACGCCAGAATTCCCCCCACCTGTGACCCCGTCACCTGATCGCGGGTCACCCATGGGTTGGCATGACATTCAGAGGTCTCCAGCAGATATCTATGGTTGTCATAGCCAGATTGCTATGAGCTCTGCCTGGTGGTCGGCGCTCATAGCAATTGATCATTTCTGCTACATACTGGCGATCTGGTCATCGCCTGTAAGTAGCAGAGCCTATCGGACAAATGCAGCTCATAGTCTCCCATGGAGACTATTGAAGCATGCAAAAAGTTAAAAGAAATGTTTTTAAAAATATTTAAAAATTATGTAAAAGTTTAAATCACCCCCCTTTGCCCCATTCAAAATAAAACAATAAAAAAAAACACATATCGCTGTGTTCAGAATCGCCCCATCTATCAATATTTAAAATAATTTATCCAATTGTTAAATGGCATAACAATCTCCCATTATATAATATCCCATTATATCTGTTGTAGAAGAAACATAGCATTTCAGAAAAACGAGCATCATATCAACAGTAAATTGTTGTAATGGTGTGATGGTCTGGGGCTGTTTAGCTGCCTCAGGACCTGGAAGACTTGCTGTGCTAAATGGAACCATGAATTCTGCTGACAACCCAAAAATCCTGGAGGAGAATGCACAGCCATTTGCCCATGACCTCAAGCTGAAGTGCACTTGGGCTATGCAGGAGGACAATAATCCAAAACACACCAGCAAGTCCATCTCTGAATGGCTTAAAAAACAAAACATATGTCAGGAGCCCCGCACTGCACTTGCTCACTGAGCCAGTGCGGGTGTCCTGAGTACAAAGACAGTGCTCAAAGATACCTGTGGAGCAGGGCAGCAGTGGTGGCGATGCGTGCTTCAGAGTATCAGGACCTGAAGCACATGACTGCTGGGGGCGTGACCTAAGCTCCACAGATCTAGGAGCTGCAGGGAAACTCCTAGAAAGGTAACTACAGGACAATGTTACCAAGGGGCATAGACAGAGACAGAAACCAGATGAAGCCAGGGTCAAAGCACAAGATAGCAATACAGTACCAAAGGGTTAGACAGAATGGATAGTCAGGACGTAGCAATAGGTCAGAAAACCAGAACGGGCAATAGACGGTACAGTAGGGACAAACTGTAACGGTGTAACGATAGCCAAGCCAGGAGGTCAGAACCGGAGAAGACAATAGTGCCAAAACGAGAGACAGAATACAGAGTGAGGGAACAGGCCAGGTCATACACAGGAAGCAAACAAGCAATGCAGAATACACGCACACCAGGGGTCAGACACACCAGAACAACAGTATAGCTGACAGAGAACCCTGGTAAAGAGTGAGTATAAATACCCCTCCCAGATCCAGAAAGAGGCCATGAACACTTAACCCTGTGAGTGCAGGGCAAGAACCCTGTTCAAACCATGACAGTACCCCCCTCTTAACGGGGGGGCCACTGGACCCCCAGGCTTGTCTGGGTATCTGGCGTGGAAAGCCCGCACCAGACGATCGGCATGCACCGAACTGGCCGGAACCCATGACCGATCCTCCAGTGAGTACCCCTTCCAGTGTATCAGATACTGGAGTCTCCGTCGCACCCACCGGGAGTCAACAATGCGCCCTACTTCATACTCCAGCTGCCCTTCTACCAGCACTGGCGGAGCATTTGATGAGGGATCCTCTCTCACCATCCCCACAGGCTTTAACAGGGACCTGTGGAAGACATCAGAAATTTTAAAGGAGGTGGGCAGCTGCAGTCGGTAGGCTACTGGGTTAACAACCTCCACAACTTTGTATGGACCAATAAACTTGGGGCCCAGCTTTATAGATGGTATCTTAAGCTTGATATTGCAGGTGGATAGCCACACTTTCTCTCCTACTGCAAATGTTGGACCTGGCCCCCTCCTCCTGTCAGCAAACCGCTTATCGTTTCCCTGGGCCTTGGAAATATTCCTCTGAACCTCCCTCCAAAGAATTCTAAGACATTGTATCTCATCCTCAGCACCAGGACAACCTGAATCCATGCGGGAAAACTCTCCAAAATGTGGGTTAAACCCATAGTTGACCTGAAAGGGAGACTTCCCAGTAGATTGACTCACATGACCGTTGAATGCAAACTCTGCCATGGGCAATACATGCACACCAGGGGTTAGACATACCAGAACAACAGTATAGCTGACAGAGAACCCTGGTAAAGAGTGAGTATAAATACCCCTCCCAGATCCAGAAAGAGGCCACGAAAACTTAACCCTGTGAGTGCAGGGCAAGAACCCTGCTCAAACCATGACAACATTAAGACTTTGGAGTGACCTAGTCAAAGTCCCGACGTTAATCCGATTGAGATGCAGTGTCACGAACTTAAAAAGGTGGTTCATGCTTGGAAACTCTCCAATGTGGCTCAATAACGCAATTCTGCAAAGATGAGTTGGCCAGAGTATTGTAAAAGTCTCATTGTCAGTTATTGCAAATGACTGATTGCAGTTGTTGCTTCTAAGGGAGGCCCAATTAAGTTATTAGTTTTAGAGGCCATCACTTTTTCACACATGACCCTGTAAGTTTGGATTTCTTTTCCCTTAATAATACAGACCTTCATTTAAAAACTGCATTTTGTGTTTACTTGTGTTATCTTTGCCTAATATGTACATTTGTTTGATGATCTGAAATATTTAAGCGTGGCAAACATGCTAAAGAAAAGGGAATCACGAAGGGGCAAACACTTTTTCACACAACTGTGTATATATATATATATATATACAAAAATATATATATATATATACACACATACACACACACACGCACACACACACACACAACTCTAGCAAACATTAAGGAACCACTGCAACATTTTCAGATTGTATGATTTTCTTCTTTATCGGTATATTTTTGAGTAAAATGTAAATTGCTCTTTTATTCTATAAACTACTGACATGTCTTTTAATTTCCAAACACTATATTTTGTATTTATTTTCAGAAAATGAGAAATGATCAAAATAATAAAAAATACAGTGATTCCAGACCTCAAATAATGCTAAGAAAACAAGCTCATAATCATTAAGAAACAACAATACTAATGCTTTAACTCAGGAAGAATTCAGAAATCAATATTTTGTGGAATAATTATGATTTTTAATCACAGCTTTCATGCGTCTTGGCATGCTTTCTACCAGTCTTTCACACTGCTTTTTCGGTGACCTTATGCCACTCCTGGTACAAATATTTAAGCAGTTCTTCTTTGTTTTATGGCTTGAGACTTTTCATCTTCCTCTTGATTACATTCCATAGGTTTTCAACCGGGGTCAGGTCTGGAGATTGGGCGGGCCATGACAGGGATTTGATGTGGTGGTCCTTCATCCACACATTGATTGACCTAGATGTGGGGCATGGTGCATTGTCGTGCTGGAAAAAACAGTCCTCAGAGTTGGGGAATGTTGCCTGAGCAGAAGGAATCAACTGTTTTTCCACGATAACCTTGCATTCGGCTTCATTCAACGGTGTTATGAAGCTTTGTAAGTTGTCCCGGTAGCGAGGATCTAGGAGGGTGTACACCCAATAATCAGCCGTGTTGAGAATGTGGGCGATGCGGCGGTCGTTTCTCAGGCACTGCAGCATGAAATCAACCATGTGCTGCAGACTGCCAACTGGCCAAGAAACGCTGTCCCCTGCTTGAGGCGTCATCTCTGCCTGCTCTGCATCACCCCACCCTCGCTCTACATACTGACTACTAGAGCACTGTGTACCTCCCTCCTCTGGACAGATGTCTTCCTCCTCCATTGACTCCTCCTCACAAAGTGTCGCCTGCCTAGGCCTTTGTGAGGAACCACGTTGCGCAGATTGTCCAGAAGCAGATGGCATTTGTGACTCCTCATCCTCCACCTCTTCCACAACCTCCTCCCTTAGTGCTTGCAGTATTTTTTCAAGCAGGCAGATAAGGGGGATAGTCATGCTGACTAGTGCATCATCTGCACTCGCCATCCATGTGGAATCATCGAAGGAACGCAAAACGTTGCAGATGTCCTTCATAGAGGCCCACTCAGTGGTGGTGAAGTGTGAACTGCGCGCAGTGTGACTTGTTTGCGCCTGATGCAGCTGGTACTCCATTACTGCTGCCTGCTGCTCACACAACCTCTCCAACATATGTAACGTTGAATTCTACCTGGTGGGTAGGTCACATATGATGCGATGTTCCGGAAGGTGGAATCGGCGCTGCAGAGCTGCAATGCGCGATCTTGCCATGCTGGAACGCCGCAAGTGAGCGCACTCTATGCCGACCTTGTGCAGCAGTGCATCAAGATCCGGATAGTCCCTCAAAAAACTCTGCACGATCAAGTTGAGCACATGTGCCAGACATGGGATGTGAGTGAGGTTGCCTAGGCCCAGAGCTGCCACCAGATTTCAGCCATTGTCACACACTACCATGCCTGGCTGGAGAATCGCTGGCACAAACCACACGTCGCTCTCCTGCTTGATGGCATTCCAGAGCTCCTGCGCTGTGTGGCTTCGATTCCCCAAAGAAATTAATTTCAATACAGCCTGTTGACGTTTGGCCACTGCTGTGCTCATATCGATTGTAACAGGTAAGCGTTCACGGGTCCATGTGGAGGTAGACTGTGACGGCTCCTGCAGCACTGATTCAGAGGAACTGGAGTATGAGGAGGAGTCAATGTGTACAGACTGGATTCCTGCAATCCTTGGAGTTGGCAGAACATGTACAGTGCCACTCTCAAGATCTGTACCCGGCTCCACAACATTTACCCAATGGGCAGCCAGGGAAAGATATCGTCCCTGTCCATGGTTACTGGTCCACGCATCGGTGGTCAGG
The DNA here is from genome assembly GCF_039654945.1 of Dendrobates tinctorius. Classification (NCBI taxonomy): domain Eukaryota; kingdom Metazoa; phylum Chordata; class Amphibia; order Anura; family Dendrobatidae; genus Dendrobates; species Dendrobates tinctorius. Next base: position 7,029,728 of record NW_027361692.1, on the reverse strand, counting down.
TGGACCTTGCTACTGATGGCGTTTAGTAGCGCATGTTTAATTTTTCCCTCCACATGCTTTTGCAGGGCAGGGACGGCTTGCCTGCTGAAACAAAAGCGGCTGTGCACGTTGTATTGAAGTTTCGGAAGGTGTCAGTCTCCACCAGCCTGAATGAGAGCATTTCAAGGGACAGTAGTTTTGCAATGCCAGCATTCAGAGCCTGTGCTCGGGGGTGGTTTGCCGAGTATGGTCGCCTTTTCTCTCATGCCTGTGCTACCGATGGCTGTAGACTGGCCTGGGAGTGTGAGGATGACAGGGAACATGGTGCTGTGGGTGGAATGACACTGTGTCTCTCTCCAACAGTGCCAGAGGTTCTTCCATGGCGATCCTGTGAGGAAGCCGAACCAGGTGTGTGTGAGCTGGAGGAAGAGGCTACAACACGAGCTGAAGAGGTGGTAGGTGGTGCTGTAGGTTGGCCTAGGTCTTCAGTGTGTCTTTGTAACTCCACCACGTGCTTGGTCCGCACATGTTTCCACATATTTTTGTTGTATTGAGGTTGCTGACACTTTTCCCTCTTTTCACTTTCTGATTACACAGCTTGCATTTGACAAAGCAAATGTCATCTGCAACTGTGTCAGAAAACGACCAGGCACTGCAAGTCTTGGGAGCGCCCGTTTTGGGAGAGGCATGCTCCTAATGGGTGCCGAAGTGGAGGCTACAGGCAACCGAGTCTGCCCCCTCCCTCTCCCTCCTTTTTTGGCCATTCGGGGGAATCTCTTCCTCAGAGCTGCTCCCACCACCTTCCTGTACCTCACGCCATGATTGGTCAAGGACCTCATCATCTACACTACCCTCTTCAAACGACTGCTTCTCCAGGGTAGTCTTGACAGCACAGTACGCACCAGAAAGTGGCACCTGAGTCTCATCATCAGATGCCTACTGAGGTGTGCTGACCATATGCACTGACCCACCCGCCTCTTCAGATTCAGAGAGACAAAGCTGTTGCGCATCACTGCATACTAACTCTTCTTCAAATTCTCGAATGCTGCTTTGCTGGCCCCCTCTTTCCAAGCCAACAGATTCAGAGAACAGAAGTAGAGATGGCTCCTGTCCAGGGCTCTCTGACTGCCTGGGCAATTTGGCAGGTGGTGAAGAGACAGATGGGTGCTCTTCCGTGCTCTGGACCGGAGAGGATCTGGAACTAATTGAAGTCGATGCGTTAGCTGCCATCCATCCGACAACGGCTTCAATTTGTTCGTCCCGCAGCAGTGGGGTACGGCAAGCTCCTACAAAGCTGCGCATAAAAGACTGTTTCCTGGGCAAACTGGGGGATGCTGAGTCACTGGTGCCCGCAGCAGGCACAGAATCCCCACGTCCTCTCCCTGCAGAAATTCCACGCCCACGACCACGTGCCTTACTCCCTGCCTTCTTCATCTTGGTAGACTGATAAAGATAGGCAGAAAAGTACTAAGGGCTTAGTGTGAATATTCCTGAACAGCTGCTAACAGGTATAAGAATTTATAAAGTGTGGACTAGACTTTAATATGAGCTAATGTGGCCTACCCAACTGTAAAGTGGAGTGTTTGGTGAACTTTATTAACTTTTTTTTTTTCACAAAAAGACACTGGATGTGCCCAAAGATGTAAAACCGATAGTATCACAAACTTTTTGTAGCTATTACAATGCAGGAAGGTAACCTACAATGCAATAGATGAGGCTCCAAAAAATAGCCTAATACTAACCTGGCTGGGGCTGCAGGGCACAAACCAGCAGAAAGGCTCCTCTATCTGCTCCTATATAGTGTTTTCAAGCAATCTAGCTGGATACGGATGGAACCACACTAATAAGAGAAAGCAGGAAAAATTAGCTGCACTAATGCAAAAAAGGACAATGTATGAGGCAGTGACGCATGCTGAGTGGACTACTACCATAGGTGGCTGGCTGCAGAACACACTGCAGTGTGAGCAGCACTCACACACAGAGACCCCGCAGACAGCCGTGAACAGCGCTGCAAGGCAAAAGAAAGCTACAGCGGTTGATAAAGTAGCCTGGGTAAAGCACAATATAGCAAATCGCTAGGTCACACTGTCCCTCAGAACAGCAGCGTCCTATCCCTAACTGAATTCACAGCAGAGTGAACCCAAAATGGCAGCGGCGGCTTTTATAGTGCATCATGACATCATTTCAGCAGCCGATCACAGCAATGCCAGTAGTTACATGCCTAACATGCTCTAACAGGATGTGCCCACACTTCTTAGGATCCTCATTGGCTGAATAAAATAAAACTGGCTCATAGCATTATGGGAACTTCCGATTCCGGTAATCGATATGCAAAAAGTATCGGAACTCAGTATCAGAATTCCGATACCACGAATATCGGCCGATACCCGATATTTGCAGTATTGGAATGCTCAACACTAGTCCTGACATAATGAAGTTCTGCCCTCCTATGCATCACACATCCATTGCCATGGGCACAGATTTCTCGCATCTCATTCGTTCACGCTTCTCACATCTAGTTTGCTCGCTTTGCACCTCCTTACTTCTCTCCTGCCTCACAAACTCACTTCTGTTGCTGTGGAGATATGATGTCGCAGCACAGCTTCATGCATCCTCCAATGTCCATCAGCTCAAAACAGCCAATGTGCCCTGAGCTACTGGGATACTGACTCCAGTGCAGGCACAACAGACACCATCAGGCCATACCACATAAGTTAAAAACAAATCTCTAATTATTGATATTATATTCTAATAGTAATGCCCAATGAGATCACATTTACACAGAGATACCAAAGCTTCTGTCCCTATGTCTGGGAGAGCTATTTGCTCCTATCATGAGACAGCTCAGCTATTGAAGGAACACGTTTGATTCCTTCAGAATAAAATCCTGGTAAAAAGAAACCCCTGTGGGGATATGACTAGATACACAAAATAAACAAAGGGTAAATTGCCCATTTACTGGTGACCTAACAGCTGCCCACATTGTCTCAGGTATTTTTGGCAGGTTATGTTGGCCCTTTCAAGAAAAAGTACCGCCTCAATTATGTGGACCAACACAGACCCCAAGTATCAAAGAAAACAGTCAAAATTCGACGGTTCATTTAATCCACTGGGAGCTGAAGTTTGTAAACGAAACATCCATTTAGATTCTCTCTGAAGCAATAGTGGTCTTACCAAATCTATTCCCATAAAACATAAATGTGATACGTCCCCTCCATGTACCGCATTGATATGTTTTGCTAGGGAGGTATCTCGACAACTGGATATATATTCCCAGGTGTTCTCTCACCCTTCTGCAAGTGCTCGTGTGGCCTTTCCTACATATTCCTTTCCACATCTGCATGTGGCCTTATAAACCAACCTTTTCGGCTTACAATAGATAAAGTCATTGATGGTGTATTCCCTATTTGTGACCTGACTGGTAAAGGTCCTTCCAGTCTCCATAAAGGGACAGTCTATGCATCCTTTGCATCTATAGCATCCTTTTGGCCTCTTTGACAACCATGTTTGAATTGCAGTGGACCCCACAGAGTGACTGTGCATAATTCTGTCATTGATTGATCGGAGGTACTTGACCTCCTCAACAATCACCCAGACTGAAGAATTTTCTGACTACCTGCTTGCTTGAGGACAAGCTGGGCAACTTTTTAGAAATTGTCCAGCAAGACCACAGTCGAGATAGAGCCCTAAATGAAACCAGAGTCTACTTTCCACAGCACAAGAACTGTTACCTCTAACCTCCATCGGCTCCACCTCAGGTAGACATACATGTTCCGAGGGAATATAAGAGGTGCCCTGCTGATCACCATGTCACTAATGTCCATTCATATGAAATGGGTCATGGCTTCCACCAATAAACAATGGGGAGCATGAAGAGCCAGAGCATCCTTCAGAGCTTTCAAAAGGCCCCTATGAAATTGGCACCTGAGGGCTGCACTCATTCCCTGAAGACACAGAGTAAAAAAAACTTATAGATCTCCCTGAACACATTAAATTGGCCTTTCTCTCACAAAAGGTTTTCAGGAAGGTCAACTACAATCTGTTTTAGGCTCCCATGTTAAATTGTAGCTGACAACACCTGTTGATGGACTGACTGTCTAATCTGAATAAGGGCCTCCTAACTCTCTCAGACAGATAATATAGCATACAACAAACATTGGTTACGGCACTATAAGCATGAGAAACTATATGCAAACATTTAACGTATGAATTTTATATTGCATGATTGCTATATAGATATTATCTATACATTTATAAATAAATGCTGTCTATGTGGCAGGCTACAGCTTTTCATGCCAACCATGTTAAGCTAGTTTGTTGTGTCATTAACCCCTTCACCCCCAAGGGTGGTTTGCACGTTCATGACCGGGCCAATTTTTACAATTCTGACCACTGTACCTTTATGAGGTCATAACTCTGGAATGCTTCCATGGATCCCGGTGATTCTGATATTGTTTTCTCGTGACATATTGTACTTCATGTTAGTGGTAAAATTTCATTCAAATAACTTGCGTTTATTTGTGAGAAAAATGGAAATTTGGCAAAAATTTTGAAAATTTCACAATTTTCCAAATTTGAATTTTTATGCCCTTAAATCACAGACATACAGCACACAAAAAACATGATAACTAACATTTCCCACATGTTTACTTTACATCAGCACAATTTTGGAACCAAAATTTTTTTTTGTTAGGAAGTTATAAGGGTTAAAAGTTGACCAGCGATTTCTCATTTTTACAACACCATTTTATTTTTAGGACCACATCACATTTGAAGCCACTTTGAGGGGTCTATATGATAGAAAATACCCAAAAGTGACACCATTCTAAAAACTGCACCCCTTAAGGTGCTCAAAACCACATTCAAGAAGTTTATTAACCCTTTAGGTGCGTCACAGGAATTTTTTTGAATATTTAAAAAAAAATGAACATCTAACTTTTTTTCATAAAAAAAATACTTCAGGTTCAATTTTTTATACTTTACCAAGGGTAACAGGAGAAATTGGACTGCAAAAGTTATTGTGCAATTTGTCCTGAGTACGCTGATACCTGATATGTGGGGGGGAACGACTGTTTCGGCGCATGGCAGAGCTCAGAATGGAAGGAGTGCCGTTTGACTTTTTCAGTGCAAAATTGGCTGGAATTCAGATTGGACGCCATGTCACATTTGGAGAGTCCCTGATGTACCTAATCAGTGGAAACCCCCTACAAGTGACCCCATTTTGGAAACTAGACCCCCCAAGGAACTTATCTAGATATGTGGTGAGAACATTGAACCCACAAGGGCTTTACAGAAGTTTATAACGTACAGCGGTACAATTAAAAAATCATATTTTTTCCACAAAAATGATCTTTTCACCCCAATTTTTATTTTCCCAAGGGTAACAGGACCCTAAAAGTTATTGTGCAATTTGTCCTGAGTACGCTGATACCCCACATGTGGGGGTAAACCACTATTTGGGCGCATGGCAGAGCTCAGAAGGGAAGCAGCGCCATTTCACGTTTTTGGCTGGAATTGAGATCGGACATCATGTCGCTATTGGAAAACCCCTGATGTACTAAAACAGTGGAAACCCCTCACAAATGACACCATTTTGGAAATTAGACCCCCTAAGGAACTTATCTAGATGTGTGGTGAGAACTTTGAACCACCAAGGGCTTCACAGAAGTTTATAACATACAGCCGTACAATTAAAAAATCATATTTTTTCCACAAAAATGATCTTTTCACCCCAATTTTTATTTTTCCAAGGGTAACAGGACCCTAAAAGTTATTGTGCAATTTGTCCTGAGTACGCTGATACCCCACATGTGGGGGTAAACCACTATTTGGGCGCATGGCAGAGCTCGGAAGGGAAGCAGCGCCATTTGACGTTTTTGGCTGGAATTGAGATCGGACACCATGTCGCGTTTGGAAAACCCCTGATGTACCCAAACAGTGGAACCCCCCCACAAATGACACCATTTTGTAAACTAGACCCCCAAAGGAACTTATCTAGATGTGTGGTGAGCACTTTGAACCCCCCCAGTGCTTCACAGAAGTTTATAACGCCCGGGCGTGAAAATAAAAAATTCGTATTTTTTCCACAAACATGATCATTTAGTCACCATTTTTTTTATTTTCCCAAGGGTACCAGGACAAATTGGACCCCAAAAGTTGTTGTCCAATTTGTCCTGAGTATGCTGATACCCCATATGTGGGAGAAAACTACTGTATGGGCACACGTTGGGGCTCGGAAGGGAAGTAGTGACGTTTTGGAATGCAGACTTTGATGGAATGGTCTGCGGGAGTCATGTTGCCTTTGGAGAGCCCCTAATGTACCTAAACAGTGGAAACCCCCACAAAACAAATGACCCCATTTTGGAAACAAGACCCCCTAAGGAACTTATCTAGATGTGTGGTGAGCACTTTGAACCCCCAAGGGCTTCACAGAAGTTTATAATGCCCGGGCATGAAAATAAAAAAAGCGTATTTTTTCCACAAACATGATCAATTAGTCCCCAATTTTTTTCATTTTCCCAAGGGTAACAGGAGAAATTGGACCCCAAAAGTTGTTGTCCAATTTGTCCTGAGTACGCTGACAACCCATATGTGGGAGAAAACTACTGTATGGACACACGTCGGGGTTCGGAAGGGAAGCAGTGACGTTTTGGAATGCAGACTTTGATGGAATGGTCTGCGGGTGTCATGTGCGTTTGGAGAGCCCCTGATGTACCTAAACTATTGAAACTCCCCACAAGTGACCCCATTTTGGACACTAGACCCCCCACGGAACTTACCTAGATGTGTGGTGAGCACTTTGAGCCCCCAAGTGCTTCACAGAAGTTTATAACACTCGGACGTGAAAATAAGAAAATCATTTTTTTCCACAAAAATGATATTTTTGCCCCCAATTTTTTATTTTCCTAAGGGTAACAGGAGAAATTGGACCCCAAAAATTGTTTTGCAATTTGTCCTGAGTAGGCTGATACCCTACACGTGGGGGTAAAACACTGTTTTAGCGCATGGCAGAGCTTGGAAGGGAAGGAGCACCATTTGACTTTTTCAACTCAGAATTGGCTGGAATTGAGATCAGACGCCATGTTGCATTTGGAGAGCACCTGATGTGCCCAAACAGTGGAAACCCCCAATTCTAACTCCAACCCGAACCCCAACACACCCATAACCCTAATCTCAGCCCTAACCCTAACCCTAACTCTAGCCCTAACCCTAACCCTAGCCCTAGCCCTAACCCTAATGGAAAAATGGAAATAAATACATTTTTTTTATTTTATTATTTTTCCCTAACTAAGGGGGTGATAACGGGGGGTTTGATTTACTATTTATGGCGGTTTTTATGTTTGGCAGCTGTCGCACGCTAAAAGACGCTTTTTATTGTAAAAATAGTTTTTGCATCACCACATATTGAGAGCTATAATTTCTCCGTATTTTGACACACCAAGTCATGTGAGGTCTTATTTTTTGCGGGACGAGTTGACGTTTTTATTGGTACCATTTTCGGGCATGTGACATTTTTTGATCGCTTTTTATTCCGATTTTTGGGACGCAGAATGAACAAAACCCAGCGTTTCATGAATTTCTTTTGGGGGGTGCATTTACACCGTTCCGCGTGCGGTAAAATTGATAAAGTGGTTTTATTCTTCGGGTCAGTACGGTTACAGCGATACCTCATTTAGGTCTTTTTTTATGTTTTGTCAGTCTTATGCAATGAAAACTATTTTATATAAAAAATAATTATTTTTGCATCGCTTTATTCTGCGAGCTATAACTTTTTTATTTTTTCGCTGTTGATGCTGCATGGTGGCTCGTTTTTTGCGGGACAAGATGACGTTTTCAGCGGTACCATGGATATTTATATGCGTCTTTTTGATCGCGCGTTATTACACTTTTTGTTTGGTGGTATGATAATAAATCATTATTTTTTGCTTCGTTTTTTATTTTTATTTTTTAAGGTGTTCGCTAAAGGGGTTAACTAATGGAACATTTTTATAGGGCGGGTCGTTATGGACGCGGCGATACCTAATATGTGTACTTTTATTGTTTTTTTTTTTATTTCCAAAAAATGGATTTATTGGGGGAATATTTTTTTTTTTTCTAATTTATTTGGCGATTTTTTTTTTAATTATTTTAACACTTTTTTTAATTTTTTTTTAACTTTATTAAATAGTCCCAGGTGGGACATCACTGTCCTGTGACAGATCGCTGATCTGTCACATCACAGATCACTGTGACAGATCAGCGATCTGTCACAGGCAGTGCAGAAGGCTTCCTCATGCCTGCGCTATGCAGGCACTGAGGAAGCCAGCTTCCTGCAGGCCCCCAAAGGCCCCCGTCGCCATCTTGGATTCGGGGGGCCTGCAGGAAAGGAGCCCCCCGCAGCAGCGCTGCACATTGCGCTGCCGTGGGGGGCTCAGGGAAGCACGGAGGGAGCCCCCTCCCTGCCGATGCTTCCCTTTAACCCCCGGTACACTGCGATCATGTTTGATCGTGGTGTGCAAGGGGTTAACGTGTCGGGGCGGTCCGTGACCGCCCCTGACACATTGTGCCGGGTGTCAGCTGTGATAATCAGCTGACACCCGGCCGCGATCAGCGGCGCTCACCACGTGGGCGCCGCTGATCGCAGTAGATGTACTATTCCGTCCATGGGCATAGGGGCCCAGGTCCCATGGACGGGATAGTACGTCGGATGGCAGGAAGGGGTTAATAACCTGCTTGTGGAAAGCTACAGAAACAGGATCCACATCCCAAAATATGCGCGTATGTACAAAGTACAAAAAAACAAAAAAAACAAGGCAAAACCATGTAGTATACTTTGTACATATTAGGTCATGGCTCCCCTGTTTTTGAACTATGCACCTTGTTTATATCGCTTTCAGCAGGCAGGTGCAAAAGAAGTCATGTCTAGGACCTGCTCTGCCCTCATCTATTTTGAGATCTACTAATACATAGCAAGGAGGCCTACATGTGTTAGGATCCATCCTGATTGGGTATACCATGTCATGGTGGGATGGCTTTCGTACTTTTTGGCTCAAAATAGTGTGAACTAAGTACCCTATATTATTTACATGTATTAGTATGATTTAATCATTTACTGCAGGGTATTTGCTAATTTTGTTTTTATCCTAGGTTTTGTTTATTAATATAAATAAGAAAGAAAAGAAAACTTTAAAACCTTTCTTTATGTCAGCATATGATTCTTGAGTCTCAAAATAATTACACTTTTCTTTCAATAAATCAACTGTACAAGTAAAGATAAAACACTGTAATATACAGTATTTTATTAGCGTAAGTGTCTCCCTCCCACTTATTAGACAATATTTTGTCTCCTGCACTGATCATTCACGGCTCAACTGCTCATATTTGTTTACAGATCTGCCTGCAGTGTGCGGTAAGATTACACTTGTTGCTACAGCACTCTATGGAGAGGGCAGAGGGGGGAAATCTAATGAAAAACAAAATTAGAAAGGAACAAGGAGAAACTGCTGTGGCTTCTAGTTCAAAGGGAAAAAAACCTGCTGAAAAATTAAAGATATCATTAATGGATAGAAATAACGTTATTCCTAATATACTCACGTGATAGCTTATTTTGAAAAGTCACCTGAAATGTCCGCTTAAAAAAAGAATGTATGTGCTGAGTTTTAGAGTTTGCCATAAAGTGAAGGACTTGCTTACGTTAATCATAAAATACAAAAAGCCAAAGCACATGTAGACTGAAGAGTGTACCTCACAAAAATGTGTGCGTATATTGTATTTCTGAAACAACGAAAACACAGCGGGAAGCTTTAACCATGGAATCTATTATACATATTTTCCAAGTCATTCACATCAGCCACATAAAAATTACACAAAGCTTAAGCCAAACATGACTCATAAAGTGTACAGGTCATATTGTGATGTATCCTGACTGGAATTCAGTCATGTCATATATTATACAGAAATTCGTGTTTTTCAACCATGGTTTAATCAGTTCTTGCTTAGTATAGTAAACTGTTTAACAAATAAATAAAACTTATGTTGTCTCACTTATGAAAAATTACTCCAAATTGCCAGCCACTCTCTGTTTCCCTTCTGTGGAATGTGCTCTCCACTGCCTGTTAGCGAGTGTAATCAGTTTTAAGCAGCAGAGACACTGAGAAAGCTTTAAAGAAGTGGAAGCGGGTCTTTATCTCTCTGCTCCGGTTTTCCTGTCTGTCAAACTCCATTCAAGTAGTGGATGGCTGGTTGCAGAGTATGAGGATCAGGGCTATTTCTGAAATTTGAGTTTTGGCTTGTATGGAATGAGAGTAGCAACACTATGATAGTCTGCAGGTTTTGTGGGAAACATGTGAACATTCAAACTTTATATTTACTTGGTAGCTTACATGTTGGATTGTCAGGGATCCTCCTCAAATATGAGTGCTCTCATAGACACAAACTAGGAAGTAGATGTAGTCTGCACCATAAATTTTTATAAAAAACATTGTTTAAGTATGGAGCCTTTGATCTCCCCCTTTTGCAGCTGCTGGCCACATTTATTTCCATGCTGATATGAAAGAAGATAGGAGTTTGGGTGCTTTCTATCACAATAGAGCCCTTTTACACAATGGAGTGCTCATACTTAAAGAAGACCTGATACAGGACGCCATATCCCAACTTGTCATTTAGTAATGGTGAAATCAAGCTGTGTGCAGAGCTCATGCAGAGTAAAAAAAAGAATAATTTTATTCGGTTACAAACATGATACTGCATGCCATATCTCAACTTGTCATTTTGTGGCAGTGAAATTGTTCTGCGTGTAAAGCTGTTGCACAGTAAAAAAATATTTTTTAACTGTTGCTAAAGTAATTCAGCTCACCATATGTTGAAATCTTGAAATTAATCTGTCTGCAGAGCTCATACAGATTAAAAAACAATTTTATTTGGTTACAAACATGATGCAGCACCCCATATCTCACCGTGTCATGTAGTGGCGGTGAAAATGTTCTGTGTACAGAGATGTTGCACAGAAGACAAAAATATTTTGCAGTTGCTAATATGATTCAGCATGTCATATCTCACCTTGTCATTTAGTGGCAGTGAAATTCGTCTTTCTGTTGCTAAATGTGGTAGAGCCCACCATATCCCATCTTATCATTCAGTGGCGGTGAAATAGTTGTGTGCAGAGCTCATGCAGATTTAAAAATAATTTTTTGCTTTTACAAAAGTGATACAGCATGCCATATCCCAACTTTTCGTTTAGTGGCAGAGAAACTTTTCTGTGATTTGAGCTGTTGCACAGTAAAACAAATTTTGGGCAGTTGCTAATGTGATTCAGCACGTCATATGTCATGTTGTCATTTAGTGGTGGAGAAATTCAGCTGTGTGCAGAGGTCATGTAGAGTAAAAAAAAAATTTTTTTTTTCTGTTGCATGTGATACAGCCCAACATATCCCACGTTGTAGTTTTGTGGTGGTGAAATTATTCTGTGTGTAGAGCTGTTGCATAGTTAAAAATTTTTTTGGGCTATTGGTAACGAAATTCAGCACACCATATTCCATGTTGTAATCTTGTGGTGGTGAAATTAAGTTCTCTGCAGAGCTAATGCACATTAAAAAAATTTTTATTCGGTTACAAACGTGATACAGCACAAAATAGTCCACCTTGTCATTTAGTGGCAGTGAAATTGTTCTGTATGTAGAGTTGTTGCACAGTAAAAAAAATAATTTTTGGACGTTGATAACATGATTCAGCACGCCACATCTCAACTTGTCATTTTGTGGTGGTGAAATTTTTCTGTGATTTGAGCTGTTGCACAGTAAAAAGAAATATTTTTGGCAGCTGTGAATGTGATTCAGCATGCCATATCTCACCTTGTCATTTAGGGGTGGTGAAATTCATTTTTCTGCACAGCTGTTGCAGAGTTAAAAAAACAAACTTTTTTTGTGATGCTAAATGTGATATAGCTTGCCATATCCTACCTTTTCATTTAGTGGCAGTGTAATTCAGCTGTGTGCACAGCTCATACAGAGTTAAAAAAAAATTTTTTGCGGTTACAAACGTGACAAAGCATGCAATACCCCACCTTGTCATTTAGTGGTGGTGAATTTCAGCTGTGTCCAGAGACCTTGCAGAGTAGAAAAATATTTTTATCTGTGACAAATGTGATACAGCAGGCTATACTTGAGTTTGAAATTGTTTTGAGCACATATTCTATTGTATACAGGACTCATCCACAGTAAGGCTGTGTGCACACGATGCAGATTTGCAGCGGTTCCGCAGCGGATTTTACTGCACAGAAACGTTGCATTTCTGCATTGTGATGTACAGTAGCCTTAACATCAATGTAAAAAAAAAAACGCTGTGCAGACGCTGCGGAAAAATCCGCAGCATGTTACTTCTTTTGTGCGGTTTTCCATCTCCCCTGTCACCAAATCCGCAGGGGGAAAACCGCGATGGAAAACCGCACAAAAACCGCATGAAAACCGCATGAAAAATGGAAGAAATCCGCAGGAAAAATGCAGGTCATTTGACCTGCGGATTTCTTCCATTCTGCGCGGAAAAATCCGCAGGGCCAAAAAGTACGTCTTCACTCAGCCTTAAAAAACAAACCTCTTTCTTATGTTAGTAATGTTATACAACAGGCTAGATGCCAGTTTGATATTGTTGGGTGCTGATATTGTTCTCCATACAAGGGTACATATGATAAAATCAAAATTGGTTTTATTACTATCGTGCTACCTAAAACAAACTACATTTCATCTTTTGATTCTTTGGTGCAGATATTGTTCTTCATATAGGGGTACACATGATAAAATATTAATTTGTTCTGTTACTACCATGTACCACTCTGCTGCAAATGCAGGTAGAAGCTAGCTCCGCTAGGGTGCGAAAGAGTGGAGAGATGTCCAGCACACAGATGAAGCAGATCTGCCATGCAGCATCGAAGCTACCACCAGGTGGCAGCAGAGAAGTCAAACAAATCCTAGACTGTTGCTCAGCACCAAAGGAATTAGCAAACTCAGGGTCACAGACAAGACAGGGGATCAGTAATGGTCAAGAGTTGATTTGCCAGAGACAAGAGACAAAAGCAGGTCAGGGTCCAAGCTGATTTCAAGCACCAAGAAGTCCAGACACAAAGGAGACACACAGAGTCAGGACAGGGAGCAGGGAACAACACAGGCACGGGTTGAGTCAGGAATAACAGCAGGACAAATCAGGGTGTAACTGAGTCAGCTACTCATGCCATAGGCAGAACTATAACTGACATCGTCTGTAGGAAGCAGTGGGGATAAATAGCAAACCTGAACCCAGAGAGAGGCTGAGAAAGATTAATCCTGAAATGACCAGACCAGGAACATGGAAAGACAGGACTCAAGACCCGGTCTGGATCATGACAGTGCCCTCCTCTCAAGGTTGGGCCACCGGACCCCCAGGTTTCCCAGGATAAAGAGTATGAAATGCCCGAACGAAGCGATCAGCATGAACAGATCACGCCGGGACCCAAGATTGATCCTCCATACCATAACCCCTCCAATGGACCGAATATTGAAGTGAACTGTGGACAATACGAGAATCCACAATCCATTCCACTTCGTACTCTGTCTGACCATCCACCGAGACAGGAGGAGGGGATGGAGACTCAGCAGAGGATGGTACAAATGACTTAAGAAGGGACTTATGGAACACATTGGGGATCCAAAGTGATGGAGGTAGACGTAAGCGAAAGGCAACTGGATTGACAACCTCAGAGATCTCGTAAGGACCAATTAACCTGGGACCTAGCTTAGCAGAAGGAACTTTCAGACGTTTGTTCTTGGTAGACAACCACACTTTATCTCCTACCAGGAATATAGGTCCTACAGACCGTCGCTTATCAGCAAAATGTGTATGTTTGCCCTGCGCCTCCCCAATGTTATTCTGGACCTCCCTCCACATCTCCCCCAACCTGTGAACTGCCGAATCAGCCCCTGGACATCCTGAATTCAGCCTGGAAAATTCACCAAAATGGGGGTGAAAACTATAGTTACAGAAGAATAGAGAGGTGCCAGTGGAATGATTGACCTGATTATTAAATGCAAACTCAGCCACTGGCAACGAAGAACATCAATCATCCTGCTGAGACATAGCAAGACGCATCAAAATCTGCTCAAGTAATGGATTGGTCCTCTCCGTCTGACCATTGGTCTCAGGATGGTAGGCCAAGGTAAAGGACAAGCAAAAAACCAATCTTTTACAAAATGCCCTCTAAAATTTGGACACAAATGGCACCACTCTTTCAGAAACCATACTCAAAGGCACGTCATGCAATGGCACAATGTGCTCAACAAACAACTTAGTGCTTCTGCATTAGGCAGTCCTGCCTAAGGTACAAAATGCACCTATTTGCCGAAACTTTCAGCCACTACACAGACGACAGTTTTACCATTGGAAGGAGGGAGATCAGTGATAAAATCCATGGAAAAATGAGTCCAAGTTCTATCCGGAATTGGCAATGGCACCAATTCCCCAGCCGGCCAGTTATGGGAGCTCTTAGCACGGGCACAGGTATCACAAGTAGACACAAACCTAGCGACATCAGAGGTCATAGAGAACCACCAAAACAGCCTAGCAATGGATTTCTTGGTGGCTGAGATCCCCAGGTGCCCACTGAGAGCAGAGTCATGGAAATCCCAGAGAACACTCCATTGATACTGAATCGGGACAAATAGCTTATTGTCAGGCAAAGATGGAGGAGCAAGAGACTGAGCCTCCCCAAATTTCATGCTCCAATTCAGAGGATACCTCAGCAACAACCAACTCATGCTGAAGAATGGAGGAAGGATGTTCGGGGAGTGATATCGGATCAAAACTGCAAGATAAGGCATTCGTCTTGGCATTCTTGGAACCAGGCTGAAAGGTGATAGAAAAATGAAAACGTGGAAAAAGTTACCTCCTCGCCTGTCTAGTAGTTAACCGCTTGGTAGACTCAATGTAAGACAGGTTCTTGTGGTCCGCCATCACTGTGATCCGATGAACCACCCCCTCCAAAAAGTATCTCCATTCTTCAAAAGCCAATTTTATGGCTAATAACTCCCAGCTAACCACATCATAATTCCTCTCCGCAGAAGAAGACTTCCTGGAGAAAAAGGCACATGGTCTTAAATTGGTCAAAGTAATGGGTCCCTGAGACAACACCACCCCCACTCTTACCTCCGATGTGTCCACTAGAGTTGAGCGAAACGGGTCGAAAAAATTCAAAAGTCGCCGACTTTTGGCAAAGTCGGGTTTCATGAAACGAAACCCGACCCTAGGATGAGGTCGGCCACGAGGTCGGCGACTTACGCGCCAAAGTCGCGTTTCAAAAGTTTGTTTTGCGCTCTTTTTCAGCCAATCAGGATCCACGGACACTGTGGGCAACGTAATGACATAGGCAGGGTCACCACCATCTTTCAGAAGGGCATGCAAGTGATTGGCTTGCTTTGGTGGGCGTCACAGGGGGTATAAAAGGGCGTGCACGCTGACCGCCATCTTACTTCTGCCGATCTCAGTATAGGGAGAGGTTGCTGCTGATTCTGTAGGGAGAGCGTTAGGCAGGGAAGAAGACAAAAAACTGCTTCTGCTGCTAGCGATTTGGCCTGCACAACACACAAGTCACTGTGTGTGCAGTGCAAGGGGAGGCTATATTGTGGTGTATCAGTGGTGTTGGTTGTTGGGCTGCCTTTTAAGGCTTCCTGACAGGCTGGCATTGCTGTTTACCCACTGCTCCGCAAACTGCTTTTTTAAAAGCAATCCAATCTCCCTTATCCTGTAGTCACTTTGGTCACAGCTGTGCCATCGAGCCTGTCACATAGCGCTCAGATATTCATTGGGCCTCACACAATCCACAAGTGTCCAGTGTCCAAAAGTGTGCGCAGAGATTCAAAATCTCCCTTATCCTCTCGTCACTTTGGTCACAGCTGTGCCATCGAGCCTGTCACATAGCGCTCAGATATTCATTGGGCCTCACACAATCCACAAGTGTCCAGTGTCCAAAAGTGTGCGCAGAGATTCAAAATCTCCCTTATCCTCTCGTCACTTTGGTCACAGCTGTGCCATCGAGCCTGTCACATAGCGCTCAGATATTCATTGGGCCTCACACAATCCACAAGTGTCCAGTGTCCAAAAGTGTGTGCAGAGATTCAAAATCTCCCTTATCCTCTCGTCACTTTGGTCACAGCTGTGCCATCGAGCCTGTCACATAGCGCTCAGATATTCATTGGGCCTCACACAATCCACAAGTGTCCAGTGTCCAAAAGTGTGTGCAGAGATTCAAAATCTCCCTTATCCTCTCGTCACTTTGGTCACAGCTGTGCCATCGAGCCTGTCACATAGCGCTCAGATATTCATTGGGCCTCACACAATCCACAAGTGTCCAGTGTCCAAAAGTGTGCGCAGAGATTCAAAATCTCCCTTATCCTCTCGTCACTTTGGTCACAGCTGTGCCATCGAGCCTGTCACATAGCGCTCAGATATTCATTGGGCCTCACACAATCCAAAAGTGTCCAGTGTCCAAAAGTGTGTGCAGAGATTCAAAATCTCCCTTATCCTCTCGTCACTTTGGTCACAGCTGTGCCATCGAGCCTGTCACATAGCGCTCAGATATTCATTGGGCCTCACACAATCCACAAGTGTCCAGTGTCCAAAAGTGTGTGCAGAGATTCAAAATCTCCCTTATCCTCTCATCCCTTTGGTCACAGCTGTGCCATCGAGCCTGTCCCATAGCGCTCAGATATTCATTGGGCCTCACACAATCCACAAGTGTCCAGTGTCCACAAGTGTCTGCAGAAATTCAAAATCTCCCCTGTCCTATAGACACCTTGTACCTTGTTTTACATTACTATATAGTTTGTTGGATTTTGTCTACATTTCTACCAAAAATGAGGAAGGCTGGTGGAAGAGGCCGTGGAATTGGGTGGGGGTTGGCAGCTGGTAATGATGGTGTTGGTGGTGGATCTGATGGTAGTGGCAAGAGCAAAATAGGACCGAATGCAGGAGGTGTTGAGCCTGCGTCATCGTCTGGCTACATAAGGCCTCGAACGCTTAGTTTTCTAGGAGTTGGCAAACCACTTTTAAAGCCAGAGCATCAGGAAAAAGTTTTGTCTTACATTGCTGACTCAGCCTCCAGCTCTATCGCCTCCTCTTCTTCAGTTGTAAAAAGTAAAAGCACTGAGTCGTCATTGGAGGCTCATGTTCATGAACCACACCTTTCCTTGTGTCCTTCACCCCAACCAAGATTGAAGGATGACGCTGGCCATACTACTGATTACTCCATGGAGCTGTTTTCACATACCATGCCTGGATTATCAAGTGAAATGGTGAATTACCCAGGCCAAGATGAATCTGACATGGAGTGCACTGATGCACAGCCGCTGATGGATGATTCTGCTGGTACATTCACTCAGAGCACTACATTGTCCTCGCAGTGTACAGAGCCAGATTCTGACCCTGATGAGACTCAGGTGCCCCTTCCCGCACACTATACCACCATACATGGTGACACAGAGGAAGGTGCACATGACATAGAAGAGGAGGTGATGGATGACCCAGTTGTTGACCCAGATTGACATCCATTGGGGGAAGAGGGTGCTGCTTCCAATAGCTCAGATGAGGAGCATCCACAGCAGACATCGACATCGCAACAGCTGTTATCTGGCAGGCCCGGAGCACTCCAAAGACAGGTTACAAACATCAAAATAGTTGCTGGACAGCTTGTCCAGAGGGTCAAAAGATCACAGCGTGCTAGGCCGCAAAATGTCTGCCAAAGTAGGAAGAGTGCAGTGTGGCACTTTTTTGAACAAAATCCTCATGATCAGGCCAAGGTTATCTGTAAGAAGAGCGCAAAGACCTTTAGCCGAGGGAAAAATCTGAAAAATTTGAATACCAGTTGCTTGCTTAGACATTTAACCAGCATGCACTTGCAAGCGTGGACACAACACCAAACCTCAGGTGCCACATGTGCAACTGATCACAACGAAAGTAGTCAGCAACGCTACATTGTTTCCCCCACTGTAAGCCCACCGGTTAGCACAGCAGCAAATGTTGAGGTGTCGTTGCAAGGCCACAGCAGTCAGGGAATCCCACTGTTATATCATCGAAAGACTGATTCTAGGCCATCAGAAAGAACACCAACTCCATCACCATCATCAACCCTCTCTCAGTCCGCCCTGTCCACCGCTACTTCCACCATATGCAGCTCTCAAGTCCAGCTCACCCTCCCAGACACTATGAGTAGGTCAAGAAAGTACTCAGTCTCTCATCCGCGTACACTGGGTTTGAACGCCCACATTGCCAAACTAATCTCGTTTGAGATGATGCCCTTTCGGTTGGTGGAAAGCACAGCTTTCCGCGAACTCATGGCCTATGCAGTACCACGCTATGACCTACCCAGTCGCCACTTCTTCTCTCGCAAAGCCATCCCAGCCCTCCACCATCATGTGAAAGACCGCATTGTCCATGCACTCAAGCAGTCAGTGAGCGGAAAGGTGCACCTCACAACTGATGCATGGTCCAGTCGGCATGGCCAGGGCCGTTACGTGTCCATCACTGCGCACTGGGTTAATGTGGTGGATGCAGGATCCACAGGGGACAGCGGTGGTGGGACTGTGCTGCCTAGCCCACGGTATAGGAAACAGTTGGCTGTAGGCGTTCGACCCTCCTCCTCCTCCTCCTCCAGAAGCGAAAGCTCGTCCACAGAGCACTCCATCTGCAGCTGCCACTGTTGCACACGAGGTGTCCCCCTATCGAGCAGCTAGTGGAAAGCGTCAGCAGGCTGTGTTGCAGATGATGTGTTTGGGCGACAGACACACCGCCAAGGTGCTGGCCGAGTACTTGAAGCGACAAACTGAGTCATGGCTGGGCAGTGTACATCTTGAGGCAGGCAAGGTAGTTAGTGATAACGGCCGTAATTTTGTGGCAGCCATAGCCCGTGCAAAACTCACACACATACCTTGCCTGGCTCACACCTTGAACCTGGTGGTGCAGTGCTTCCTCAAAAATTATCCGGAGTTAACAGCCCTGCTCCAGAAGGTGCGAAGACTGTGCGCGCACATCCGCCGGTCGCCTGTACACTCCGTTCGTATGCAGAAGCTGCAGAGATTGCTCCACCTTCCCAACCACCGCCTCATTATCGACATTGCAACAAGGTGGAACTCCACCCTGCACATGGTGGAGCGGCTGTGCGAGCAGAGGCAGGCCATAATGCATTTGTGGGAGGATACACGGCCAGGCACTTTGAGAGCAGACATGGAGTTGACAGGTGTGCAGTGGTCGAAGCTGAAAGACCTCTGTAAAGTCCTTCAATGTTTTGAGGAATGCACACGGCTGGTAAGCGCAGACGACGCCATCCTAAACATGAGCATCCCACTTATGCGTCTGCTCATGCAAACTTTGACGCACCTTAAGGAGCAGGCGTCTGCAGCCAATGTTGATGAGGAGGAGGGAATCCTTGATGACATTCAGCCATTGTCTGCTCAGGGACATCTCCTGGATGAGGTGGAGGAAGAAGAGGAGGAGGAGGATGATGATGGGGATGATTACTTAGGGGAGGAGGATGCATCTCGTGGGGCAAGTGAAAATGTTGGCGTGGCAAGGTCTGGTACAGGGTTTGTGCGTGACTGGAGGGATGTGGATTTGCCAGAAAGTGCTCCTCCACCCAGCACTCGCAGTGCATCATTGACACCGGGAACATTGGCCCACATGTCAGATTATGCCTTGCAGATCCTAAAAAGGGACCCCCGCATTGCCAAAATGATGAACGATGACGACTACTGGTTGGCCAGCATCCTGGATCCACGCTATAAAGGCAAATTACAAAATATCATGCCACAGGAGAACCTTGACCTAATATTGGCTAATAAACAAGCAACTCTGGTAAATCGGTTGCTTGAGGCATTCCCAGCACACAGCAGCGGTGATGGTTCTCACACGAGCCGTACGGGCCGGGGGCAGCTTGGCAGAGGTGTTCGTGGTGCACACAGCAGAAGTGGCGTTGGAGACAGGGGTTTCATGACCACGTTGTGGACTGATTTTTCAAATACCGCTCACACAACTGGTAATACTGCATCGATGGAAAGTGACAGGAGACAGCTGTTGTCAACTATGGTAACAAACTACTTTTCCTCCCATATCGATGTTCTCCCACACAGGTCATTCCCCTTTGACTATTGGGCCACTAAACTGGACACCTGGCCTGAATTGGCCCAATATGCCTTACAGGAGCTCGCTTGCCCAGCTGCAAGTGTGCTATCGGAAAGAGTCTTCAGTGCAGCTGGATCAATCCTGACAGAAAAAAGGACCCGTCTGTCAACCCAAAATGTGGATGATCTAACCTTCATTAAAATGAACCATGCATGGGTTTCCAAGGATTTTGTCCCACCTTCCCCTGATGACTCATAGGGTGACAGAAAAATGGCTTGCTTTGGTCCACCTCTTCCTGGGACTTGACCTATTTCGCCTTTTGCATCAGCTGAATGTCCAACATCAACATATGCCACTTTCTAAAACTCCCTAACTGTGCTGCCTCCCCCCCATGGCCGGGGTCACCACCTAGCGCACGACACCGTGCGAGTGCCATTGCCCTGGACAGGTGGGTATGCCGACTCTTGGGCGCGGGCACTGGCACAGGGTCCCTCATAGTGCAATCAAGTGTCTCTGACGGTGGTGGTGCACACCCGCCGTCAGACACACCGCTGTACTATGAGGGGCCCAGTGCCAGTACCGACGCCCACGAGTGGGCCCCCCTTGCTTGGGCAAGGCCCCAGCATTTGCAATCTTTACCTCTCCCTGCTCCTCCGCTGTGTAATCTGGGCCGTCAAATCCATACTGTGCCTGACACCGTCTGAGCCTGCCTCCTGAGACATATTTTGAATGTGTACGCTATCCATACATGTTATCTAGGGATACGGGACCCTTTCTAACCTTTGTGCAATCCATACTGGGCCTAACACCGTCTGAGCCTGCCTCCTGAGACATATATTTTGAATGTGTACGCGTGTACGCTATCCATACATGTTATCTGGGGATACGGTACCCTTTCTAACCTTTTGTGCAATCACGTGCAATCAATACTGGGCCTAACACCGTCTGAGCCTGCCTCCTGAGACATATATTTTGAATGTGTACGCTATCCATACATGTTATCCGGGGATACGGTACCCTTTCTAACCTTTGTGCAATCACGTGCAATCAATACTGGGCCTAACACCGTCTGAGCCTGCCTCCTGATGTATAGACATATATTTTGAATGTGTACGCTATCCATACATGTTATCTGGGGATACGGTACCCTTTCTCACCTTTGTGCAATCACGTGTAATCCATACTGGGCTTGAGAACGGCTGGCGAGCTGTTAAGCAAGCTACAGCACCTGTGGTTTGCACACGTAAGTTTTTCATTTTTTCAGGAATGACGGTTAGGCCTAATTCAGGAACTGCGGTTGACGTGCACTTACTGGGAAATCATCGTTCGTGGGTAATAATTGTAATCAGTGATCCCCATCACTAACGTTGTTCAGCGGGTTATCTGCACCTGTAAGAGACAAACGCTGGCCTTTTCAGTGTAGCGCACATGCAGCCACGGACATGTAAGGGCATGACACACCAGTTATTGGCCAATCTCATGTGCCAGAGCCTCACGTGTCCCTCTAGTAAGACGGACTCGGACCGCGGGGCATGACGGAGTCTCGTTCATTAACGGAATTAAGCTTGCAATGTGTGCATCTTTTCTGTAGCTGGCATGGTTGAGGTTTCCCAGGTGGAGTCGAATTTAACCGTAGGCTCCACTCCTGGTGGTGCCCTTCTGGACATTTCTTTAAGGTTCAGCTTTGCAACCATACTGCCCACGTAAAACAAACACTTTCCCTTCATGAACGCTGTTTGGAGGGTCATGACTCGTGGGAATAACGCCGCCCAATCAGTTAACCTGCTAGAGAGATCCTTCGTTGCTCCCAAGCATGACATCACACTCCCTAGGAGGAAGGTAATGCCACTGTGGCGACCGTACTCCTGGGGGCGACACAAGTGCACTGATGCCCAGCCACTGCTCGATGAATCTGCTGGTACATTGACCCAGACCACTACATTTCCCTCGCACGCTACACGGCCTGAATCTGACCCTGATGAAACTCAGGTTACCCTTCCCATATACAGTTCCATCTTACACGGTGACAAAGAGGAAGCTGCAGATGAAAGTGCAGGTTCGGCCCACCCACCATCAGACACACCACCATACTATCATGGGCCCTGTGCCAGTGCCGTCGCCAACGAGTGGGCCCCCCCTGCTTGCCCAGGATCACAGCACTTGCAAAGTTGAAGTACTGTGCAGTGAGATGGAAGATGGGGACGACGAGGAATCCAGAGAAGTACAGGGATTCCCTAGTGAGGAGACTTATTTGATTGTTTTCAATGTTGGGACAGCAATTTTTGGGGAGCACTATACTCTGGAGAATGATAAATGGGGCCCACCATACACTGGAACATTCCAAAGGTGGACATCAGACACTGGAGCAGCATTTACAGGGCCCATTATACACTAGAGCATTAGAAATGGGGCCCATTATGTTTGGAGCATTATTTGGGCCCATAAGACAGTGGAGCTTCATCCATGGGGACCAACATATACTGTAGCATTATGTGGAGCTCATCATATACTGTTTCAAACATTATATGGGACCAATGATTCTGTATGGAGAAATAGATGGGCCTCGTCATGAGATGTAAAAAGTGAGGTATTTTTCATTGTACTATACCGCTATTTCTCTGCCGTATCGGAGCATGATGAGTTGTTGTATGTGTTAAAGGGGCGCTCTTTCGCCCAGGGCACATGAAAACCTGCAGCCAGCCCTCCCCCCCCCCACAACTTTAGCCAAATAACCCCCATTTTTCAGTGCGTAACTTGTATTTTGAAGTTAATTAAGGTTGACAAGCTTAAGTAAGAAGAATTGATGCTTTTGGCATTCAAATGAGCACTGTAGGTGTGTTTCCTGTCCTCCTCTCACTGCCGACTTTTATTCCCCATTGACTTACATTGGGTTTCGTGTTTCGGGACGACCCCGACTTTTCCCTATAATCGGACGATCTTGCTCGACCCGACTTTTAGAAAAGTCGGGTTTCACGAAACGAAACGCGACCCTAAAAAAACAAAAGTCGCTCAACTCTATTCCTGACATTCCTGCATTGCTGTTTACCCACTGCTCCGCAAACTGCTTTTTTAAAAGCAATCCCAATTTTTTTTTTTTGTCCTGCTGAGAAGAAAAAAAAACTGCTTCTGCTGCTAGCGATTTGGCCTGCACAACACACCAGTCACTGTGCAGTGAAAGGGGAGGCTATATTGTGGTGTATCAGTGGTGTTGGTTGTTGGGCTGCCTTTTAAGGCTTCCTGACAGGCTGGCATTGCTGTTTACTCACTGCTCTGCAAACTGCTTTTTTAAAAGCAATCCAATCTCCCTTATCCTCTAGTCACTTTTGTCACAGCTGTGCCATCGAGCCTGTGACATAGCGCTCAGATATCATTGGGCCTCACACAATCCTAAAGTGTCCAGTGTCCACAAGTGTCTGCAGAAATTCAAAATCTCCCTTATCCTCTAGTCACTTTGGTCACAGCTGTGCCATCGAGCCTGTCACATAGCGCTCAGATATCAGTGGGCCTCACACAATCCAAAAGTGTCCAGTGTCCACAAGTGTCTGCAGAAATTCAAAATCTCCCTTATCCTCTAGTCACTTTGGTCACAGCTGTGCCATCGAGCCTGTCACATAGCGCTCAGATATTCATTGGGCCTCACACAATCCAAAAGTGTCCTGGGTCCACAAGTGTCTGCAGAAATTCAAAATCTCCCTTATCCTCTAGTCACTTTGGTCACAGCTGTGCCATCGAGCCTGTCACATAGCGCTCAGATATTCATTGGGCCTCACACAATCCAAAAGTGTCCAGTGTCCACAAGTGTCTGCAGAAATTCAAAATCTCCCTTATCCTCTCGTCACTTTGGTCACAGCTGTGCCATCGAACCTGTCACATAGCGCTCAGATATTCATTGGGCCTCACACAATCCAAAAGTGTCCAGTGTCCACAAGTGTGTGCAGAAATTCAAAATCTCCCTTATCCTCTAGTCACTTTGGTCACAGCTGTGCCATCGAGCCTGTCACATAGCGCTCAGATATCAGTGGGCCTCACACAATCCAAAAGTGTCCAGTGTCCACAAGTGTCTGCAGAAATTCAAAATCTCCCTTATCCTCTAGTCACTTTGGTCACAGCTGTGCCATCGAGCCTGTCACATAGCGCTCAGATATTCATTGGGCCTCACACAATCCAAAAGTGTCCAGTGTCCACAAGTGTCTGCAGAAATTCAAAATCTCCCTTATCCTCTCGTCACTTTGGTCACAGCTGTGCCATCGAGCCTGTCACATAGCGCTCAGATATCAGTGGGCCTCACACAATCCAAAAGTGTCCAGTGTCCTCAAGTGTCTGCAGAAATTCAAAATCTCCCTTATCCTCTCGTCACTTTGGTCACAACTGTGCCATCGAGCCTGTCACATAGCTCTCAGATATTCATTGGGCCTCACACAATCCAAAAGTGTCCAGTGTCCACAAGTGTGTGCAGAAATTCAAAATCTCCTTTATCCTCTCGTCACTTTGGTCACAGCTGTGCCATCGAGTCTGTGACATAGCGCTCAGATATTCATTGGGCCTCACACAATCCAAAAGTGTCCAGTGTCCACAAGTGTGTGCAGAAATTAAAAATCTCCCCTGTCCTATAGACACCTTGTACCTTGTTTTACATTACTATATAGTTTGTTGGATTTTGTCTACATTTCTACCAAAAATGAGGAAGGCTGGTGGAAGAGGCCGTGGAATTGGGCGGGGGTTGGCAGCTGGTAATGATGGTGTTGGTGGTGGATCTGATGGTAGTGGCAAGAGCAAAATAGGACCGAATGCAGGAGGTGTGGAGCCTGCGTCATCGTCTGGCTACATAAGGCCTCGAACGCTTAGTTTTCTAGGAGTTGGCAAACCGCTTTTAAAGCCAGAGCATCAGGAAAAAGTTTTGTCTTACATTGCTGACTCAGCCTCCAGCTCTATCGCCTCCTCTTCTTCAGTTGTAAAAAGTAAAAGCACTGAGTCGTCATTGGAGGCTCATGTTCATGAACCACACCTTTCCTTGTGTCCTTCACCCCAACCAAGATTGAAGGATGACACTGGCCATACTACTGGTTACTCCATGGAGCTGTTTTCACATACCATGCCTGGATTATCAAGTGAAATGGTGAATTACCCAGGCCAAGATGAATCTGACATGGAGTGCACTGATGCACAGCCGCTGATGGATGATTCTGCTGGTACATTCACTCAGAGCACTACATTGTCCTCGCAGTGTACAGAGCCAGATTCTGACCCTGATGAGACTCAGGTGCCCCTTCCCGCACACTATACCACCATACATGGTGACACAGAGGAAGGTGCACATGACATAGAAGAGGAGGTGATGGATGACCCAGTTGTTGACCCAGATTGGCATCCATTGGGGGAAGAGGGTGCTGCTTCCAATAGCTCAGATGAGGAGCATCCACAGCAGACATCGACATCGCAACAGCTGTTATCTGGCAAGCCCGGAGCACTCCAAAGACAGGTTCCAAACATCAAAATAGTTGCTGGACAGCTTGTCCAGAGGGTCAAAAGATCACAGCGTGCTAGGCCGCAAAATGTCTGCCAAAGTAGGAAGAGTGCAGTGTGGCACTTTTTTGAACAAAATCCTCATGATCAGGCCAAGGTTATCTGTAAGAAGTGCGCAAAGACCTTTAGCCGAGGGAAAAATCTGAAAAATTTGAATACCAGTTGCATGCTTAGACATTTAACCAGCATGCACTTGCAAGCGTGGACACAACACCAAACCTCAGGTGCCACATGTGCAACTGATCACAACGAAAGTAGTCAGCAACGCTACATTGTTTCCCCCACTGTAAGCACACCGGTTAGCACAGCAGCAAATGTTGAGGTGTCGTTGCAAGGCCACAGTAGTCAGGGAATCCCACTGTTATATCAACGAAAGACTGATTCTAGGCCATCAGAAAGAACAACAACTCCATCACCATCATCAAACCTCTCTCAGTCCGCCCTGTCCACCGCTACTTCCACCATATGCAGCTCTCAAGTCCAGCTCACCCTCCCAGACACTATGAGTAGGTCAAGAAAGTACTCAGTCTCTCATCCGCGTACACTGGGTTTGAACGCCCACATTGCCAAACTAATCTCGTTTGAGATGATGCCCTTTCGGTTAGTGGAAAGCACAGCTTTCCACGAACTCATGGCCTATGCAGTACCACGCTATGACCTACCCAGTCGCCACTTCTTCTCTCGCAAAGCCATCCCAGCCCTCCACCATCATGTGAAAGACCGCATTGTCCATGCACTCAAGCAGTCAGTGAGCGGAAAGGTGCACCTCACAACTGATGCATGGTCCAGTCGGCATGGCCAGGGCCGTTACGTGTCCATCACTGCGCACTGGGTTAATGTGGTGGATGCAGGGTCCACAGGGGACAGCGGTGGTGGGACAGTGCTGCCTAGCCCACGGTATAGGAAACAGTTGGCTGTAGGCGTTCGACCCTCCTCCTCCTCCTCCTCCAGAAGCGAAAGCTCGTCCACAGAGCGCAGTCGTACGAGCACTCCATCTGCAGCTGCCACTGTTGCACACAATGTGTCCCCCTATCGAGCAGCTAGTGGAAAGCGTCAGCAGGCTGTGTTGCAGATGATGTTTTTGGGCAACAGACACACCGCCGAGGTGCTGGCCGAGTACTTGAAGCGACAAACTGAGTCATGGCTGGGCAGGGTACATCTTGAGGCAGGCAAGGTAGTTAGTGATAACGGCCGTAATTTTGTGGCAGCCATAGCCCTTTCAAAACTCAGCCACATACCTTGCTTGGCTCACACCTTGAACCTGGTGGTGCAGTGCTTCCTCAAAAATTATCCGGAGTCAACAGCCCTGCTCCAGAAGGTGCGAAGACTGTGCGCGCACATCCGCCGGTCGCCTGTACACTCCGTTCGTATGCAGAAGCTGCAGCGATTGCTCCACCTTCCCAACCACCGCCTCATTATCGACATTGCAACAAGGTGGAACTCCACCCTGCACATGGTGGAGCGGCTGTGCGAGCAGAGGCAGGCCATAATGCATTTGTGGGAGGATACACGGCCAGGCACTTTGAGAGCAGACATGGAGTTGACAGGTGTGCAGTGGTCGAAGCTGAAAGACCTCTGTAAAGTGCTTCAGTGTTTTGAGGAATGCACACGGCTGGTAAGCGCAGACGACGCCATCCTAAGCATGAGCATCCCACTTATGCGTCTGCTCATGCAAACTTTGACGCACCTTAAGGAGCAGGCGTCTGCAGCCAATGTTGATGAGGAGGAAGAGGAGGAGGGAATCCTTGATGACATTCAGCCATTGTCTGCTCAGGGACATCTCCTGGACGAGGTGGAGGAAGAAGAGGAGGAGGAGGATGATGATGGGGATGATTACTTAGGGGAGGAGGATGCATCTCGTGGGGCAAGTGAAAATGTTGGCGTGGCAAGGTCTGGTACAGGGTTTGTGCGTGACTGGAGGGATATGGATTTGCCAGAAAGTGCTCCTCCACCCAGCACTCGCAGTGCATCATTGACACCGGGAACATTGGCCCACATGTCAGATTATGCCTTGCAGATCCTAAAAAGGGACCCCCGCATTGCCAAAATGATGAACGATGACGACTACTGGTTGGCCAGCATCCTGGATCCACGCTATAAAGGCAAATTACAAAACATCATGCCACAGGAGAACCTTGACCTAATATTGGCTAATAAACAAGCAACTCTGGTAAATCGGTTGCTTGAGGCATTCCCAGCACACAGCAGCGGTGATGGTTCTCACACGAGCCGTACGGGCTGGGGGCAGCTTGGCAGAGGTGTTCGTGGTGCACACAGCAGAAGTGGCGTTGGAGACAGGGGTTTCATGACAATGTTGTGGACTGATTTTTCAAATACCGCTCACACAACTGGTAATACTGCATCGATGGAAAGTGACAGGAGACAGCAGTTGTCAACTATGGTAACAAACTACTTTTCCTCCCATATCGATGTTCTCCCACACAGGTCATTCCCCTTTGACTATTGGGCCGCTAAACTGGACACCTGGCCTGAATTGGCCCAATATGCCTTACAGGAGCTCGCTTGCCCAGCTGCAAGTGTGCTATCGGAAAGAGTCTTCAGTGCAGCTGGATCAATCCTGACAGAAAAAAGGACCCGTCTGTCAACCCAAAATGTGGATGATCTAACCTTCATTAAAATGAACCATGCATGGGTTTCCAAGGATTTTGTCCCACCTTCCCCTGATGACACATAGGGTGACTGAAAAATGGCTTGCTTTGGTCCACCTCTTCCTGGGACTTGACCTATTTCGCCTTTTGCATCAGCTGAATGTCCAACATCAACATATGCCACTTTCTAAAACTCCCTAACTGTGCTGCCTCCCCCCCATGGCCGGGGTCACCACCTAGCGCACGACACCGTGCGAGTGCCGTTGCCCTGGACAGGTGGGTAGGCCGACTCTTGGGTGCGGGCACTGGCACAGGGTCCCTCATAGTGCAATCAAGTGTCTCTGACGGTGGTGGTGCACACCCGCCGTCAGACACACCGCTGTACTATGAGGGGCCCAGTGCCAGTACCGACGCCCACGAGTGGGCCCCCCTTGCTTGGGCAGGGCCCCAGCATTTGCAATCTTTACCTCTCCCTGCTCCTCCGCTGTGTAATCTGGGCCGTCAAATCCATACTGTGCCTGACACCATCTGAGCCTGCCTCCTGATGTATAGACATATATTTTGAATGTGTACGCTATCCATACATGTTATCTGGGGATACGGTACCCTTTCTAACCTTTGTGCAATCACGTGCAATCCATACTGGGCCTAACACCGTCTGAGCCTGCCTCCTGATGTATAGACATATATTTTGAATGTGTACGCTATCCATACATGTTATCCGGGGATACGGTACCCTTTCTAACCTTTGTGCAATCCATACTGGGCCTAACACCGTCTGAGCCTGCCTCCTGCTGTATAGACATATATTTTGAATGTGTACGCTATCCATACATGTTATCCGGGGATACGGTACCCTTTCTAACCTTTGTGCAATCACGTGCAATCCATACTGGGCCTAACACCGTCTGAGCCTGCCTCCTGCTGTATAGACATATATTTTGAATGTGTACGCTATCCATACATGTTATCCGGGGATACAGTACCCTTTCTAACCTTTGTGCAATCACGTGCAATCCATACTGGGCCTAACACCGTCTGAGCCTGCCTCCTGATGTATAGACATATATTTTGAATGTGTACGCTATCCATACATGTTATCTGGGGATACGGTACCCTTTCTCACCTTTGTGCAATCACGTGTAATCCATACTGGGCGTGAGAACGGCTGGCGAGCTGTTAAGCAAGCTACAGCACCTGTAAGTTTTTAATTTTTTCAGGAATGACGGTTAGGCCTAATTCCGGAACTGCGGTTGACCTGCACTTACTGGGAAATCATCGTTCGCGGGTAATAATTGTAATCAGTGATCCCCATCACTAACGTTGTTCAGCGGGTTATCTGCACCTGTAAGCGACAAACGCTGGCTTTTTCAGTGTAGCGCACATGCAGCCACGGACATGTAAGGGCATGACACACCAGTTATTGGCCAATCTCATGTGCCAGAGCCTCACGTGTCCCTCTAGTAAGCCGGACTCGGACCGCGGGGCATGACGGAGTCTCGTTCGTTAACGGAATTAAGCTTGCAATGTGTGCATTTGTTCTGTAGCTGGCATGGTTGAGGTTGCCCGTGTTGAGTCAAATTACGCAGTAGGCTCCACTCCTGGTGGTGCCCTTCTGGACATTCCTTTAAGGTTCAGCTTTGCCACCATACTGCCCACGTAAAACAAACACTTTGCCTTCATGAACGCTGTTTGGAGGGTCATGACTCGTGGGAATAATGCCGCCCAATCAGTTAACCTGCTAGAGATATCCTTCGTTGCTCCCAAGCATGACATCACACTTCCTAGGAGGAAGGTAATGCCACTGTGGCGACCGTACTCCTGGGGGCGACACAAGTGCACTGATGCCCAGCCACTGCTCAATGAATCTGCTGGTACATTGACCCAGACCACTACATTCCCCTCGCACGCTACCCGGCCTGAATCTGACCCTGATGAAACTCAGGTTACCCTTCCCATATACAGTTCCATCTTACACGGTGACAAAGAGGAAGCTGCAGATGAAAGTGCAGTTTCGGCCCACCCGCCATCAGACACACCACCGTACTATCAGGGGCTCTGTGCCAGTGCCGTTGCCAACGAGTGGGCCCCCCCTGCTTGCTCAGGATCACAGCACTTGCAAGGTTGAAATACTGTGCAGTGAGATGGAAGATGGGGACGACGAGGAGTCCAGACTAGTACAGGGATTCCCTAGCGAGGAGACTTATTTGATTGTTTTCAATGTTGGGCCAGCAATTTTTGGGGAGCACTATACTCTGGAGAATGATAGTTGGGGCCCACCATACACTGGAACATTCTAAAGGTGGACATCAGACACTGGAGCAGCATTTACAGGGCCCATTATACACTAGAGCATTAGAAATGGGGCCCATTATGTTTGGAGCATTATTTGGGCCCATAAGACAGTGGAGCTTCATCCATGGGGACCAACATATACTGTAGCATTATGTGGAGCTCATCATATACTGTTTCAAACATTATATGGGACCAATGATTCTGTATGGAGAAATAGATGGGCCTCGTCATGAGATGTAAAAAGTGAAGTATTTTTCATTGTACTATACCGCTATTTCTCTGCCGTATCGGAGCATGATGAGTTGTGGTATGTGTTAAAGGGGCGCTCTTTCGCCCAGGGCACATGAAAACCTGGAGCCAGCCCTACCCCCCCATAACTTTAGCCAAATAACCCCCATTTTTCAGTGCGTAACTTGCATTATGAAGTTAATTAAGGTTGACAAGCTTAAGTAAGAAGAATTGATGCTTTTGGCATTCAAATGGGCACTGTAGGTGTGTTTCCTGTCCTCCTCTCACTGCCGACTTTTATTCCCCATTGACTTACATTGGGTTTCGTGTTTCGGGACGACCCCGACTTTTCCCTATAATCGGACGATCTTGCTCGACCCGACTTTTGGAAAAGTCGGGTTTCACGAAACAAAACTCGACCCTAAAAAACCAAAAGTCGCTCAACTCTAGTGTCCACCTCTACGATGAATTGTTCTGACAGATCGAGTTGAACCAATACAGAAGCAGACATAAAACACTTCTTTAATGTAATAAATTCTTCACATGCCAGGGGTGACCAGACTTTGAGATCAGCCCCCTTGTGAGTGAAATTAGTGAATGGCTTGACCACCTGAGAAAAACCCTTGATAAATAATAATATTGGTGAAACACAGAAAATGCTGCAGACCCTCTGGGTTGCACCCAATCAGCAATAGCCTGTACCCTTCCGGAATCATCTGAAACCCATTGGCAAAAAGAATGAACCCCAGAAAGGAAAGCTCCTGGACACAAAATGAACATTTCTCAGGTTTAGCAAACAGGGAATTTCTCCGTAACCTATGAAGAACAGTACGTAAATGACCAATGTGGGATTCCTTGTCAGGAGATAAAACCAGGATATCATCCAGGTATTCAACCATAAAGCGCTAGAAAAAAATCAGAAAAAACATCATTCATGAAGTTCTGAAACACTGCAGGTGAGTTTGTGGGCCTGAAGGGCATGACCAAATTTTCAAACAAACCCTCGGAGGTAAGAAATGCCACTTTCCACTCATTCTCCTCCCGAATGTGGATCAGGTTATATGATCCCCTGAGATCATGTTTGGGAAACCACTTAGCCCCAAACAATTGGTTACAAAGATCTGGAATAAGTGGGAGAAGGTAGGTATTTCTCATGTAATTTTATCTAGTTAAAGGAAACCAAGGCAGGGACGTAAGCCACCATCTTTTTTCTTAACAAAAAAGAATCCAGCGGCCACAGGTGAGACAGAGGGACGGATGTTGCCTTTACATAGATTATCAGAGATATAGGTTTTCATAGTGTTATGTTCTGGGCCAGAAAGATTCTACAAACGGGTTTTGGGCAATTGAGAACCCGGAATAAGATTAATCATACAATCGTAAGGACGATGGGGTGGCAAGACCTCAGCCTCTTTTTCAGAGAGCATGTCCCCAAAATCCTTCAGGTACTCCAGAATACCCTCCAGATTAATGGCGGACACAAAAACAGTAGAAAGACAACAATGGGAACAATTAGGACCCCATTTAACAATATCACAAGATCCTCAGTCTATAACAGGATTTTGCCTCTGTAACCAGGAGAACCTCAACACCAGTCCCGCAGGAAGATTATTCATAACATAACATGAAATTTGTTCCTGGTGCAAGGAACCCACCTTAAGGAGGAACTCCTCAGAGACAAACTTAATAACATTTTGAGCCAACGGTGTCTTATCAATGGCAATGATATGGATGGGAGTCTCTAGCCTAACTGTCCCTAACTTTAACTTGGACACCAGACTAAAGTCAATGAAGTTCATGGAAGATCCACAGTCCACAAATGCTGAAGTAGATACGTTACCACCTCTATAGCACAGTTCCACCTCTAAAAAATTTTTTTGAAATGATGAAAATGGTACCTCAGAGCCTGGGTGACTTCCTCGACTATCACCCAGACTCGAAAGTGTCATGGTCACGTGTGTCTGGACGCAGATGTTTCCGCAAGGCGAACCCATAACACACGTGACCCTGGAAACACCGCCTCCAGTGGGGCGCATTTAAATAATAAAACGTGCAGGTGGATACGCCGCCTCCACCTGGCGAATTTGGGAATTACACGTTATACATAAAATCTGGAAACCCCGCCTCCAGTACGGCGAATTTAAATAATAAGGGGGACCTGGGAAACATCAACAAAGGTGGGCCCTGCAATAGGGAATGGGGGACGTGGAGACCTCCTAAGCTCCCCTGAGCAGGTGTCTCTGCACTCCTAACGTTCCCTATGCCGGTTTTGCACCAGGCGCCGCACGCGTACCTCAACGCCCTTGCTCGCCCTGAACCTAAACCCTCACTAGGGAATAGGTCGGTGCGGAAACTAATCCCACCACTGCACTAATAACACACATGAGGGAAAGAGACAATACAGGGGAAACACCACTTAGCTTTGCTCTGTTGCGTACGCTCCTAGCAACAGAGCCCACCACCTGCGTGCATCTTCTCCTCCACCTGGATCCATCACCATAACAGAGTCCACCACCAGTTGCAGCTGCTTAGTACCAGAGTCCCAAGGATGAGTTCAGCTTCTGACACGAAGTCAAGCATGCTTGAGTCCAGCTCAGCAGCCAAGTCCCACATGGTGAGTGCCACTCTCCATAGTCGCCACTCCACCAGTCCATGCAGACACTTCCCGCTGACACCATCACTGCGACCCCACCATGCCATGCCAGCCCTTCATCCAGACACCATAGCTGAAACACGTCCCCCCTGGCTAAGCTGCGCAGGACTCCT
The DNA here is from genome assembly GCF_039654945.1 of Dendrobates tinctorius. Lineage (NCBI taxonomy): Eukaryota > Metazoa > Chordata > Amphibia > Anura > Dendrobatidae > Dendrobates > Dendrobates tinctorius. The sequence goes on along the minus strand of NW_027361692.1, from coordinate 6,996,216 downwards.
CACCAGCTCCATCCTTCCTCCAGGCTCTCCCCCAGAGTGAAAACAATCTCACAATATCACAGGCAGTGATTGCACACCCCTAGCACACCTTTATAGGGTGTCACACCTGATCCCTAATTACGTGCACAAAAAACCTAAAGTGCGATACCACTAACCACCACCAGGGACAGTCAAGACACCTTGGAACTTTCCAAAGTAAAAAAGTTCACCCAGTGCAATTTACAACTGTCAAATCATGACAGTACCCCCTCCTTAATGAGGGGCCTCTGGACCCTCAAGACCACCCCTCATTAGGGAAACACCTACAGCGGGGACGCCCAGATCCTGAGTTCACCGCACCACTACCTGACACTTCAGGTTTATGACAAACGCACCGCTGGTATTGGCAATATATGTTCATTTTGGAGGCACCACTCCTCTCCACAGCGCCGACCTGGGGAACGAGTTTATGAATGTGAATGTTTGTTATGAGCTGATCAGACTCCACAACACATTTCCACAAGATGTTTTTTGGTGGCACCCATACATGCTCATTCACACACAGGTCCGGACCTGAACGTTTATTGCACACATACGTTTGTCATATTTTGGTGAACTCATTCTGGACTCGACAGCAGAGGCGTCCCCCTGCATCACCACACTCACACCCCCGCAATTCACCAAGGGACACCACCCTCCAACCCTCTTTACCATGAGGTCTACGCCTCCCAGGGTTGGCTAACGGCGAGGGTTGAGACTTGTCCCTACTCCCCCGCAGCGCACCGGCCGCACACACAAGGAGAAGGGGACCGGGAAATGGAGGAAATATACTCTCGCTGGTCGCCTCCAAACGACCAGGAGGGCGGCTTCTTCGATGGTATGAAGACTTGGCATAAAACCCCGCGGACTATCACACCAGTCAGCTAACCACAGGGGCGTACCCCTTCACCTCGGGGAATACCAGGCAGCTCCGTGGGGCACCATTCCTCCCACCTGCCTGGGTGCGCCCGCCTGCATGAACCAGTCCTGCTCCCCAGCAGCGACTCTAGGGGGTTTAGCCAGACCGCAGCCGCCATTTTTTTTTGATTTTCTGGTTTAGCTGAGCAGAGGCCCCAGACCCTGATAACTGCAGCTGCAGCGGCACTAACACACCTTGCCGCTCCCCACACCTCAGTGAGGCCTGGCAGCAAATACCATAGGTCTCCACATGGCCAAGGCTCACCAGAAAAAAAAACTGTAGGGCCTGTGATAATGTCATGGTCACGTGTGTCTGGACGCAGATGTTTCCGCAAGGCGAACCCATAACACACGTGACCCTGGAAACACCGCCTCCAGTGGGGCGCATTTAAATAATAAAACGTGCAGGTGGATACGCCGCCTCCACCTGGCGAATTTGGGAATTACACGTTATACATAAAATCTGGAAACCCCGCCTCCAGTACGGCGAATTTAAATAATAAGGGGGACCTGGGAAACATCAACAAAGGTGGGCCCTGCAATAGGGAATGGGGGACGTGGAGACCTCCTAAGCTCCCCTGAGCAGGTGTCCCTGCACACCTAACGTTCCCTATGCCGGTTTCGCACCGGGCGCCGCACGCGTACCTCAACGCCCTAGCTCGCCCTGAACCTAAACCCTCACTAGGGAATAGGTCGGTGCGGAAACTAATCCCACCACTGCACTAATAACACACATGAGGGAAAGAGACAATACAGGGGAAACACCACTTAGCTTTGCTCTGTTGCGTACGCTCCTAGCAACAGAGCCCACCACCTGCGTGCATCTTCTCCTCCACCTGGATCCATCACCATAACAGGATCCTTCACCTTAGTGCAGCCTCGGAGCAGAGTCCACCACCAGTTGCAGCTGCTTAGTACCAGAGTCCCAAGGATGAGTTCAGCTTCTGACACGAAGTCAAGCATGCTTGAGTCCAGCTCAGCAGCCAAGTCCCACATGGTGAGTGCCACTCTCCATAGTCGCCACTCCACCAGTCCATGCAGACACTTCCCGCTGACACCATCACTGCGACCCCACCACGCCATGCCAGCCCTTCGTCCAGACACCATAGCTGAAACACGTCCCCCCTGGCTAAGCTGCGCAGGACTCCTCACCAGCTCCATCCTTCCTCCAGGCTCTCCCCCAGAGTGAAAACAATCTCACAATATCACAGGCAGTGATTGCACACCCCTAGCACACCTTTATAGGGTGTCACACCTGATCCCTAATTACGTGCACAAAAAACCTAAAGTGCGATACCACTAACCACCACCGGGGACAGTCAAGACACCTTGGAACTTTCCAAAGTAAAAAAAGTTCACCCAGTGCAATTTACAACTGTCAGATCATGACAGAAAGCTTGTTAATCGTTGGATAAGAGGGGCAGTTCTTCTTCCAATGTCCTGGATCTCCACAAATATAACATAATTTCCTAGCACGTTATCGCTTCCTCTCCTTCTCCTTGAGGTTGGTGGCACCAACCTCCATGATCTCCTTAAACGGCATCACCTCTGACTTAGCTGGCAGTACAGGAATCTCTCGCTGGATAACTCCTCTTTCCCGTAATCTCCGGTCCAAACAAATGGCCTGGGTTATGGCCTCCTCCAGGGAACTGGGTGGCGGATGGAGGGACAGAGCATCCTTGAGATGATTCAAAAGTCCTCTCCTGAACTGACATCTCAAAGTCAAATCATCCCAAGACACCTCAGTTGACCACCCTCTAAACTCAGAGCAATACCGTTCAGCAGTGAGCTTACTCTGAGAGAGACCCATGATCACGTCCTCTACCACCCTGACCCAGTCTGGTTCGTCAAAAATAAGTCCTAAGGCCTCTTTTTTGTAGTGGACTTGCTAAACAAAAATCCTCATAAAACTTAGAGTGCAAATACCCTTACATGATACATGGCTGTCTTCCTTCTTTTTGTGTAGACCTGCATACAGCTAGAACAGAGACATGTACTCCCAGGACAGGAGAACCATCAGACAATGGAAAGACAGTACATGCTGGGAAGTGAGGAAAAGGAAGTTCCAGCTTTTATAGTACTGACAGAATACTGATGAGTAGTAGCTGATCACTTAAAAAAGGGGATGGCAAGCTACATAGGATGAGAACCATGATAGTTCTTACACATATTAGACTGGTATGTGCACAAAAGCACTTTTAATTTGTGGGTGAAAAAGGCATCAAATCTATGCTTTTCTATAGGTTTCATATGAAAGGGCAAATGAGTGTTAAACAAAGGAGATTATGCAACTTAACGTGAAGAAATTAAAAATGACTAAATAAAAAAAAAAGAACAGTACATCCTTATTTAAAGTATGGTTGGAAATTGAAACAAATTATTGCCAGATCATAATTTTTTAATTATAATTTTTTTTTTATGTTAAAAAATTGACAACCTGAAAAATATTACTATTATATTATTGATTACATAAAAAAGTAACATCAGGAAGACACAAAAGAGTATTTATTACATACCTTTCATTTTAGGTAACTTTTCAGATTTGGCTTTTGTATATGTACACGAGGAATAACAGTATTTCTAGCCATTATATAGCTTGTATCCTGCATGAATCACAAGTTTTACCCTCTGCACATTCTCCAATTTTCAATTGTCTCTGACTTAGGCTGGCTTCACATTTGCATTCAGGAGGGCTGCGGAAGGCTGTCTACTTCCTCCTTTCTTCCTCCTTGAAGCTCTGCCTATACTCCACCTATTTCTGTATGCATCCACATGCAACGCATGTTCCTGCATACCCAATGTGGCATGTGGTGACCGCACAGAAACACAGTTTTGGGGTTTCATGCGGTCGCCACACACATCAAATCGCCGCATGCGGACGCATCCGCATACAACGCATGTCCCTGCGTACCCAATGTTAAAGATAGGTACGCAGGGAGACGCAGGACGCATACAGAAGTAGGTGGAGAGCAGCCGGAGCTTCAGGGAGGAAGAAAGGAGGAAATAGGCAGCCATCCGCAGCCCTCCTGAATGCAAATGTGAACCTAGCCTTAGTAAGTAAAGATTAAAGGTATGTGCACAGGTTAAGTATTTAACAAATGCTTTTTTTCATGCATTTGCATGAGAGAAAAATGCTGCAAAAGCACTGAAAGAATTGAAATGCTGTAGATTTGAAACTATTTTAACCCCTTAGCCCCTGGGCCAGTTTCCATTTTTGCGTTTTCATTTTTGCTCCCCTTCTTCCCAAAGCCATATCGTTTATATTTTTCTGTCAATATGGCCATGTGATGGTTTGTTTTTTGTGGGATGAGTTGTACTTTTGAACGACACCATTGGTCGTTCAATATTTCTAAAAACTTTTTTCTTTTTGCATGCTTCAATAGTCTCCATGGGAGGCTAGAAGATGCATTACTTTGTCTTGCTACACACAGTTGATGATCATATCACCTGTGTGTAGCAGAAATGCTCACTTGCTATGAGTGCCAACCATGGAGTGGCGCTCATAGCAATCTGACAATGATAAGCACAGAGGTCTATGCAGACCTCTGGTTGTCATGACAACCCATCGGTGACCCATGATCATGTGATGGGGTCGATGGGAGGAGCCAGTGACATGCTTCCTGTTAGTGAGACTTAACCCCTTTATGACATTGGATGTAGTTTTCCGTCCATGTGCCCTGGGACTTAATGTCCATGGACGGAATAGTACATCATACGTGATTAGCCGCGCTCACGGGGGGGAGTGCAGCTGATCGTGACCGGGTGTCAGCTGGTTCTCACAGACCGGACCGCTCCCGGCACTTTAACCCCCGAAACATTGCGATCAAACATGATCGCAGCATTCCAGAGCAGGCAAAGGGCTGATAGTGGGGTCTTGATCATGCTCATGGTAACCCGATGTCGTCATGATGACATCCGGGTTACCAGAGCTGAGATTTCCTGTCATGCGCAGTGGATGTCAGGAAGTCTCTGAGGTCAGTGTGCACAGAGTGCAGCACTGACAGCTTATATGGGATGCAGATCTGCATGGCATATAAGCAATCAGCCTGCACAAAATGAGTGTAAAAGTAAGAATGAAATTAAAAAAAAAATTAAATTGTAAAAATATTAAATAAAAAAAATCAATATTTATTCAATCATTAAATCAATATTTGAATAAAAAAATCTAAACAATAAAAGTACACATATTTGGTATCGCTGCATCCGTAATGACCCGACCTATAAAACTGTCTCACTAGTTAACCTCTTTAGTGAGCACATTATAAAAAAAGGCAAAAAAACAATGCTCTATCATCAAACCGCTGAACAAAAAGTGAAATAACACGCGATCAAAAGGACGGATATAAATAAACATGGTACCGCTTAAAACGTCATCTTGTCTCGCAAAAAACAAGCTGCCATATAGCTTCATCACCAGAAAAATAAAAAAGTTACAGCTCTCAGTATAAAGCGATGCAAAAATAATTATTTTTCCAATAAAAGAGTTTTTATTGTATAAAAGTGCCAAAACATGAAAAAAAGATATAAATTAGGTATCGCTGTCATCGTACTGACCCGAAGAATAAAACTACTTTATCAATTTTACCACATGCAGAATGGTATAAACACCCCCAAAAAGAAATTCATAAATTGCTGTTTTTTGTTCATTCTGCCTTCCAAAAATCAGAATTAAATGTGATCAAAAAATGTCATGTGCACGAAAATGGTACCAATAAAAACATCAACTATTCCCGCAAAAAGCAAGACCTCACATGACTGTGGGCCAAAATATGGAAAAATTATAGCTCTGAAAATGTGGTGATGCAAAAACTATTTTTGCAATAAAAAGCGTCTTTTAGTGTATGACAGCTGTCAAACATAAAAACCTGCTATAAAAACCCACTATAAATAGTAAATCAAACCTCCCTTTATCACCCCCTTAGTTAGGGAAAAATAATAAGATAAAAAAAAGTTTATTTCCATCTTCCCATTAGGGTTAGGGTTAGGGTTGGGGCTAAATTTAGGCTTAGAGTTGGGGCAAAAGTTGGGGTTAGGGTTAGGGTTGGGATTAGGGTTAGAGGTGTGTTAGGGTTAGGTTTGTGGCTAGGGTTGGAGTTAGAATTAGGGGTTTCCACTGTTTAGGCACATCAGGGGCTTTCCAAACTTGACATGTGTCTGATCTCAATTCCAGCCAATTCTGCTTTGAAAAAGTCAAATGGTGCTCCTTCCCTTCCGAGTTCTGCCATGGGCCCAAACAGTGGTTTATCCCCACATATGGGGTAGCAGTATACTCAAGACACATTGCACAACAACTTTTGTGGTCCAATTTATCTTGTTACCCTTGGGAAAATAAAAATTGGGAGCAAAAAGATCATTTTTGTGAAAAAAAGTTATTTTTTTATTTTTACGGCTCTACGTTATAAACTACTGTAAAGCACTTGGGGTTCAAAGTGCTCACCACTAGGGATGAGTGAGTAGTGAAATACTCAGACTCGCTGTAGTCGTTAAAAGTAGCTCCTAATACTCGGGTATTCGTAACGAGTAGAGTTGAGTGAAACAGGTTGGTCAGATTCAAAAATCGCCGACTTTCCTCAAAGTTGGGTTTCGCCGATCGAAACCCAACCCTAGCGTGAGGTCGGCCATGAGGTCGCTGATCAGCGTACCAAAGTCACGTTTCAAATGATGCTTTCAGCGCCTTTTCTCAACCAATGATGGAGGACGCACACTGTGGGCAATGCGATGACATGGGCAGCGGCCAGCACCATCTTAGAGAAAGGCATTGAAGTGATTGGCTGGCTTTGTGTGGCGTCACAGTGTGTATAAAAGGCTGTGAATGCCAACCACCATCTTACTTCTGCCAATCTTACAATAGGGAGAGGTGCTGCTGCTGATTCTGAACAGGGAGAGGGTTAGGCAGGGAAGAAGAAAAAAAAACTGCTTCTGCTGATAGCGCATTTCACTGTACAGTTAGTGTGCAGTGAAAGGGGAGGATTTTTGTTGTGTGCAGCAGCGCTGGTGGTGATTAGGCTGCCTTTTAAGGCTACCTGCTAGCTGCATTGCTGTGTGCACACTGCTGTTCAAACTGCTTTTTTCAAAGCACTCCAACTTTTATTATTTTGTCCTGGTGAGTTACTGAGCGTTCATTTTTTCACACACCGTCTAGCGGTGTACTCTCCTCATACACTACCGTGTACCGGCTGGTATCACGGACAAATAGAAGCTATCTGGGTGTGACTCTGGAAGAAAAAGCCGAGGAGTTTGTCCATTTTTCCAGACCTTCACTTTAGAGTCGTGTCCATTTTTCATACAGTTTTGTATATCTGTTGTTTAATTGCGGTCAAAACTAGACAGAGACAGCGTGTGTCAGTCCGTATACAAATACACGGAGCTTGACAATATTCCATACACACACCGTACAGCGGTGTACACTCCTTACACACTATCGTGTACCGCCTTCTAGCACGGACAAATAGAAGCTACCTGTGTGTGACTCTGGAAAAAAAAGGCAAGGAGTTTTTCCGTTTTTCCAGACCTACACCTTAGAGTCCTGTCCGTTTTTCAGTTTCTTATATCTGCTGTTTGATAACGGTCAAAACTAGACAGAGACAGCGTGTCAGTCCGTATACAAATACACGGAGCTTGACAATTTTACATACACACATCGTATAGAGCTGTCCGATTCTCCAACAGTATTGTATATCTGCCGTTTGCATTACAGTCACTTTTATGCCTAGTCAGCGTGTGTGTGACACTCCGCAAATACATACACGGAGATTGTTAGTTGCACAAAAATCGTATACAGCTGTACACTTCTGATACAGTTCCGTATATCTGCTTGTTGGATTACGGTCCAATACATACTGTGAGAGCGTCTGTGACTAACATAATATATACGTTGATTTAATTTGTTTAATACACCTTACGCAGCTGGACGCTCCTCATACAGTACCATCTCTCTGCTGGTATTTTTGGTACATTTTCCCAAACATGAGGAAGTATGGTGGAAGAGGCCGCGGACGTGGGCAGGGGGGCACAGCTGGTACTGATGGTGGTGGTGCATCGGCTGGTTCTGGCAAAAGCACAATACCAGCTAAGGCAGGAGGTGTCGAGCCTGCGTCATCCTCTGGCCCAAGAAGGCCTGTAAGGTTGCCTTTTCTTGGAGTAGGAAAACTGCTTTTAAAGCCGGAGCATCAGGAACAGGTTTTGGCGTACATTGCCGAAACAGCCACCAGCTGTATTGCCTCCTCTTCTGAACGGTCGAAACCTGCAAGCACGGAGTCGTCAGTGCATGGTTCCGGTCATAAAAACCCCTTTCCTTGTGTCCTTCACCGCCACCAAAAGTTAAGGATGTGGCAGCCCACACTTCAGATTACTCTATGGAGCTCTTTTCACATACCATGTGTCATGCTCGCCATGTCTGTCATGTCCGCCATGTCTGCTATCCTGCATGTTCCCTAGAGCAGTGTGCACACTCACCTCATGATTGTTGAGCTGCGGGGGATGCCTGCGTTTCTGCTCTGCCTTCTGTGATCGTCTCGTCTTGTCTAAAACCCCTGATCATGTGTCCTTCCTATGTTCCAGCAGAGGCTGGTTCTGGATTCACCTCTGCATGTCTGGAACTCTGATCATGTGACCTGCCTAGGTTTCAGCACTGGTTCTGCTATCATCTCTGCATGTCTGGAATTCTGATCATGTGACTTGCCATGGTTTCAGCATTGGTTCTGCAATCATCCCTGCATGTCTGGAATCCTGATCATGTGACTGCTCCCTGTGATCCTGGAGGATCTGAACTTGAAGTTCTTCCCTGGTCCTGACCCGGAAGTGGAGGTGCTATGCCCTATATCAGACCGCCCCTTCCTATGCTCAGGGCCTGAGTATTGTGTTGCTTCCCTGCATGGCTGCTTGGTCTTCTGGGTTGCTCCCTCTATTCTGTGCCCTTGCACTTTGCTCTGTCGTGCGTCTCTGCACACGCTCGTATTCTGTCTCTTGTCTTGTGCTTTGTCTCGTGTTGTCCTTCGTGCTTTGTTTGTCCTCGCTATGCTTCCTTGTTATGCTATGTTCTGTATCCTGTCCCTGACGTGTCTCTCTACACGTGCAGCTCACCGTTCTGTACCCTGTCCCTGATGTGTCTCTCTACACGTGCAGGCCTCCGCTCTGTACCCTGTCCCTGATGTGTCTCTTTACACGTGCAGGCCTCCGCTCTGTACCCTGTCCCTGACGTGTCTCTCTACACGTGCAGGTCACCGTTCTGTACCCTGTCCCTGACGTGTCTCTCTACACGTGCAGGCCTCCGCTCTGTACCCTGTCCCTGATGTGTCTCTTTACACGTGCAGGCCTCCGCTCTGTACCCTGTCCCTGACGTGTCTCTCTACACGTGCAGGTCACCGTTCTGTACCCTGTCCCTGACGTGTCTCTCTACACGTGCAGGCCTCCGCTCTGTACCCTGTCCCTGACGTGTCTCTCTACACGTGCAGGCCTCCGTTCTGTACCCTGTCCCTGTCGTGCCTCTCTACACGTGCAGGCCTCCGCTCTGTACTCTGTCTAGTCCCAAGGCTCTCCCTTGGCCTGGCTCTGGGCTTCGGCCTACGCTCCGCTGCTAGACTCTGTCCCTGTCGTGTCTCTCCACATGCGCAGGCCTCGTCTTGTACTTTGCCCCTGGCATGCCCTCTGCATACGCAGGACTCTGCCTCTTACCCTATGCCTTGTCTCTGATGTTTCGTGCGCCCTTGCACTTTTCGTACTAGGCTTTGCCGTGCTGTTTCGCATGCGTCTGTCCTGTACCTTTGCCTAGCCCTGCCTTGTGGCTCCGTGCCCTCGTGCTCGTGCCTGCCTGTTGTACCTCAGCCGTGCCGCCTCTAGTCGTGCTCACCTGTGTGCCTCAGCCGTGCCCGCCGTCCAGTGCTATAGTGGTTACCGGCTGTGTGAGCAGCAGCTGTGCTGCCTCTAAGTCCTGCCCGCCTGCTTATGCCACCGTCGGTACGGCCTGCCGGTGCCCCAGCCGTGGTTTCTGTGCTCCCTTGCACGCACGCTGGTTTTCGCACTGTGCCTTTTCGTGCTACTCTTGCACAAAGTCTTTTGCTTACTTTGCTCTGCTCTGAACCCTGCCTTGCCTGCCGGATTCCGTAACCTGCCGACCGCTGCCAGAGGTCCGGACCTAGATTACTGCGGCCTGATGTCCGGAGCTGATTTCCGCAGTCTGATTCCTGGACCCTGTCGGTCGATGCCAGCACCCCGGATTCCGATGCCACAGTACCCTATCTTGGTCCCTGGCGTGTCCTCTGCATGCGCAGGCCTCCGTCCTGTATCTATCCCTGGCGTGTCTCTTCGCACGCGCAGGCCACCGTCCCTGTACCTGTTCCTGGCATGCCCCTTGGCATGCGCAGGCCTCCATTCTGTGAACCTGACCCGGGCGTGTTCGTTGACACGCATCCTGCTTCTAACTTTGTCTTGTCTCCTTGCATGGAACCAACCTGCCGATCACCTTCAGAGCTACAGAACCTGTTGTCCCGGTTGATCGTTGGCTGCTGTCCGGAGTCCGATGTCCTCGTGCCTCTGTCTACCATCTGCATGTGTCATGCTTTGGACCTCGGCGTGCCATTGCACGCACCTTGCTCTATGTACTCTGTGTGTTCACGTTTTGCACCGGTTATACCCTGAAGTGTTCCTCATGCCTTGGAGCTCGGCATGCCCTTGCACGCATCTTGCTTTATGTACTTTGTGTGTTCACATTTTGCACTTGTTGTACCCAGAAGTGTTCCTTAAGGAAGTTTCCTTGAACTAACGTCTTGTCTCGCCTTGTCTTGATTCCCTGAGCCGGCCGTATGGTCCAGCTGCTGTGGTGGCTCACCCCCTTGGTCTTGCCCCTGATACTCCCTGTATAGGGGGTGTATTCTCACTAGGTCAGCTCGCCCTAGGTGGGTGGGTGCCACGGCCCAGAGGGTCCACTCATTCAAAAGGAAAACGACTCAGCGTAAGCTGACGCTCGTCACACCATGCCTGGGTTTATCCATTCAAATCCTGAATTCCCCAGTCCAAGATGAATCTGACATAGAGTGCACTGATGCACAGCCACTGCTAGATGATTCTGCTGGTACACTGACCCAGAGCACTACATTGCCCTCGCAGTCTATTGAGCCAGAATCTGACCCTGATGAAACTCAGGTGCCCATTCCCGCATACTATACCACTTTACATGGTGACACAGAGGAAGGTAAAGAGGAAGGTGCAGATGACTTTGAAGAGGAGGTGCTGGATGACCCAGTTCTGGACCCGGATTAGCATCCATTGGGGGAGTAGGGTGGCGCTGGCAATAGTTCAGATAAGGAGAAGGATCCGCAGCAGGCATTGACATCACAGCAGCGGTTATCTAGCAGGCCTGTAGCTGTCCTAAAATGTGGAACAAAAACTAAAAGAGTTGCAGGACAGCTTGACCAGACAGTCAACTTAGCACAGCATGCAAGGCCAGAAAATGTTTACCATAGTAGGAAGAGTGCATGCAGTGTGGCACTTCTTTGTCCAAAATCCTACTGATGAGGCAAAGGTTACCTGTAAGAAGTGCGGAAGGACCGTTAGTTAAGGGGTAAACAACTGAGAAATTTGAATACCAGTTGCATGCTTAGACATTTAATCAACATGCACTTGCAAGCATGGACGGACTACAAAACCTCAGGTAGCACATGTGCACCTGCTCTGTCTGAAGGTAGCCAACAACGCTCCATCACTACCCCCACTGTAAGACCACCGCCACCATTAAGCACACCACCAGCACTAAATGTGGAGGTGTCTTCGCAAGGCCAAAGCACTCAGGGAATCACAATGGCTTTGCAACACAACACTGAATCTAGGCCATCACCACCAATACCATCACCAACCCCCTCTCACTCCATCCGGTCCACTGCTACTTCCCCCTTATGCAGCTCTCCAGTCCAGCTCACCCTACCAGACACTCTGAGTAGGATAAGAAAGTACTCATTCTCTCATCCGTGTACACTGTGTTTGAACGCCTACATTGCCAAACTAATCTCATTAGAGATGATGCCCTACCGTTTGGTTGAAAGGGAAGCTTTCAGCGACCTCATGGCCTACGCTGTCCCACGCTATGACCTACCCAGTCGGGACTTTTCTTGAAAAGCCATCCCTGCCCTCCACCGTCATGTGAAAGACCGCATTGTCCATGCACTAAAACAGTCAGTGAGTGGAAAGGTGCACCTCACAACAGATGCATGGACCAGTAGGCATGGCCAGGGCCGTTACGTGTCCATCACTGCGCACTGGGTTAATGTGGTGGATGCAGGCTCCACTGGGGACAGCGGTGGTGGAACAGTGCTGCCTAGCCCACGGTATAGGAAACAGTTGGCTGTAGGCTTTTGCTCCTCCTCCTCGTTGTCTATCAGCGAAAGCTCATCCACAGAGTGCAGTCGCACAAGCACTCCATCTGCAGCTGGCAGTGTTGCACACGAGGTGTCCCACTATGGAACAGCTAGTGGTAAGCGTCAGCAGGCTGTGTTAAAGATTATGTCTTTGGGCGACAACAGACACACCCCGCGGAGGTACTGGCCAACTACTTGCAGCGACAAGCAGAGTCATGACTGTGCAGTCTACATCTTGAGGCTGGCAAGGTAGTCAGTGATAATGGCCGTAATTTTGTGGCAGCCATAGCCCGTGCAAAACTCACACACATACCTTGCCTGGCTCACACTTTGAACCTGGTGGTGCAGTGCTTCCTTCATAATTATCCGGAGTTAACATCCCTGCTCCATAAGGTGCGAAGACTGTGCTCGCACATCCGTCGCCCGGCCGTACACTCCAGTCGTATGCAGAAGCTGCAGCGATTGCTCCACCTTCCCCAAGCACCACCTAATTGGTGGTGGACTTTCGCAAGGGAAAAAATCCACCAGTAGTTGTGAACATTCAGGGGAATGACATTGAGATAGTCGACACCTATAAGTACCTTAGTGTAATCCTCAATAATAAGCTTGACTGGGCCCATCACTTGGATGCAGTGTACAGGAAGGGCCACAGTAGGCTTTATCTGCTCAGAAGGCTGAGAGCCTTCGGAGTTAGGGGGGCACTCCTTGCATCCTTCTTCAACTCTGTTTGGCATCAGTCATCTTCTTTGGTGTGGCATGCTGGGGTAGTGGCTTATCAACCAGGGACAGGAATAGGGTGGACAAACTGATTAGAAGGGCAAGCTCTGTCCTGGGATGCCCCCTTGATCCAGTTCAGGAAGTAGGCGACAGGAGGATACTGGCCAAGGTGAGCTACATGGTGCAGAATGATTCCCATCCCATGCATGAGACCGTGACAAAGATGTGCAGTACTATCAGTGACCGGTTACTTCATCCTAAATGTGAGAGGGAGCGCTATCAAAAGTCCTTCCTTCCTGCTGCAGGTAGGCTGTATAACCAGCACTGTCCAAAACGGAGAACGACCCAAACAGTGAACTGATAGATCCAAAGTTGTGATAGTCCGGTTATTCCTTTTTTTTTTTCGTATATGTACCTACCTACTGTCAATGTAACGCCTTTATGCATCTGTATCTGTACTTGTTCCTGCCTTGCTGCTGTAATGCTCGGAATTTCCCCATGGTGGGACGATTAAAGGATTATCTTATCTTAATCATAGACGTTGCAACAAGGTGGAACTCCACCCTGCACATGGTTGAGAGGCTGTGCGAACAGAGGAAGGCTGAAATGCATTTGTTTAGGATACACGGGCAGGTTGTTTGAGGGAAGATATGGAATTGTTGGGTGTGCAGTGGTCAAAGCTGAACGACCTCTGTAAAGTCCTTAAGTGTTTGGAGGAATGCACACAGCTGTTAAGCGCAGACGATGCCATCATAAGCATGAGCATCCCACCTATGCGTCTGCTCATGCAAAGCTTGATGCACATTAAGGATCAGGTGTCTGCAGCAGAGGAGGAGGAGGGAAGCCTTGATGACAGTCAGCCATTGTCTGGTCAAGGAACTGTCCTGGACGAGGTGGAGGAAGAAGAGGAAGAGGAGGAGGATGAGTGGGATGAATATTTTGGGCAGGAGGATGCTTCTCTGGGGGCAAGAGAAAGTGTTGGCGTTCCAAGGTGAGGTACAGTGTTTGTGCGTGACTGTAGGGATGTGGATTTGCCAGAAACTGCTACTCTACCCACCACGGGCAGTACATTATTGACACCTTGAACACTGGCCCACTTGTGCGATTATGCCTTGTGTATACTAAAAAGGGACCCCCGCATTGCCAAAATGATGAGGGATGACGACTAGTGTTGAGCATTCCGATACTGCAATATCGGGTATCGGCCGATATTCGCAGTATCGGAATTCCGATACCGAGTTCCGATACTTTTAGTATATCGAATACCGGAATTGGAAGTTCCCATAATGCAATGAGCCAGTTTGATTTTATTCAGCCAATGAGGATCCTAAGAAGTGTGGGCCCATCCTGTTAGAGCATGTTAGGCATGTAACTACTGGCATGGCTGTGATTGGCTGCTGAAATGATGTCATGATGCACTATAAAAGCATAGGACGCTGCTGTTCTGAGGGACAGTGTGACCTAGTGATTTGCTATATTGTGCTTTACCCAGGCTACTTTATCAACCGCTGTAGCTTTCTTTTGCCTTGCAGCGCTGTTCACGGCTGTCTGCGAGGTCTCTGTGTGTGAGTGCAGCTCACGCTGTAGTGTATTCTGCAGCCAGCCACCTCCAGTTGTAGTCCGCTCAGCGTGTGTCACTGCCTCATACATTGTCCTTTTTTGCATTAGTGCTGCTCATTTTTCCAGATTTCTCCTCTTAGTGTGGTTCCATCCGTATCCAGCTAGAATATTTGCAAACACCATATAGGAGTAGATAGAGGAGCCTTTCTGCTGCCTTGTGCCCTGCAGCCCCAGCCAGATTAGTATTAGCCTATTTTTTGGAGCCTCATCTATTGCATTGTAGGCTACCTTCCTGCATTGTAATAGCTACAAAAAGTTTGTGATACTATCGGTTTTACTTCTTTGGGCACATCCAGTGTCTTTTTGTGAAAAAAAAAGTTAATAAAGTTCACCAAACACTCCACTTTACAGTTGTGTATGCCGCATTAGCTCATATTAAAGTCTAGTCCACACTTTATAAAATTAATGTTTCTTATACCTGTTAGCAGCTGTTCAGGAATAAGCACACTAAGCCCTTAGTACTTTTCTGCCTATCTTTATCAGTCTAATAAGATGAAGAAGGCAGGGAGTAACGCTCGTGGGCGTGGAGTTTCTGCAGGGAGAGTAACGTCAGCTGATCCCCTGCTGTGTGTCTGGCAATTTCTCCTGCTCTGTCCACATTCACACTACTACAAATATTAAACTTGCTCCAATTAGGGCTCTGGCTAGATTCTGTTTCTACTGTAATCCCTGGGCTCCAACACCACCACTTGCTGCTCAGAAGTGTCTTTGGCACGGGTACTCCCTCCTGCCCAGTCTGGTTCCAGCACGCCAGCTGTTTCCGGGTAGTGTCAACGTCACTTTGCCTCCAATACGTTGTACTGTCGTGTTGCGGTCGGGTTATCCTACTCTATGGTGCCTGCAGTTTAGGTGCTTCCTATGTGGGCTGCAGGATCTGGCAATGAAGGCTGGTTCCGTAGTGCCAATAGGACAAGCTCCCCCTGTAGGACTGTGGGTTTCGGTAACTCCGGCCGGCTCGCGGCCTTGCAACTGTTTTCTTCATGTGTACCTTCTGCTGCCTATCTGAGTTCCAGTACCATTAGCTGGTTCTTTGGAAGTCAATCTTGAATATGTCCCCCTGGGTTCCAGTAACGTCAGCTGGTTCCAGGCAGAGCCTTTGGCTTAGGTGCCTCCTTCTCGGTATCCGAGTTCCACCAACGTCTGCTGGTCCTTGGTAGTGCTTTCTGGCACAGGTAATTCCTGCTTAGTAACCAGGTTCCAGTACCATCAGCTGGTCCTCGGTAGTTCTATTGGCTCTTGTACATTCCGCTACCCATCCAGGTTCCAGTACCGTCAGCTGGTTCTCAGCAGTTCCTCAGCCTTCTTGTACCTTCTGCTACATTTCCAAGTTCAAGCTTTTTGAAATGGCTTTTGGTAATCACTCTGGATCTCCCTGACGACGACCCTAAAGACGATGACCCTGAAGACCACCCCGAAGAAGACGACGACCCCGAAAAAGACGACCCTGGAGACGACGACCCTGAAGACGACCCCGAAGAAGACCAAGAAGATGACCCTGAAGAGGATGATGAAGGAGAAAGTGTGAGAGAAGTAAAAAAGAAGGTGAAGAGCATGGAAGTAGTGAAACATAAATATCTGACAAAATATAAAAAAGCTTAACATAGTCAATATCTTTGTAACTCCGAACGTCTTAAAAAAAAATTAATTCCTGCTATTCCATTTGATTGGGCTAAACCTCTATGCCTTTAATGTCTCCTCCACCTCCCCCAATACATTCTACATTATTCTTAGTTATTTTCCTTCATGCAGAATTAACCTACAAGGAAAGTAAGGGTTTATTTTCATTCCGATATTTGTGTCCCATTTGTGTCGGCCATATCCGATATTTTTGGGGTATCGGTCCGATCCAATCCGATATTTCCCGATATCGGAAGGTAACGCTCAACACTAATGACGACTACTGGCTGGCCAGCATCCTCGATCCACGCTACAAAGGCAAATTACACAACATCATGCCACAGGAGAACCTAGAGATAATATTGGCAAACAAACAAGCAACTCTGGTAAAACGTTTGTTTGAGGCTTTCCCAGCACACAGCAGCGGTACTGCTTCTCCCACGAGCTGTAGTGGGCACAATGGAAGAGGTGTTCGTGGTGCACACAGCAGAAGTGGCGTTTGAGACAGGGGTTTCATGAAAAAACACAAAAGAGAATGAAGCAAAAAGCAAAACATTGATCATTTCACACAACTCCAAAAATGGGCCAGACAAAAGTATTGGCACCCTCAGCCTAATACTTGGTTGCACAACCTTTAGCCAAAATAACTGCGACCAACCACTTCCGGTAACCATCAATGATTTTCTTACAATGCTCTGCTGGAATTTTAGACCATTCTTCTTTGGCAAACTGCTCCAGGTCCCTGATATTTGAAGGGTGTCTTCTCCAAACTGCCATTTTTAGATCTCTCCACAGGTGTTCTATGGGATTCAGGTCTGGACTCATTGCTGGCCACCTTAGAAGTCTCCAGTGCTTTCTCTCAAACCATTTTCTAGTGCTTTTTGAAGTGTGTTTTGGGTCATTGTCCTGCTGGAAGACCCATGACCTCTGAGGGAGACCCAGCTTTCTCACACTGGGCCCTAAATTATGCTGCAAAATTTGTTGGTAGTCTTCTGACTTAATAATGCCATGCACACGATCAAGCAGTCCAGTGCCAGAGGCAGCAAAGCAACCCCAAAACATCAGGGAACCTCCGCCATGTTTGACTGTAGGGACCGTGTTCTTTTCTTTGAATGCCTCTTTTTTTCTCCTGTAAACTATATGTTGATGCCTTTGCCCAAAAAGCTCTACTTTTGTCTCTTCTGACCAGAGAACATTCTTCCAAAACATTTTAGGCTTTTTCAGGTAAGTTTTGGCAAACTCCAGCCTGGCTTTTTTATGTCTCGGGGTAAGAAGTGGGGTCTTCCTGGGTCTCCTACCATACAGTCCCTTTTCATTCAGATGCCGATGGATAGTACGGGTTGACACTGTTGTACCCTCGGACTGCAGAGCAGCTTGAATTTGTTTGGATATTAGTCGAGGTTCTTTATCCAACATCCGCACAATCTTGTGTTGAAATCTCTTGTCAATTTTTCTTTTCCGTCCACATCTAGGGAGGTTAGCCACAGTGCCATGGGCTTTAAACTTCTTGATGACACTGCGCACGGTAGACACAGGAACATTCAGGTCTTTGGAGATGGACTTGTATCCTTGAGATTGCTCATGCTTCCTCACAATTTGGTTTCTCAAGTCTTCAGACAGTTCTTTGGTCTTCTTTCTTTTCTCCATGCTCAATGTGGTACACAAGGACACAGGACAGAGGTTGAGTCAACTTTAATCCATGTCAACTGGCTGCAAGTGTGATTTAGTTATTGCCAACACCTGTTAGGTGCCACAGGTAAGTTACAGGTGCTGTTAATTACACAAATTAGAGAAGCATCACATGATTTTTCGAACAGTGCCAATACTTTTGTCCACCCTCTTTTTTATGTTTGGTGTGGAATTATATCCAATTTGGCTTTAGGATAATTCTTTTTGTTTTTTCATTTAAGACAAATTAAATGAAGATAATAATACCAAAGAATTTGTGTTTGCAATCATTTTCAGGAAGAAACTGAGTATTATCTGACAGAATTGCAGGGGTGTCAATACTTTTGGCCATGACTGTATACCTTGTATCTGGTGATACTGTACCCTTTTTCAACATGTTATTTTATTGGGTAATCCATACTGAGCCTGTGAGCGTCTGTGTATACCTCATGAAATATATACGGAGATTTACTGTTATCCATAGACTGTATAGAGCTGTACGCTTCTGATACAGTACCATATATCTGCTGGTATTTTGGGTCCATTTTCCAAAACATGTGGAAGTATGGTGGAAGAGGATGTGGATGTGGGCGTGGAGGACCACCTGGTACTGATGGTGGTGGTGGTGCATCTGCTGGTAGTGCCAAAAACACAATAGCAGCTAAGGCAGGAGGTGTTGAGCCAGCATCATGGTGTAGCTCTTGAAGGCCTGTAAGGCTCCCTTTTGTGGGAGTAGGTAGACTGCTTTTATAGCCGGAGTATCAGGAACTGTTTGTGGCTTACATTGCTGAAACAGCCTCCAGCTCTATTGCCTCCTCTTCTGAAGTTGTAAAAAATGCAAGCACTGAGTCGTAACTGCAGGCTTCTGGTCAGGAGCAACCCCTTTCCTAGTGTCCTTCACCCACACCAAAAGTGAAGGATGTGGAAGCACACACTTCAGATTACTCCATGGAGCTCTTTTCACATACCATATCTGGGATAATTAAAAATGGGGCCCATCATATACTGGAGCATTCCAAATTGGGTACATCAGACACTGGAGCAGCATTTATGGGGCCCATTATACACTGGAGTATTAGAAATGGGGCCCATTATATGTGGAGCATTATTAGGGCCCATCATACACTGGAGCATCATCCATGAGGCCCATCATATACTGGAGCATTCCAGATTGGGGACATCAGACACTGGAGCAGCATCTAAGAGGCACATTATACACTGGAGCATTACAAATGGAGCCCATTATATATGGAGCATTATTAAGGCCCATCATACAATGGAGCATAATCCATGAGGCCCATCATGTACTGGAGCATTGTAAATGGGGCAGATCAGACACTGGAGCAGCATCTAAGGGGCACATTATATACTGGAGCATTGCAAATGGGGTCCATTATATATGGAGCATTATTAGGGCCCATGATACACTGGAGCATCATCCATGAGGCCCATCATGTACTGGAGCATTGTAAATGGGGCAGATCAGACACTGGAGCAGCATCTAAGGGGCCCATTATACACTGGAGCACTACAAATGGGGCCCATTATATATGGAGCATTATGTGGAGCTCATCATATACTGTATGGAACATTATATGTGACTAATTATTTGGTATGGAGAAATATATGGGGCTCATTATTCTGTATGGCACACAATGTGGTGGCCATAACACTGTATGGAGTAATATACTGTCCTGTTTTTGAGCTATTGTACAATTTAAAATAGATCAGTCATGTCATGTAAGCAGTGAAGTATTTGTCATTGTACTATACCTATAATTCTGTGGTGTATCGGAGCATCATGAATTGTGGTATGTTTTAAAGGGGCGCGCTGACACTCTTTGGCCCAGGGCACACGAAAACCTGGAGCCAGCCCAACCCCCCCACAACTTTAGCCAAATAACCCCCAGTTTTCAGTGCGTAACTATTATTAGGAAGTAAATTAAGGTTGACAAGCTTCAGTTATAAGAATTGATGTTTATGGCATTGAAATGGGCACTGTAGGTGTGTTTACTGTCTTGCACTCACTGCTGACTTTGCTTCCCCATTGACTTGCATCGGGTTTCTTGTTTCAGTCAGCCTCCGACTTTTCCCTATAGTCGGCCGATTTCGTTCGACCCGACTTTTGCGGAAGTCAGGTTTTATGAAACCCGACTCGACCCGAAAAAAGGCAAAGTCGCTCATCGTCATGTCATGTCCGCCATGTCTGCCATGTCTGTTTTGTCTCAAGAACTCCTGGAGCAATGTGCATGTGCATATCTTGTCTGCTGTCCTGCATGTTCACTAGAGCAGTGTGCACACTCACCTCATGTCTGAGCTGCAGGATGCCTGCGTTTCTGCTTTGCCTTCTGTGATCTTCTCGTCATGTCTAGGATTCCTGATCATGTGTTCCTGCCTGGATCCTGCACTGTCTGGTTCGGCAATCATCTCGCCATGTCTAGAATTCTGATCATGTGACCTGTCTAGGTTTCAGCACTGGATCTGCAGTCGTCTTGTCATGTCTGGAACTCTGATCATGTGACTGTGTTCTGTTATCCTGTGGATCTGAACCCAGAAGTGCTCCCCTGGTCCTGACCTGGAAGAGGAGGTGCTATGCCCTATATCAGGCTGCCCCTTCCTGTGCTCAGGGCCTGAGTATAGTGTGGTGTCCCTGCATGGCTGCTTGGTCTGTGGGGCGCTCCCACTATTCTGTGCCCTTGCACTCTGCCCTGTCGTGCGTCTCTGCACACGCTCCGTGCTCGTACTCCATCTCTTGTCCCGTGCCTTGTCTTATGTTTGTCCGTTGTGCCATGTTCATGCTTGGACTTGTAGTCCTTCCTTGCTCTGATTCCATTCTGTGTTCCAGTCTAGCTTCTGTACCTTGCCTTGCTCTGCCTGGTGTCCTCCCTATGGTCTCTGCCTTTGCTTGCTCTGCCTCTCTCTCCTATGGTGCTCTGTAGTGCTCCCTGGCACACGCACCATTCCTCCTCTCTTTCCTTTTGTGCTCTTTTCCATGTCTAGTCCCAAGGCTCTGCCTTGGCCCGGCTCTGGGCTTCGCCTACGCTCCGCTGCTAGACTCTTTCCTATTGTGCTCTCTTGCACGTTTCCAGGCTAGTCCCAAGGTTCTCCCTTGGCCCGGCTCTGGGCTTCGGCCTACGCTCCGCTGCTAGCTCTGTTCTTGCTCTGTTCTTGCTTCATGTTTCTGCCTATGCTTCCGCTCCTGGTTCCGTACTCTGCCTAAGTTCTGCCTTGTTTCTCGTCTTGTCTTTCCTTGCTCTGTTTCTTTGTATGCTCTTTGCATGTGCCTGGCCTTCCTAGCCTCCTGTTTGTGCTTCAGCTGTGCTCGTCGGTCAGTGACAGCTGTGTCGCCTGCCATGCTTCAGCCAGGTTTGCTGGAGTCTTGCCCGTCTGTCAGTGCCGCAGCCCGATCAGCTAGCCAGTGCCCCAGCCGTGCCCTCTGTGCTCCCTTGCACTTCACGCTGTTTCCGCACTGTGCTCTGCGTGCTCTCTAAAGCACGCGCAGGCCTCGCCTGCCCATGGCATACCTCCCCGTGCTTTTGTAAAAGTTCGCGCAGGCTTTGCCATGTTCCCTGTCGTGCCCTTTAGCACGCACAGGCCCTAACCCTGTCCTGGAACCCTGACCTTGGCATGTTACTATACACGCACTCTGTCTTGAACCTTGTGCCTTGGCGTGTCTCTACACGCACTGTCTTGTACCTTGGCGTGTCTCCAAGCACGCACCCTGCCTTGAACCCTGGCGTGTCTCTACACACGCACCTAGTCTTGAACCCTGGTGTGTCCCCTACACACGCACCTTGCCTTGCACCTAGCCTTGAACCCTGGCGTGTCCCCTACACATGCACCTAGCCTTGGACCTCGGCGTGTTTCCTAACACGCACCATGCCTGGAGATCTGTCGTGCCTCCTTGCCTGAAACCTGGTTTGCCTGCCGGATGTCTGGAACCTGCCGATCGCTGCCAGAGATCATGAGCTGGATGACTGCGGCCTGACGTCCGGAGCTGATGTCCGCAGCCTGATGCCTTGATGATGTCGATCGTTGCCAGCAGTCCGGAGTCCGATGCCATCGTGCCGTTACCTGTACCTAGGCGTGCCACCTGGCACGTACCATGCTATGGACCTTGGAGTGCCCACGCACGCACCTTTCCGTGTTTGCTTTCTCACGTTTTTACACTGTATGTGATCCTGAGTTATCCTAATGAAGATACCTTGCACCTACGTCTTGTCTTGCTTCCTGCTCGTTCTTGTCTTCAGACACTTGCACATAGTGTTCCCCTGAGCCGGCCGTCTGGTCCCAGCAGTCGCGGTGGCTCACCCCCTTGGTCTTGCCCCTGACGCTCCCTGTATAGGGGGTGGTTTCTCATAAGGTAAGCTCGCCCTCGGTGGGTGGGTGCCACGACCCAGAGGGTCCACTCAAAAGATGGGCTCAGCAGGAGCTGAGTCCGTCACACGTTACTAACGAGTAGCGAGTCCAATGTAAGTCTATGGGAAATGCGAGTAATGGGCTGAGAATGTGTGTGGGCAAAGACTGTGTGTGCGAAGAATGTGTGCGGGGCTGTGTGTGTGTGTGCGGGGCCTGTGTGGGGCTGTGACAGTGCTGTGCAGGGCTGTGCACAGCAGCAGCAGTCCCCGGCACAGCCCTGCAGAGGCCAGCAGAGCCTGGCACAGCCCCGCAGAGCCTGGCACAGCCCCGCAGAGCCTGGCACAGCCCCGGCAGAGGCCGGCACAGCCTGCAGAGCCTGTACAGCCCACAGAGCCCTGCTGAGCCTTGCACATGCCGGCACAGCCCAGCACAGACATGTCACACACACACAGCCCCGCAGACAGACACGCACAAATTCTCCGCACACACACAGCTTCACAGACCCCCACACACATTCTCTGCATACATATAGTCATAGCCTAATAGCCTATGACTCATAGGTTATGACTATGATGCTGCATGGCCAGTCAATCACAGTAATGCCACAACAAAAAAGGTGGTGACTTTACTGTGATTGGCTAACACATGCCGGGCAGGAGATTCAAATATTGCGAGGCTAGTGGTGAGATTTACTCGCTAGGATTCGAGTACCGCAAGTACTGCATTACTCGCCGAGTACCGAATCCTAACAAGTATACCTCGCCCATCCCTACTCACCACACATCTAGATAAGTTCCTTAGGAGGTCTACTTTCCAAAATGGTTTCACTTGTAGGGGGTTTACACTGTTTATGCACATCAGGGGCTCTCCAAATGCGACATGACATCCAATCTCAATTCCAGCCAATTTTGCACTGAAAACGGTGCTCCTTCTCTTCCGTGCTCTGCCATGCACCCAAACAGTGGTTTACCTGCATATATGGGGTATCAGCGCACGCAGAACAAGTTGTACAAAAACTTTTGGGCTCCAATTTCTCCTGTTACCGTTGATAATATAAAACAAATTGGATCTGAAGTAATTTTTTTCTGAAAAAAAATTTAATGTTCATTTTTTTAAACATTCCAAAAATTCCTGTGAAGCACCTGAAGGGTTAATAATCTTCTTGAATGTGGTTTTGAGCACATTGAGGGGTGCAGTTTTAGAATGGTGTCACTTTTGGGTATTTTCTATCATATTGACCCCTCCATGTGACTTCAAATGGGATGTGGTCCCTAAAAAAAAGTGTTGTAAAAATGAGAAATCGCTGGTCAACTTTTAACCCTGATAACTTCCTACCAAAAAATGCTTTGTTTCCAACATTGTGCTTATGTAAAGTAGACATGTGGGAAATGGTATTTGCTAACTATTTTGTGTGACATATTTCTCTGTTTTAAGAGCATGAAAAATCAAATTTGGAAAATTGCGAAATTTTCGCCAAATTTCAGTTTTTTTCACAAATAAACACAAGTCATACCAAAGAAATGTTATCACTATCATGAAGTACAATATGCCATGAGGAAATAATGTCAGAATCAATGGGATCCATGGAAGCATTCCAGAATAATTACCTCAAAAAAGGACAGTAGTCAGAATTGTAAAAATTGGCATGGTCATTAACATGCAAACCACCCTTGGGGGTAAAGGGGTTAAATGCCGTTGTCAGAGATTGACAGCAGCATTTATCTAGTTAAGGCTGGTTTCACATTTGCGGATGAGGAGCTGCGGAGGGATGCGGACTTCCTCCGTGAAGCTCCACCCACTGCCGCACCTCCTCTGGTCAGCTCTGCCTACGTTCGCATGCGGCCTGCGTACTCTATCTTTAGCATTGGGTATGCAGGCCATGCGGATGTATGTGGATGCCTCCGCATGCGTCATTCTCATGGTGCGGCGACCAGCGTCGAACGCAACGATAACATTAGCTTTTGTCATTCTCTAGGTCATTTATACCAAAAGGATTGTGCTGTGTAACCTACAAACACTGCCAGGTCGGCGCCATTATGCTGATTAACCCCTTAATGTCTATGGATGTGCACAGTCCGTTATGGCAGGATGTAACTTCCCGCACCAGGATGGACTGTGCACGTCCTGGCTTTGAACTGTCACTGCATGTAAAACGCAGTTTCAGTTCGGTGTCGACAGCCATCTATGACAGCTGTCAGGCACGGCAAGGGGGGCAGGGACCCTTGCAGTCAGTCCCTGCACCCCAAGCGCTGTGATTGGTCAGACAATCTGGCCGACCAAACTCAGCAGTGATCGAGCAGGAGAGGCTGAAATTTCAGCCTCTCCTGCCCGATCTCAGTGCAGGAGCTCAGTGCTGCAGTGGCTGAGCTTCTGCACTGACAGCTAGGAGTGGTGCCCCCGCCGCCCCTGGCTGTTAACCCCCGCACTGCTGTGATTGAGCACGATCGCAGCGTTCGGGGGGGAGGCAGAGGGTAGGGGGCTCCCTCTGCCTCAGGTTGGCATCCCTGTGATTTAACCTGTGCTATGATGACCCGGAGGTGTCATGACAACTGCTGGGTCATCCAGCTACGGAAAGCTGTTGAGACCATGCTCACAGCATGATGTCAGCAGCTTTCAGCATAGGTATAATGCATTAAAATGCTGGAGCATTGTAATGTATTACATCTAAAGTGAAAGTGAAAGTCCCATGAAGGGACAAGGTAAAAAAAAAAAGTTTTTTAAAAAAAAATGTAAAAAATAATAAAAAAATCCCCTAAAAATACACATTTTTTGTAAAGAAAAAAAAAATAAACAAAAAAATTCACATGTTTGGTATCGCCACATCTGTAAAAATCCCATCTATAAAAGCGTCACCCTAGTTAACCCCTTCAGTGAATGCAGTAAAAAAAAAAACACAAAAAAGTAGCACATTACACTTTTTCCAAGCAATATCATCATACCGCTTGGAAAAAGTGCAATAACATGCGATCAAAAAGAAGGATATAAAGTAAATAAACATGGTACGGCTGAAAATGTCATCTTGTCCTGCAAAATACAAGCCGCCATACAGCTCCATAAGCAGAAAAATAAAAAGTTATAGCTCGCAGAATAAAGAGATGCAAAAATAATTATTTTTTTCTATAAAAGTTTTTATTGTGTAAAAAACACCAAAACATTAAAAAAATATATAAATGAGGTATCACTGTAATCGTAGTGACCCAAAGAATAAAGCTGCCATGCTGATTTTACCACATGCAGAATGGAGGAAAAAAAAAACAATTCCTGAATTTTCTTATTTTTTGTTCATTCTGCCTCCACAAAAATCGGAATAGAAAGTAATCAAAAAATGTTATGTGCCTGAAAATGGTACCAATAAAAACGTCAGCTCGTTCCACAAAAAACAAGCCTGCACATGACTGTCGGACGGAAAACGGAAAAATTATAGCTCTCAAAATACGGCGATGCAAAAATTTCTCACAAAAAATTCTTCAAAAAAAAAAAGCTTCTTTTAGTGTGTGACAGAAGCTAAACACGAAAAAAAGGATATAAATCTGGTATTGTTGTAATTGCACCGACCTGAGGAATAAAGTCATCATATCACTAATACCGCACGAGGAACGGCATAGAAAATAAAACCAATTCTTCACCTTTTGTGAATTTGTGCATTCTGCCTCCCAAGGATCGCATTAAGGCGATCACAGTGGTTTACCCCCACATATGGGGTATCAGCATACTCAGCACAAATTGCACAACAACTTTTGGGGTCTAATTTCTCCTGTTACTCTTATGAAAATAAAAATTTGGGGGCAAAAACATCATTTTTGTGGAAAAAATATTTTTTTATTTTCAAAGCTCTATGTTATAAACTTCTGTGAAGCACTTGGGGGTTCAAAGTGCTCACCACACATCTAGATAAGCTCCTTGGGGGGTCTAGTCTTCAAAATAGGGTCACTTGTGGGGGTTTCAACTGTTTAGGCACATCAGGGGCTCTGAAAACGCAGCATAACCCCCACAGACCATTCCATTGAAGTCTGCATTCCAAAACAGCGCTCATTCCCTTCTGAGCTCTGCCATGCACCCAAACAGTGGTTACACCCACATATGGAGTATCAGCATGCTCAGAACAAATTGCACAACAACTTTTGGGGTCCTATTTCACCTGTTACCCTTGTGAAAATAAAAATTTGTGGGCAAAAAGATCATTTTTGTGGAAAAAATATGATTATTTTATTTTCACGGCTCTACTTTATAAACTTCTGTGAATCACTTGGGGGTTCAAAGTGCTCACCACACATCTAGATAAACTCCTTGGGGGGTCTAGTTTCCAAAATAGTGTCAATTGTGGGGGTTTTCCACTGTTTAGGCACATCAGGCTCTCTCCAAACGTGACATGGCATCCAATCTCAATTCCAGCCAATTTTGCGTTGAAAAAGTCAAATGGCGCTCCTTCCCTTCTGAGCTCTGCCATGCACCCACACAGTGGTTTACCCCCACCTATGGTTTATCTGCGTACTCAGGACAAATTGCACAACAACTTCTGGGGTCCTATTACCCTTGGGAAAATAAAAATTGGGGATGAAAAGATCATTTTTGTGAAAAAAATGATTTTTTTAATTTTACGGCTCTAGGTTATAAACTTCTGTGAAGCGCTTGAGGGTTCAGAGCTCTCACCACACATGTAGATAAGTTCCTTGGGGGGTCTAGTTTCCGAAATGGGATCACTTGAGAGTGGTTTCCACTGTTTAGGTACATCAGGGGCTCTCCAAACGCGACATAGTGTCCGATCTCAATTCCAGCCAAAAAAGTAAAATGGCGCTGCTTCCCTTCCAAGCTCTGCCATGCACCCAAATAGTGGTTTACCCCCACTTATGGGGTATCAACATACTCAGGACAAATTGCACAATAACTTTTGGGGTACTGTTACCCTTGGGGAAATAAAAATTGGGAATGAAAAGATCATTTTTGTGGAAAAAATATGATTTTTTTATTTTACGGCTCTACGTTATAACCTTCTGTGAAGCCCTTGGGGGTTCAAAGTGCTCACCACACATTTAGGTGGGGTCTAGTT
Source organism: Dendrobates tinctorius (assembly GCF_039654945.1). Taxonomy (NCBI): domain Eukaryota; kingdom Metazoa; phylum Chordata; class Amphibia; order Anura; family Dendrobatidae; genus Dendrobates; species Dendrobates tinctorius. Next base: position 6,968,904 of record NW_027361692.1, on the reverse strand, counting down.
TCCAAAATAGGATCACTTATGGGTGGTTTCCACTGTTTAGGTACATCAGGGGCTCTCCAAACGCGACATGGTGTCTGCTCTCGATTCCAGCCAATTTGACATTCAAAATCTCAAATGATGCTCCTTCCCTTCTGACCAGTGCCATGCACCTAAAGATTGGTCTTCCTCCACTCAAGGGGTATCGGTGTACTCAGGAGAAATTGCACAACAAATTACGTGATTCATTTTCTCCTGAAACCCTTGACAAAATAAAAAAAATTGTGTCCAAAGAAAAATTTTGGGGGAAAAAAAGTTAAATGTTAATTTTTTACTTCCATATTGCTTCAATTCTTGTGAAGTACCTAAAGGGTTAATAAACTTCTTGAATGTGGTTTTGAACACCTTGAGTGGTGCAGTTGTTAGAATGGTGCCACTTTTTGGTATTTTCTGTCATTTTGACCCCTCAAAGTGACTTCAAATGTGAGGTGGTCCTAAAAAAAAAAAAGTTTTTGTAAATTTTGTTGTAAAAATGAGAAATCGCTGGTCAACTTTTAACCCTTCTAACTTCCTAGCAAAAAAAATTTTGGTTCCAAAATTGTGCTGATATAAAATAGGCATGTGGGAAATGTAATTTATTAACTATTTTTTGTGACATATCTCTCTGATTTAAGGGCATAAAAATTAAAAGTTTGAAAATTGCAAAATTTTAAACATTTTCACCATATTTCCATTTTTTTCATATCGAAGAAATTTTACCACTAACATGAAGTACAATAGGTCCGAAAAAACAATGTCAGAATCAACGGGATCCGTTGAAGCGTTCCAGAGTTATAAGCACATAAAGTGACAGTGGTCCGATTTCAAAATTAAGGCCTGTCTCATTAACCTACAAAATGGCTTGGTCGTTAAGGGGTTAAAAATGATACTTTGGTTGATGAAATCTGTCTTGCTGTTGTTGTTTAATCTGTAGCTTTCAGTTAATGAGATTCTTGTGCTCCAAGGCGGCCTGTATTTTTATGTGATACTCTGGTTAGCAATTCATAATGCAGACTGCTGACAGGTGATTGATCCTTCTGCCGCCTGCCTCCTATTTTACATACTGCATATAATATTGTGTGGCAAAAAAAGAACATTCACCTGCGCTGTAGCATGATACAATGTATAATATACATATATTCATTAATGATTTAGTCATATAGCATTGTGCGGAGAGAAAAAAATATCTTGATCAAAATGGTATCGGCGGCGCCTGCATAGTAGCATCTATTCTTTTTTTCACACAGATGAATATGAGCCCATACAACTTCTTCTTCAGGAGTACCAAAAAGATCTTTTTGGTTCTCCTGAAGAAGAAATTTAAATACTTCAAAATGTGTTGAGAATCAACTGCTCTGTCAAAAATCTTTGATCCTGACTCCTTGTTTGGTTGTATACAAGTAACACAGATTTTCTGCTATCTCTTGTCCCATGGAAAGTAGACAGAGAGAGACATGTACCTGGTCTTCTTTTTCCATTTATCACATGTTTAGACACAACAGCAGTATAGAGAGGACATTATACTGCTGCAAGGAAGACATTATACACCATTACTCAGCTGTTTACCTCTGAATCCAACATTGAAGTGAAAAAAACATTCTCTTGAATTTGCAGAACAATCTGCCTGTTTTCTTACTGTGCTACACGACATGATATGAAATATTACATTTCTTAAATACCTTTATACTATTGATTTATGCAAAAAAAAATCAAATGAAAGTTTTTAATATTAGTGAAATATACAATTATCCATTACTAAACTTGGTTTTATAGTAAAGATAATGTAGCATAAGATATTCAAAAGCACTTTTAGCTATTTTTTTTTCAATTTAGTCCTATTTCAAGTTTATTTTGCCACACAAATTTGCACCTAAAATAGACTAATCCTTATATGTGTTGCAAAGATACACTACTGATTGTCATGCACACATTTGAGGTTAAAAAACAAAACTGGTTAGCAAGGCACAGAATATCATTATTTTGGGTGTACTGCCGTCATAAATTTGTCTAAAATTATTTTTAACATTTTTCTGTGAATTGTTTTATTATGTATTGAAACTTTGACACACTTTACAATTGAATTACAATTGCTTAAGCCAAGCAAACATAACATTTATCCAGCAGATGTCAGTGTGAAACCATTAGAGGAAAACATTGGGTTACTTTTAAGAAAAGGATATTTCCTGTGAGCTGTCTTCAGTCACTAACACTGCCAACAAACTCCCTACTTTTTGTCAAATTCCTCTCCATCAACTTTCCAAGTCTACAGCTATTGCAACACACTCATTTTTCCACTACCATATTTAACCTTAGAGTAACCTCTTTCCACAAAAAAATGAAGACACTTTAGTTGATATTGTGCAAACCTTTGTAAATTAGGTCAGAATTTGGACTGGAACATTTAATCTATATCTGATATGATATGTTGCTGTATGTATTTTTTTCCACTTCAATCCTTTTTACCTTACTAATGGAATAATCTCTTCTGATACATGGAAATGTCTGCTTCTACATTTCATTATTCACTATCATTTATTCTAGCATAACTTTTTCAAATTAGTATTTAGTGGACATTGCATACATAATTGTACTGTGTTCCAAAGTAAGGAAAATTTTAGCATGCGATCAGCAATATTGAGCCTTGGGTTAATATCTTTGACTACAATATTGCCACTGGGTAAAGCTTGTGCCTACATTTTGAGAACAGTTTTTCTGTTTCACCTATGGTGTTTCTTTAATTATCATCTTTATTAAGATTAGTAGTGCATGTGATATTGTATAACCTAATGATATACCTTACTGGGGCACTCAGGCACAAGTGAAACCTATTTTATCTTCCTGCAGACTGTAGTCCATTCTTACTTGGTTATATGTAGAGATGAGCAAATCCCTGGATGTTTCAGGTTTGGCAAACAGTTAAAAAAAGGTTTGGTTACGGTACTAGAGCATACAATCTGATAAGAATCCATGCAAAGAGAAAAGGTCGCACTCATCGAGATGAAAGTTTCACGGGCTGAAGCGCTCGAGCAGCGCGAAACGGCCGTTGTCAGCCTTTCTTGCACTCCTTATGTCACTCCCCCGACTTGACATGTTCATGATATGTCAATAAATCAGTGAAACTTTCATCTTGATGAGTGCGACCTTTTCTCTTTGCATGGATTCCCAGGATTGACTGTTTCCAGGTCTGGCACCCGAGATTCCCAGCTGCTGGGCTTCTGTATGCCGCACATCATTTGAAGTCACACGGTAACAACGGTGCCGTCCGCTTTTTATCTTGAGTTTTGTAATCTGATAAGAATGTTAAACTAAGAAACTCATGTTCAGTTATATATATATATTTTTGTCTAGCGGCATTAGACCAGTGTGTGATTTTTGGAGGTGCTATCCATTCTCTTTGTAATTATCAATATCATCTTTAGTAATAGATTATCAGTACATGTGATATTGTATAACCTACTGATATAACTGTTTCTTACTTGGTTATAAGTAGAGATGAGAAATTCCCTGGTTGTTTCGGGTTCGGTAAACAGTTAAAAAAAAAGGTTCAGCTCGGGTACCAGAACAGTACCCAAGCCCAAATCCAGACCCCATTCAAGTGGCCAAAATATCCAGTGTTTGCCAATACTGTCTCTGATCTGGGGTAAAATCATTATTGATCGTCAGAGAGCCACTGTTCCCACACTTTCAAATTACACCCTGAGCCAGCAGATGTGATCGGAGGTAAAAACTTTACCTTTGGTCACTGACGTCAGCTGATGGGACTACTACTGCCGCTAATAACAGTGAGAGCAGACATGGCTGATAGAAGAATTCATCTGCCGTCACCTGCGCTCTGAATACATAATTTTAAAAATTAACCGGTGTGGGTTCCACTGTATTTTTTATAACAAACCAGACAAAACTGACATCTGCAGGCAGCAACCCTCAGCTGTCCGCATTAGCTAGGCTTTTTATCAAGAATAGAGGGGTCCCCACACTGTTTTTTAAAATTATTTAAATAAGTAATTTAAAAAAACGGCATGGGATCCCCTCCATTTTTTTTGACAACCAGCCTTGCTAAAGCAGACAGACAGACAGCTGGGGGTAGGTGTTCTCAGGCTGGTAAGGGGCCATATACCAATCAGATTAATTTATTTTATATTTTGATAGTATCTCTGTATTTGTAAAAGTCCAATCTAAGTGTATTTTCTTTATTTTTAATTGGGGAAGTGATGGGGGTGATTTGAACTTTAGATTTTTTTAATTTTATTTTAATTTTCACTATTTGTTAGTCCCCTTCGAGGACTTGAACCTGCGATTGTTTGATTGTCCGTGTCTATGAATGTCAGCTGGTTTTCATGGATTCATCATGAACAGGTATAGGGATCTTCAGCACAACACAGGTCATCATTGAAACCCATCGGCACCTTGAAATCACGTCATAGGCATGCCAACAGGCACACCTAACACTGTGCTCCCAACTGACACATTCTTAATGTCGATGTCAAAGATTGACAGCAGCATTTAATAGGTTAACAGCCATGGGTGGAGCACGGCTATGCCCGCAACTGTTAAAGGCAGATTATGGCTGATTCAATCAGCAATGATCTACCGGCAAAGGTGCGGGCTTGGCTTGTGGGTCAGAGTCGGGGAGATGACATATGACTTATCCTATACATCATATGTCACTTTGGGGTTAAAAGGAATCTGTCAGCAAGTTTTTGCTGAACAATATGATAGCAGCATAGGGAAAGAAAGCCTTATTGCAGGGATGTCAGTATTTGACATCAGTATTTGTTAGACAAAATTAAGAATGGAGCAATCAGAGGAAAAGTATAAGGCTAAGGTCACACTATCAGTAGTATTTTGTCAGCTTTTTACCTCAGTATTTCTAAGCCAAAACCAGGTGAGGAACAATCAGAGGAAAAGTATAATAGAAACACGTCACCACTTCTGAATTTCCCATCCTGTTTTATGAGCAACTAGCTAAAGAGCCCGGCATTGCCTGGGCATAGTAACCAACTGTGGTTAGTTATAACAAATTATAATGATTATATTGCACATAAAAACATTTCACATCATATATTCAACACTACAGATTTGCAACACAAATTAACTAAATGATTACCCAAGTATTGATAGTATTTTAAATTTCAACGCATTCAAGAGCCTTTTGATAAACAACATGTGTATCTGTGTATCTACCCCTATCCTGTGTGATAATGTCTGCTGAGCTGTGTACCTAATTCTCTCCTGTGTGATACTTTCTGCTGAGCTGTGTATCTAATCCTATCATGTGTGTTACTGACTGCTCAGCCGTGTATCTAATCCTATCCTGTGTGATACTGACTGCTGAGCCGTGTATCTAATCCTATCCTGTGTAATACTGACTGCAGAGCCATGTATCTAATCCTATTCTGTGTGATACAGTCTGCTGAGCCGTGTATCTAATACTATTCTCTGTGATACTGTGTGCAGAGCTGTGTATCTAATCCTATCCTGTGTGATACCGTCTGAGCCGTATATCTAATCCTATCCTGTGTGATACCGTCTGCTGAGCCGTGTATCTAACCCTATCCTGTGTGATACTGACTGCTGAGCCGTGTACCTATTCCTATCCTGTGTGTTACTGACTGCTCAGTCGTGTATCTAATCCTATCCTGTGTGATACTGACTACTGAGCCGTGTATCTAATCCTATCCTGTGTGATACTGACTGCTGAGCCGTGTATCTAATCCTATCCTGTGTGATACTGTCTGCTGAGCTGTGTATCTAATCCTATCTTGTGTGATACTGGGCTCCCCCTGCAGTCTGTGTCAGAGGGTGGTCTGTGTTGGCACGGTAATAAATGGTGTTATTTCCAGCTTTACAGAAGGATGATAACAGCATAGAAATTATAAGAATAAAAGGCAAAATTGTTTGGTGAATTGGAACGCACAGGGTTAAAATTTTGCCTCACAACATAGACGTGTGACTGTGCAAAATGTTGTGGCTGTAGCTGCGATGGTGCAGATGCCAATCCCGGACATACACACATACATACACACACACACACATTCAGCTTTATATATTAGATAACTGTAATCCTAGTCAACAGAATACAGACATAATTCATTATATTGTATAGTCATTTTAGAAGGAAATAAATTATCAGGTATAATGGTGTTGGTTGGGATTGTGAAATTGTTGGTTTAATGTCTTGGATTCCCTTCATTACCAAAGTACATTCAGGACAAGCTATTTATCGTCATTGTTAGATTCGCTAAATCAATAGGATCTATCAAGATCTGCTGCCAAACTGTCCTTCCTCCCTCATAAACTGCACTTAACTACAATTATTGTTATTCCAAAACTGGATGTGCAGGCACAACTTTTCGATCATTGATTTTACACATTATTTCCTTGGACCTACACCCTACGTTACAGTATACTGAGTGCCATGGCTACTTTGAGAACCTTTGTGACTGCATTAATGACAATTACTAAAATGTTGGTGTGATTTTAAAGACATTTGATCAGTTCACAAATGTCAGCATAAACTTTAACTTTATGTTCCTAAGCCTCATAAGGATCTCTGCACACTTATCCTGTTACAGAGTTGCATATATGTCCTCTTCATTCCATCGAGGACACAGTTCTAATATATAGCTGACAAGAGCGAAATGTGTATCATATTGGAAAATCTTAGACACAAGGGATTCCATTAAAATTCACGAGACTACTGAGAAGCTCTTGATCTTGGCAGGATATTCATCTTGGGCTGAACTGCTGCAACACTTAGACTTTAACTACAAATTACTATTTCTCTCTTGCTATTGAAAGAAGCTTTCAAATATTGGTGAGATGTTTTAACTTTCCCAGATGTATTTGTTAGTATGAGTAAATGCTACTCATAGATATGGACACTCATGATTTGTTCAGCTTTCTCTCTGAAAAGCCATGAATTCAATCAAATAAATTACAATATGGCTAATTATTATTATTATTACTATTATTTATTTATATAGCACCATTAATTCCATGGTGCTGTACATGAGATGGGGTTACATCAAAATACAAATAAACTTGCAGTAAACAAGCTAACAATGACACACTGGTACAGAGGGAAGAGGACCCTGCCCTTGCGGGCTTACATTCTACAGGATTATGGGGAAGGAGACAGTAGGTCAGGGTTGCAGTAGATCTGATGGTGTTGAGGTGGCAGGGTGGTCATTACAGGATGTAAGCTTTTATGAAGGGATGGGTTTTCAGGTTCCATCTGGAGGATTCAAATGTGGTGGATAACTGGACGTGTTGCAGCACAGAATTCCAGAGGATGGGGGATATTCGGGAGAAATCTTGGAGGCGATTGGGTGAGGAGCGAATAAGCATGGAGAAGAGAAGGAGGTCTTGGGAGGACCGGAGATTACGTGAGGGAAAATATTGAGAGATTAGTTCGGAAATATATACGGAGGAGAGAGGTTATGGATGGCTTTGTAGGTTAGTGTTAGTCATTTAAACTGGATACGCTGGGAAAATGGGAGCCAGTGAAAGGATTTGCATAGGGGAGAAGCAGAGGAGTAGCAAGGAGAGAGATGAATTAGTCGGGCAGCAGAGTTAAGGATGGAGTGTTAGCAAGGAGGCCACAGAAGAGGATGCTGTAGTCTAGGCGGGAGATGATTAGGGCATGCACAAGCATTTTGGTAGAATGAGGGTTGACGAAAGGATGGATTCTGTAAACTTTTTTGATCTGGAGGCGACAGGAGGTGGTGAGAGCTTGGATGTGCGGTTTGAAGGACAGGGCAGAGTCAATGGTTACTCCGAGGCAGCAGATTTTCGGGACAGGGGAAGGTGTGATTTCATTTATTGTGATAGATAGATCAGGTAGGGAAGGTATATGAGATAATTACTTCACATTTGTCCACATTGAGCTTGAGGAAGCAAGATGAGAAGAAGAATATGGCTGATAGACACTTTGGGATACTGGACAGCAAAGAGGTGACATCTGGGCCAGAGAGATAAATCTGAGTGTCATCAGCATATAGATGGTACTGGAAGCCATAGGACTTTATGAGTTGTCCCAGGCCAAGGGTATAGATTGAGAAGAGAAGGGGTCCTAGGACAGAGCCTTGAGGGACACCAACAGAGTAAGTAGTTAGTAAGTTTGGTCAGGGCAGTCTCAGTGGAATGGTGGGGATGGAAGCCAGATTGACAGTTGTCGAAGAGCGAGTTAGATGGAAAGTGAGAGGAAAATTGACAGGGATCTGCATACCAATAGGTATCAAAACTAAAAAATACTCTTAGCATGGTGGCTCAGTGGTTAGCACTGCAGCGTTGCAGCACTGGGGTCCTGGGTTCCCACCAAGGACAACATTTGTAAGGAGGTTGTAAATTCTCCAAGTGTTTGTATGAGCTTCAAGATGTGAGCATCACAGGGATGATATTGTCTGTGAAGTGTGATGGAACACGATGGTGCTATCAATAGTCATTAATGCTGCCAAGGGTCTTTTAAACATTTGGGGCACAAAACTTATAGGGAACCTGTTAAATCCCTAACACTGATAACTAGTGTTGAGCATTCCGATACTGCAAATATCGTGTATCGGACGATATTCGCGGTATCGGAATTCCGATACTGAGTTCTGATACTTTTTGCATATCGAATACCGGATTCGGAAGTTCCCATAATGTTATGAGCCAGTTGGATTGGATTCAGCCAATGAGGAATCCTAAGAAGTGTGGGCACATCCTGTTAGGCATGTTAACTAATGGCATGGCTGTGATTGGCTGCGAGCAGACCACCCAGCTGCTCCTCCCCCAGAAACACGCTTAACAGTGATCTATGGTAAGTGAAACTAGTGAGGGAGGAGGAAACGACACGTTCTCATTTCAATGCCAGAACACCCCCCCTGGACGTTTATCTTAGAAGCAAGAGATGATATCTTGGAAACCGTGCAGACTTGCTACAGAAGGTAAATTACTTATTGTCAGCATTCTGCAGCCTAGATATGCACTGAGATTATGTGAAAAGCCTGGACAACCTGTTCTGTTATGTATTTCCGCCATGTTTGATCGCCCGCCAGGGCTGGTGGGGTACTCGGTACCGGACCCGTTGGTTTCAATGGGAGATGTCACGGTAGCTTTGACCCGGTCCGTGGCCCTGGGCGTCCATTGTAAAAGGGAAATGTTGAACATGTGGATGATGATTAAAGTTTATGAGTGAATGATTCGTGATGCCACCTGTGGTGTTCGGCAATGAAGATGTTAAGCCGATGCTGCAGACAGATCCTCTGGGACAGATGCTGTGTTGCAGCAATGATGTTGTGGCCCTCCACAGGTAAGGCTGTAGTCCCAGGGCAGTGTAGATGGAGAGGTAGTGAAGAGACGTAGATGGTGCAGTGCCAGGCACAGTGATGTGTTATGTGCGGTGGAACTCACTAAATAAAATTATAAATAAAGTGCGTTCACCGCTCGGGGTCCACCGTGCGGTAGTTGGTAAAACCGCTGCTAGATGGTTGCAGATCTATCAGGCGGTGAAGTGCACAGGGTTTGGACGAGACCCAGATGCAGAAAGCAAGCTCTGTTGAACACACAGAACTGCAAGCATAAAGACATATAAAGTAATGCTGGAGCGAGCTCAGTTTTACTCACAGAGCTGCAAACACAAAGACAAGCTCTGTTGCACTCCCAGAGCTGCAAGCATACACAAGCTCTGTTTCACTCACAGAGCTGCAAGCACATACAAACTCTGTTTCACCCACAGAGCTGCAAGCATGCATACATGTGTAATAACGCTGAGTCTGTTTTTAGACTCACAGAGTCTCAGCGAAAGTGTCACGTATTTACAGTCACAGAAGTAGCCTTCGGCAGCAGGACTACTCCCTCTAGACCTACCGTTTGTTAAGACACGAGGCGTCGCAACTGCGGACGCGGGTATAGGCTGCAAATGCAGTGCGGCGAGGACCGCAGGCAAGACGCTGCAAACTGCTGGCGCAATGCAGACGCTAAGCTTCTGAAAAGGTATAGCTGGAGCGCGCTGGCGCTAGCGCTGCTACTGGCAGCTGCCCAATCACTCACACAATCGTAATATCAGAGGGAAGGGGTTCCATAATAAGTCATCCACCAGTCCAAGCATCCATACCAAACACACAGCAGCAAGTATGAGAATACTAGCGCATGGCAGAACGGCCATGCGCACTTTTTATAGCATACGGGACCTGCCGGAAATCTCCAGAGCCCTGAGCTGAACCAATGGAATCAGGAGCAGGACCTGACCACCTGACTCCTGAACTCCAATGGGAACTCATTCCACGAGCATGCTCAGAAACTGGCCGAAAGGACTTAGCCTCTGGAGACAAATGTGAGGATCTGAATCTCTGCATATGTATGGCAGGACACAGATTCCTAACATTACCCCCCTCCTAAGGCCCCCTCCTCCCTGAACCTTCCGGGTGACTGACCCGTGCCCTATGATGGTACAGGGCTCAAACTCGTCCGAGGACGAGCTTGGTGTCCAGTTAGGTGTTACAGTCACCCGAGACACCTGGAAGGCATCAGTGGAATCGAGGTCACCAGGTTTCAAGAGGGACACCAGGGAGATGGCAGGAGCGGGAATGACCGAGGCACGCCGCCGCGTGTCGGCAGATGTTGCCACACTCTGCCTGGGATGGTTAGGCTGAGCACAAAAGGTGCAAGCCTGAATACATTTTTTAATGTCCCGAGCTCTATGGGGCCACCAATACACACCAGCCAGTAGCTTTGAGACCTGCATATAGCCCCGATGATGGTGCGTGTTGGGCGCATGTGCCCAGGCGAGCACCTGAGCCCTGAGATGAGGAGGCACAAAAGTCTCGATGACCGGTTCAGACTCCACCTTTTGCGAGGAGACGGCTTCCGAAGAAAGCGCACAAACATGGTGACAACCGCAAATGGATTCCTGGTCGGAGTCTGAATTAAGGTTGGTACGAGATATCTCCATGGGCTCAGGAGATAGAACCTCTGGCTCCGCCAGCTCAGGGGGTTCAAAAAATTTGGGAGCTGAAACGGATTTGCGCTTGGAGTGCGCCCGCTCCATACCGCGCTCCGAAAAACGGAGGTCAATCCGTGAGGAGACGGAGATTAGCTCCTCTAAACTGGTGGGGATCTCTCTAGTAGAGAGAGCATCCTTCACGTGCTCTGCTAGACCTCGCCAAAAGACAGGGATTAAGGCCCTGTCGGACCATTCCAACTCGGACGCCAGTGTCCGAAAACGAACGGCATACTGGCTGACCGAGAGTGACCCCTGGGTAAGGGCTAGTAATTGCAGAGACGTGTCGTGAGTGACCCGAGGACCGAGAAAAACATGCCTGATGGCTGTAAGCAAGTTTGCAGCGGTCCAAATCTCAGGATCACCACGTTCCCACAGAGGCGTAGCCCATTCCAGCGCCTTGCCCGACAGTAGGGACACAAAGGCCACCTTAGCCCGCTCCGTGGGGAATTGAGCAGCCAGCAGCTCCAGGTGTATCGAGCACTGGCTGACGAAACCCCTGCAGGAGGCGCCATCCCCAGAATATTTATCGGGCAACGGGAGGCGGGTAACTGTCGGCGCAGGGACGGACATGGACATACGCTCTACCGCCTCTGTGAGTGCCTGAACAGCAGCATCTGTGGCCTGCGCAGCTGCGAGAGACCTCTCAAGGGTAGCCAGATGAGCCTCGAGCTGTCGCACGACCTGTAACAGCTGGTGCTGGTCTGCCATCTCTAGCCAGACCCGGGCGGTAGTATTATGTTATGAGTGGTGGAACGCACTAAATAAAATTATAAATAAAGTGCGTTCACCGCTCGGGGTCCACCGTGCGGTAGTTGGTAAAACCGCTGCTAGATGGTTGCAGAGCTATCAGGCAGTGAAGTGCACAGGCTTTGGACGAGACCCAGATGCAGAAAGCAAGCTCTGTTGAACACACAGAGCTGCAAGCATAAAGACATATAAAGTAATGCTGGAGCGAGCTCAGTTTTACTCACAGAGCTGCAAACACAAAGACAAGCTCTGTTGCACTCCCAGAGCTGCAAGCATACACAAGCTCTGTTTCACTCACAGAGCTGCAAGCACATACAAACTCTGTTTCACCCACAGAGCTGCAAGCATACATACATGTGTAATAACGCTGAGTCTGTTTTGAGACTCACAGAGTCTCAGCAAAAGTGTCACGGTATTTACAGTCACAGAAGTAGCTTTCGGCAGCAGGACTACTCCCTCTAGACCTACCGTTTGTTAAGACACGAGGCGTCGCAACTGCGGACGCGGGTATAGGCTGCAACTGCAGCGCGGCGAGGGCCGCAGGCAAGACGCTGCAAACTGCTGGCGCAATGCAGATGCTAAGCTGCTGAAAAGGTATAGCTGGCGCTAGCGCTGCTACTGGCGGCTGCCCAATCACTCACACAATCGTAATATCAGAGGGAAGGGGTTTCATAATAAGTCATCCACCAGTCAAAGCATCCATACCAAACACACAGCAGCAAGTATGAGAATACTAGAGCATGGCGGAACGGCCATGCGCACTTTTTATAGCGTACGGGACCTCACGGAAATCTCCAGAACCCTGAGCTGAACCAATGGAATCAGGAGCAGGACCTGAGCACCTGACTCCTGAACTCCAATGGGAACTCATTCCACGAGCATGCTCAGAAGCTGGCCGAAAGGACTTAGCCTCTGGAGACAAATGTGAGGATCTGAATCTCTGCATATGTATGGCAGGACACAGATTCCTAACAAGATGTAGCAGTGCTGAGTGTGTTGGCGCAGGAATAACTGGAGGACACCAGGGCATGTAGTTCCAAAGCTTTACTCACAGCCTGTTGTGCATACAGGTGCCCGCATCCGTGCCGTGTCCTCCGGGTCAGGGGCCCAGTCAACCTCCAAGCTAGATGAAGCACTCCGTTCCAACACTCCGCCAACATGTACCTTTTCTGAACGTCTCCCTGTATTGCTACACTACCCCTTTAACAGTCAATATCTTTGTAACTCCGAACGTCTTAAAAAAAAATTAATTCTTGCTATTCCATTTGATTGGGCTAAACCTCTATGCCTTTAATGTCCCCTCCACCTCCCCCAATACATTCTACATTATTCTTAGTTGTTTTCCTTCATGTAGAATTAACCTACAAGGAAAGAAAGGGTTTATTTTAATTCCGATATTTCTGTCCCATTGACTTGCATTGGTTTCCGGTATCAGAATCGTCAATATCCGATACTTTTTGGGTATCGGTCCGATCCAATCCGATCCGATATTTCCCGATATCGGAAGGTATCACTCAACACTACTGAAAACCATCAAATATAAGGTTAATCTTCAGGTTAACAGCCTTACAAAGCTGTGTGGCTACTGAGAGAAAGTGGCAGCTGTAAACTCGCCCCAGCACGAGTCCATGAGTAAAAGCCAGTGGCTCCTGAGAGGAAGAAATTCAATTTTCTCCCAATATCTGTCCTCTCAGTGTGGTGGCCAGGCAACTTTATAAATCACTATTACCCTGCAGGTTAATCCCATATCAGAAGACAGATTTTGGGGACAAGACGGGTTCCATTTAAGGTATAAGTCTCAGCATCTCTTCCTGCATAAGTTCTATATATTACCTTATGCTGTTGCAAACAAAACACACAATACAAAGAGCATTATTGTCAATGATACCACTATAGTACGCCACAAAGAGAAAACCCTGCTGACCATAGGAGCTTTTACTCTACAGGAGAAAGAAAAAACCCTGCTGGGCATAAGAGCTTATACTTTACGGGAGAAAGAGAGGACCCTGCTGACCATAAGAGCTTATACTATACAGGATAAAGAGAGGACCCTGCTAAGCATAAGAGCTTATACTCTACAGGAGATAGAAATAACCCTACTAACCATAAGAGTTTATACTCTACAGGATAAAGAGAAAACTTTGCTGACCATAAGAGCTTACACTCTACAGGAGAAAGAGAGGACCCTGTTGACCATAAGAGCTTACACACTACAGGAGATAGAGAAGATACTCCTGATCATAAGTGCTTACAATTTACAGGTGAAAGAGAGAATCTTGCAGACCAGAATAGTTTATAATTTACAGGGCAAGATAGAAGGGAACCAGCTGATCCTAAGAGCTTACACTTTACAGGCGAGAAAAAAAGAACGGACCCTGCTGACCGTAAGAGCTTATACTCTACAGAAGAAAGAAAGGACGCTGCGGACCATAAGCGAATAGTCAAATCGACCCGCTCATCTCCAGCTCCGTGCATTAAAGCAAATATGATTTATAACTCCAGGTCACAGTTCAGCTACTGGAAATCTATATACATTGTCATCATCAAGAACACATGCTTAAAAATGTAAGAAAAGAAAACAGTGCACACTAGATGAGATTATCACAGTAAAATGCAAACAAAAAGAGCCACGAACACAATCATAATTAGTAAGAAAAGTTAATTTGGACCAAGCATAAGCATATCAAGCCCTATGTTTGCATTTTTCTGACGGTCTTTCCTAGAATTTGGTACAGGAAGAACAACTGCATTTCTAAACCAGACAAAAATTCCACTGACTATTAAATATCAGGCTCCACTGTGCATTTTATTCACGTTTGTCAAAGTATTCCAAAAGCTATATATGAGCATTTCCACTGAATAGTGTGAAAGGAAAGAAAATGACTAGCTCTGGTTCCAGACGTCACCATCTGTACATGTGTTGCAAATAGGGAACACTCATTCCAGACACATTTGTCTTTCATTTACAAGCCTTTCTTTTGTGTATTCCAGCCTGGTCTCATACGTGTATTACAATCCAGCAATAATTAAACAGGATGACATCATACAATCAATTCAATTCTGGCAGATGATTATCATAAAAGAAATACAAATGGTGAGGCTCATTTAATCTTCCATCAGACTTGCTGGCATCTATTAAAGAGCAGCTAAGCCTTTTTAGTTTTTCCATTTTTAAGCTAGAATTGTATTTTGGATACTTTTTTAAATAGGGATACTTAATAGAGTTGATCGGACAAATTGAATTCGAGTTGATTTTTTAAAAATATGCTTATCCTTGCGAATTTGAACAATTTGAACAATTTAGAATTTGATTTGCACAAATTGTTAAAAAATGCCCACCACCTTTTTACACATTGCAAAAAATTGCATCAGCCATAGAAGGTTGACAAGACCTCAGGCACAGTTAATTTTACCATACTTGATGAATTTGAGTGTAAAAAGATTTGATGATCGTTATTAATTACCCTATTTGGCTGCGTTCATGCAGATTATAAGTACTACATAAATTTGGATCTCTCAATAATAATCTTTTATTTTATTTTTATACAGCGCTAACATAATCCGCAGCGCTACACACATTATCATTGCTGTCCCCGGTGGGGCTCACAATCTAAATTCCCTATCAGTATGTCTTTGGAATGTGAGAGGAAACTGGAGAACCTGGAGGAAACCCATGCAAACACGGGGAGGACATGCAAACTCCTTGCAGATGTTGTCCTCTCAACACTTTATAGTATGTGTGCAGTCTCTTTGTATGTAGCAGCCATAGTCAGAGGAGTGCAGGGATCGGGTCTGCACAGCAGAGGGAATTTAGCCGATTATTCAAAGCTTTTGGCGTCAGAAAGTGTACAGTTCCGGCCATCAGCTTAAATTGTCAATAAAGCAGGAGCAAACTAATGCCTGTCAAGCAGGAAGCCAGGAGGCAGGGGAGCTGTATGCAACCGAAGCATTGCGATAAGAAAAATCCTTTATGGGCCCATTCTCCTTCCGCTAATAAGGCATCTAGGAGTATTCTGTACTATTATCTGAGCTCAGTAGTCTGGGAGATGTATTACAAGATCACAGAAGGGCTGAAGGCTTACTACAGAGGAGTTAAAGAAAATTATAGATACTAATGTTTATAGTAATTAATATATCATCTCACTTTAAAGCTGTGTACAGCCATTTCTGATTCTGACAGAGTCTCTGTAAGTTGTGTTTATAATAAAGTTTTCGCTAAAAGTAATATTTCTTATATAAAATAATACCGGTAGTTAAATATAATATAAATGTAAAAAAAAAATTAAAGCAAAGTGTTCAAACTGCATGGTATTTATCTAACAAAAAATATATCATATAAAGCATACTGGAGTAAAATCTGATAATATTTGCTTTTTCTACATTTCAGACTCTAGATACAAGACTCAAAATGTGAATTAACATCTGCATATTGCTTGTATTCATATTGTTCTTTCTTTATTTTTTTTATATAGCGCTAACATATTCCGCAGCGCTTTACAATTTGCACACACTATCATCACTGTCCCCGGTGGGGCTCACAATCTAAATTCCCTATCAGTATGTCTTTGGAGTGTGGGAGGAAACCCACGCAAACACAGGGAGAACATACAAACTCCTTGCAGATGTTGTCCTTGGTGGGATACAAACCCAGGACTCCAGCACTGCAAGGCTGCAGCGCTAACCACTGAGCCACCGTGCTGCCCTTGTTGGAGTGTTGTCCATCTCCTCATTCATGAAAGCACAAAATAAAGTGGAGAAAATGGTGATTTGTTGCACAGTTGCACTTTTGTTTTTTTGCACTTTTGTTGCACATTTGTTCCACATGTAAAGAGGAACTGTCACAACAAGGTTAAAATTGATCAGTTTTTGCTCTTATTTTATTCCCTCTGCCCTTCTGAGTATGTCTTTTTTTTTGCTAATCCTCTGTATAACTCAGCAGAAGTGTACATAAAAAGCATGTGGGTCCATTGAAAAAGTCCTAATTGCAACGCCACCTGTTAAAAACAAAACTTTTCAGTAGAGAAGGCGGAGTCACAAAAGAGTATACGGTACCTCTTACTTTTACAGAGAGGGAGAGGGACGTTTATTGTTTTTTCATGCGGATTTGTATGCATTTTTGGAGGCTAAATAACAATATTATTTACCAAAAAAAAAAAAAAAAAAAAGAATTGTGATGCCATTTCTAGTTCAATCTCTTCATTTACATACTCCATTGAAGAATAATGTTTACACACACAGATAGATAATAGATAGATGATAGATATATCGTTAGATGATAGATCTATCTATACAGTGCGTTGCGAAAGTATTCGGTCCTCTGGAAATTTTCAACCTTTTCCCACATATCATGCTTCTTTTCCAAAGATTTTATTCTTTTAAACAATGTGGAGAGGGCAAGACAGGGGCAAGAAAAAAAAAAAAAAAGGGGGGGGGGAGATGGGGATGAGAAGGAAAGATAAGGGGAAGTAGGGAAATTACAAGTTGACAACAACATGTAAAGAAAATGCAAAACATGCATTAATGATATCATTTTACAAACGTATCTTGCCAACGCCTAAACACGGAGAATACAAGATTATACAATAGAATGATAATAGTAATAAAGAACATAAAACACACAAATGAGCATAATGAGTGTCATTACAGATCTAACCCTATGTCAAATAGTAAATACCAGATCAGTTACCACATATCATGCTTCAAACATAAAGATACCTAATGTAAATTTTTGGTAAAAATCAACAAGTGGTGCGCAATTGTGAAGTTGAATGAAATTTATTGTTTTTTAAATTTTTGTGGAAAGTCAAAAACTGAAAAGTGGGGCGTGCAATATTATTTGGCCCCTTTACTTTCAGTGCAGCAAACTCACTCCAGAAGTTCATTGTGGATCTCTGAATGATCCAATGTTGTCCTAAATGACTAACGACTAATGATAATAAATATAATACACCTGTGTGTAATCAAGTCTCCGTATAAATGCACCTGCTCTGTGATAGTCTCAGGGTTCTGTTTGAAGCACAGAGAGCATCATGAAGACCAAGGAACACAACAGGCAGGTCCGTGATACTGTTGCGAAGAAGTTTAAAGGCGGATTTGGATTAAAAATGATTTCCAAAACTTTAAACATCCCAAGGAGCACTGTGCAAGCGATCATATTGAAATGGAAGGAGTATCATACCACTGCAAATCTACCAAGACCCGGTCGTTCCTCTAAACTTTCATCTCAAACAAGGAGAAGACTGATCAGAGATGTAGCCAAGAAGCCCATGATCACTCCGGATGAACTGCAGAGATCTACAGCTGAGGTGGGACAGTCTGTCCATAGAACAACAATCAGTCGTACACTGCACAAATCTGGCCTTTATGGAAGAGTGGCAAGAAGACAGCCATTTCTCAAAGATATCCATAAAAAATGTAATTTAAAGTTTGCAACAAGCCACCTGGGAGACACACCAAACATGTGGAAGAAGGTGCTCTGGTCAGATGAAACCAAAATCAAACTTTTTGGCAACAATGCCAAACGATAGGTTTGTCGTAAAGGCAACACAGCTCATCACCCTGAACACAACATCCCCACTGTCAAACATGGTGGCAGCATCATGGTTTGGACCTGCTTTTCTTCAGCAGGGACAGGAAAGATGGTTAAAATTGATGGGAAGATGGATGGAGCCAAATACAGGACCATTCTTGAAGAAAACCTGTTGGAGTCTGCAAAAGACCTGAGACTGTGACGGAGATTTGTCTTCCAACAAAACAATGATCCCAAACATAAAGCAAAATCTTCAATGCAATGGTTCACAAATAAATGTATCCAGGTGTTAGAATGGCCAAGTCAAAGTCCAGACTTGAATCCAATCGAGAATCTGTGGAAAGAGCAGAAAACTGCTGTTCACAAACGATCTCCATCCAACCTCACTGAGCTTGAGCTGTTTGCAATCAAGAATGGCCAAGAATTTCAGTCTCTCGATGTAAAAAACTGATAGAGACATAACCCAAGCGACTTGCAGCTGTAATCGCAGCAAAAGGTGGCGCAATAAAGTATTAAGTTAAAGGGGCCAAATAATATTGCACACCCGACTTTTCAGTTTTTGATTTTCCACAAAAATTTAAAATAACCAATAAATTTCGTTCAACTTCACAATTGTGTCCCACTTGTTGATTCGTCACCAAAAATTTACATTTGGTCTTTTTATGTTTGAAGCATGATATGTGGGAAAAGGTTGAAAAGTTCCAGGGGGCCGAATACTTTCGTAAAGCACTGTATATATCTAATACCAAGATAATACCAAGACCGATGTTTAGTAATATTTATAATAAAATGGTACATAGAGAGTTAAATAAAGAAACACACACACAAAATCTGCGTTAGGCCGGGGTCACACTTGCGACAAACTCGCACGAGTCTCGCACCTCAATACACGGCACTGTCGCCGGCACTCGGGACCAGAGCGGTCAGCTACGTAGAAATTCATGCAGCCGCACCTCTCCCCCGTATGCATGGCTCCGGGCTCATCCTCTCCACCCCCTGTATCATGGCTCCGGGCTCATCCTCTGCCCCCATATGCATGGCTCTGGGTTCATCCTCTCCCTCTCCTGTATGCATGGCTCTGGGATCATCCTCTCCCCCCCAGTATGCATGGCTCCGGGCTCATCCTCTCCCCCCTGTATGCATGGCTCCGGGCTCATCCTCTCCCCCCTGTATGCATGGCTCTGGGCTCATCCTCTTCCCTCCTGTATGCATGGCTCTGAGCTCATCCTCTCCCCCCACCCTGTATGCATGGCTCTGGGCTCATCCTCTCCCCCTGTATGCATGGCTCTGGGCTCATCCTCTCCCCCGCCCTGCATGCATGGCTCCGGGATCATCCTCTTCCCCCGGTATGCATGGCTCTCTGGGCTCATCTTCTCCCTCTTCCCCCCCTGCGGGCTCATCTGAGTCCTCCGAGTCGAGCGGTCCCTGCACATGGATGTTGTTACCTCCAGCGGCACTGCTATGCTTCCTGACTGTGTGCGCAGTCACGTGGTACGCTCATTAAGCTCATGAATATGGAGCCTATGAGCGTGGTGTGGCGTCCATATTCATAACTGTAATGAGCGGTACCACGTGACCGCGCACACAGTCAGGAAGCATAGCGGCGCCAGAGATCATTGGAGCTGCAGGCACTGCTGGAGGAGCCAGGAGGTGAGTATGATGTCATCGAGGGAGGAGGATTGAGGAGGGAGGAGGGGAGGAGGGCTGGACCGACCAGAGAAAAAAAAAATTGCTGAGATGCCACCCCTCCGCAGAGACCCGCCCTAGGCACGCGCCCGCGAGTGCCTAATGGGAAATACGGCCCTGGTGCTGTGACTGATGTTTGGCGCTGTACTTGAGTGAGGTGTCTGTATTCTGGGCTTGTGTGACATGTCTCATGTTTTGGCCATTGTTTGATATGACTCTCAGGTCTGGTCTTATTTAAATGCTGCAGCAGTTACGTCGTGACTACAGCACACAAAGCTGCTGCAACCAATCATTAAATTCAGCAGTCATGCTGAGATAGATGGCACTGAGTTTTGAGCAAAGTGATTGGCTAAAATGGTCACATGTGTTGTACTTGTGACATTACCCCTGCATCCTGAATATATAAACTGGAGCAGTATCAGGAAAGCATTGCTTGACTTTGAGAGATGATCAACTCTGATTCTATTAATTTTCCTTTGCGCAAGTAAGATAGGAGTAAAAAATTAAAATGAAAAAACACTTTTTGAGAGGAGATCGACATAGCATTCTCCAACAGGGGCCCTTTGCTGTAAGTATCCACCCCTGCATAGTATGTTGATCCCACAGCCAACTCTATACAAAGTATTTTGGCTTGTCTACGCCTCTACACACAAAATGATGGCCCCACTGCCCCCTGTATGATGTCCCCTTAGCATTCTTATACACAGTATTGTGACCCCCCTCTACACAGTATGACATACCCACAGACCATCTATATACACTAAGGGACCCCCACAACATCGCTAAGTACTGTCTGACAAATTATTAAAAAAAAAATAACTACGGTACTCCCCTAGCCACATTCCCCAGATGTGCGGCTCCACCTTGTACAATATATGGCCTGTGGCTTTGTATGGCAGCTGCATCAAGCTTCAAATGCACAGGCTCAGTCCTCCACCATTGTATTTAACTGTATCTGTAGTCTGTGAACATGGATATCATTGAAATCCAGAAGTCTCGTGGGAGGGGGCTTTAGGATGCTTGGCACCTTCCCCCCTGACTCTAGGTCCCCATATCTGCCAGATGGTCTTTTTCTATGGATGGTATGCACCTAGGTTCAAAAGATGTGGTCCTGTTTCTTTACTGCTAATTTTTATGGACTTTACCGAAGATGCATTGCTCACAAGATTCTCTGGGGTGTGTCTTTAGGCTGTTCTGAATAATTACCGTATAAGCACTGACCTCTTATAAAGATCATTTAAAAAATACACTAAATATAAAAGACTATACTATATCTCCGGAACAGTATGGTGGAGTTTGAAAAAAAATTGAATACATAGGGATGTGATGGGGACAAAATAAGTGCAAAAAATGGCCACTTTTGACATGTCCTCTTTAAGTGCAATTTTGAAAATTAAATCTGTGTTCTGTATCTTTATCTGGTTTGATACTTTTATTATTATTTCTTGCTCCCATTCATTTGCCATTGGCTGTGATTTTTCACCTCTGATTCAAAATTGATACAAATCTTCTCATATGATAGTTTGTAGCCTTCACATTCTTGTTGAATACAATTTGAAATGTATACATTTTTCAAAGTATACAAGAATAATACTGTATTTATATACTCAATCTTGTAAAGAGCCATATTCCTCACAAAGAAAACCTATAGGACCCTACTGTAACTGAGCCTCTTATACAGCTGTCTGTACATTTTATTTTACACCAATCTCAGGGGCTAACATTATAACAATGGTTAAAAAACACAAAAATTGAGCTGCATTTTAAGTTGGTATACTTGCAGCACATAAACGTGTGTTCACATTGGCCACTAAACAAACAAAAGATACAAGAAACAAAATGAACATAAACCCTGCACTAACTAAATAAGTAAGAAAGCAAACGTGCATTTAAATAACATGGGGTTCTTAGTAAACACTATTTTCAATCAAAAAAAGGATAAAAGCCATCCGACTGCGGCAAAGTCACCCTATTCGTGACAGTCCTGTACTGTTTAATATGAAATGAAAATGAAAATTTCGCACTGATGTCACATAGGTGAAGTGAGTTCCTTGGCTGTGAACTCCCAGGACCTGTCTGAAGACACCGCAAGCAGAACTTTATCATGCTTGCAGTGCTGTCAGATAGGTAATAGGAGTTCACAGGGAGACATGGTCACATCATGCAACCATGCAGCCTGCCATCTAGATGTAGCAGAGGTAGACCTGTCGTGGGACAAATTGATTATCATTTCTGCAGAAAGGTGAGGAATATGGTTGTAAGTTTTTTTAACTCTTTTGCAGATGACAAAGATGTTGGTGGAATGGGTGATGTCTTATGGTTTAAGTAAGATTTATTAAAGGAGTCTGTGTTCGTCTTTCAATTAAAGGACTTTTTTCTGGGTGTGTCTTTTTTTGTATGACTATGGGGTTAGTAATGAGGGCATCTTATTGATGCCTCTACATTACTAACCTCTGCGCTTGATGTCACCTGACAATACAAATGTGACATCAACCCCCCAACTATTACCCCACTTGCCACTGCTACAGGGCAAATGGGAAGAGCGAGGCTAAGTGCCAGAATTGGCACATCTTAGAGATGCACCTTTTCTGGGGCAGCTGAGAGCTGATATTTTTAGCCTGGAGGGCAAGTATCCATGGCCCCTTCCTAGGATATAAATATCTGCCCGCAGCTGTCTGCATTACCTTTGCTGGTTATTAATTATAGGGGGACCCTACATCATTTTTTTAGGGTCCCCGATTTTAAATAGCCAGTAAAGGCTAAGTATACAGCTGTGCGCTGATATTAATAGCCTGGGAAGCTCCATGGGTATTACCCCCTTCCCAGGCTATAAACATCTGCCCCTAGCCGTCGGCTTTCCGTCTGCTCGTTAAGAAAATTAAGTGGTAGCCCACACCATTTTTTTCAGAAAAATGATCTTTTATTAATCCAATACATGTACAGTAAGCTGCACATACTGTACTAATTGTAAATGTCACTGACATCTATATAGCTATCTATTCTATGTGTATGTAGTCCATCTATTCTATCCTGTCGGCTTCTGCTGTGATTTTACACTATGCAGCTGCTGAATTGCCGACTTTTCTTCTATGTAATATATATATATATAAAATTGGACATCACTGACATGGTCCATGTGGCTTCTGAGTTTTTCTCGCTCCCATAGGCTTGCTTTGGCAAGTATAGGGTGATATACGCGTACAATCGCAGCCTGCTGCGATTTTACACTCACATCGAATACGCCTGAGAAAAAAACGCTGATGTGAGCTGCCCCATAGATTAATGCTGGGCCAAGTATTATGTGATGTTTTCTCACGTAGCACTCGGCCGTATTCTATGGTAGTGTGACCCTGGCCTTATACTTTCTCTCTGATTGTTCCTCACCTGGTTTTGGCTTACAAATAATGTTGTAAAATACTGACCAAATATTGATAGTATGATCATAGCCTAAGATTGTTCCTCTGATAACTTCAGATCAATAGTAAAGCCACATCGGGGCTCAAGGAATAGAGGAAAAACTACCAATATTCACGACTGGTGATCAATTCGTCATGTTAATCCAAAAGATTTTTGAGAGAATGTATCTCTTGAATGTGATGTAAATCTAGCCTTATAAATTTTAAACAACATTTTGTGCAGAATCCTGCATGAAATGTGTTCTTAATGTGACAACTCATTTACCAATTTATTTATTTGGGGAGGTTGGGGGCCTACAGTTCAAATTCAATTATAGCAACCTTTATAAATCAATACTGAGATTAGGTTCAGATGTTTTCTGTATAACATAATTGTAGATGGATACTATTCTATTTTGTGCCACATATTATATTCATTAACTGCTTTTCACAAACAAGCACTGAATTGTTCATATTAATATGTCAATTATTTGTCATATTTACATTAGTGTTGTATACGCTGGTTAGATTTCATAGGAATTGTATAAACATTTGTTTGATGATATTAAATGCCACTAAAGAGCAGTGTTTGATGTTGAATTGATAATTAATAACATAACATGTAGTTTCTTTAAAAAACTGCTTTTCCTTTTTATCATAGTGGTAGGATGTGACTACCATTGTGGGGTGAAATTTTTTTCCCTTCACAGAGGATAAACCTTCCAAGGCAATCACGTGTTATTACTTATGTGTGTAATTGGTTACACACTTATGTCATTATTTTTGTACCTAGCAATATCCCAAATGTTAAGGTTATTTCCACGCAGAATGGGATCAGTTCAGCACAGTCACAGCATTTCTTAAAAAAAGAAAAAAACATACCAAAACTACATGTAAAAATATGTTTTATGGTCCTTGTTTAACCAAACCTGCTGGCACATTGGATTTTTGTAAGGCTGAATTTGCTGTATGTACTCATAAACCAGAAGGCCCCAATCACCAGGACAAGAAAATGGTGTCCTTTTTGATATATGTCAACACACACTCTTTCAGTTATTAAGAATAGCAAAGTTGATTGAGGCTACTTTCACATCATTTTTCTGACTCTTTTTTTCTCTGTTACATGCTTCAGTCTGAAGATCAGAAAAATAGGATTTTAGGTCCTTAGGCACAGGTGATCCGATGAGGGTTGTAGTACAGGGAACGGCCGATGGAGTGTCCTGAGATGGGGTCCCAAAAATAACGGTCCAACTTCTAGTTGTAGCGGGCGGTCACCGGTTTTACCCTCTGAGCTCCTAGTCCATAATACTGCGCAGCTAAAGCAAAGAGAGCTGCTGGAATCCCCTTGTCAAGTGTGGGCTTCTGTCATCTGGATGATAGAGGGGATTGCAACTTAATGTCCTGTAACCAGCCCTCGCTTCCCTGCACGTGCGCACTCTTAACTGTCACTGGACGTGCAGCACTCTTTACACTCACTGTTCCGCTAATGGTACTTGGGGTTGTCTGCTGCTGTCTGTCGCAGCATCGGCACTCGGGATGCGGAGCATGCTGCTCACCCTCCTGCACCTCCTCTGATGGCGGGAAAAACTCTGCCATTTCGCGTGCTTTTCGCTTATGATTTACCCAGGCCACCTGCTTCCGGGTCATGGGACCTGTCCGGTCCCCTATTCCTTCCCCTGGGCAACAGGTGTCGCAGCCTTGATAGTTCCAGCTCAAAACAGGTACCCGCAGCCCATTCTTTGTCCTAACACCCCAATGGAGCCAATGAGTATAATCGGTGTCCTTCTTTCATATCCAACACAATAGTATAGTCTCATTATACTCATTGGTTCAATTGGTGGTTCCATCTGGATACTGTTTTTCTGTGCTTCAGATTGAAGCCACTTTTTCTGAGGATACATTTATGCTTGCAGTTTAGAGATGATCATTACAATCTATTGTGGAATCGAACTCTAATTAAATTTCATAAAATTTGCAGGTCACGGCAAATTTTAACAATTTGTGATTCGATTTGCATGGATTGCATTGATGCCAGTTTTGTGCTTCCACATAATGCCCTATAGCCAATATATCACATGTGGAGTATCGCAGGCAATATAAAAGATGAGGTCAGGGAAAGCGGAGGGATAGGGTACACAGCTCATTAATGCAGTTACGGATTGTAGAATGTAATCCCGATACAGAGGGGAGAGGACCCTGCCCTATCAGTCTGTCATTGTAAGTTTGCTTGCTATAAGTGATATCTGTAATTTGTATGTAACCCCTTCTCATGTACGGCACCATGGAATTAATGGTGCTATATAAATAAATAATAATAATTGAAAGGCTTATATTAGAGTGCGGTGTACTTTTGCAGCACTGAAAAACATAGTAAATTGGAGTGGTAGTGTCAGTTATCCACAGTAATACACTGATAAAAGTGATAAGGAGAGGTAAGACCCACAGTATCTGAGTGATTGTGAATTGTTTGATTCATAATAAATTGCAGCACAGCACCTTGACACAATTTTTTCATTCTTAACGCACTACAAACAAGAAAGGAAGTTAAAATCCCCTTAGTTCTAATTTTATTACTAAAAAATAGTGCAACCAATGTTTCTCTGTTAGTGAAACTGATCTACCTGGACTTTAGACAAACAAGCCTTAAGCAACATCTTTTAGCATTTCATTAGCTGAAGAGCTTTTTTTAAAAAAACAAAACAAAATTCCCAACATTTCACAAATGTGAATACAGCGGTCTACCTCACAAAGTGTGAGTGTTTAAAAAACTAAAAAGTT
Source organism: Dendrobates tinctorius (assembly GCF_039654945.1). Classification (NCBI taxonomy): domain Eukaryota; kingdom Metazoa; phylum Chordata; class Amphibia; order Anura; family Dendrobatidae; genus Dendrobates; species Dendrobates tinctorius. The sequence continues at coordinate 6,942,767 of NW_027361692.1, read as the reverse complement.
TTGAGAGGCAATAAAAGCAGCAGCAACTATCCCAGCAGTATTACCAAGCGCGTTACAATTTCCCTTATTAGTCTATTAGTGGGCAGGAAGCAGAGGGCATATTGGAATTTATGATGTGATGTTACCTCTTACAGTGACACTGTCAATTCAAGTCATTATTTTAATAATAAAATGTAATAATAATAATTTTATTTCTATAGCGCCAACATATTCTGCAGAACTTTACATTTCAGAGAGGACTTGAATAGCGATGAGCGAACCTGCGAATAATCGGGTTCGCCGGGTTTGGGCGGACTTTTTAAAAAGCACAAAACCTACAAGAAACAAAATGAGCAAAAAACCCTGCTATAAATAAATATGTAAAAAGCAAGTGCATTTTAATAATTCAGGGTTCTTAGTAAAACTGTTTTTGATAAAAATAGCATAAAAGCCTTACCATGTGTCAGAATCGACCTCAGTGTGTGAATAAGGGCAAACAGAAGTACCGAGTCCCAATGTATGAACACCTGTCTGGGAAGCTGTCTGCCCTTATTCACACACGGAGGTCAATTCTGACCCACGGTAAGGTTTTTAATATTGGTTGGTGTAGGTTCTGTCCCGATCAGGGGCACCTTGACGACAGTGGGATGGCTTTTATACTATTTTTGATCAAAAACAGTTTTACTAAGAACCCTGAGTTAGTTAAATGCACTTGCATTATACTTATTTAGTTATAGCAGGGTTTTTTGCTCATTTTGTTTCTTGTAGGTTTTGTGTGCTTTATGGCCAATGTGAACATGCGTTTATGTGCTGAATGTATACCAACTCAATCCAAGCTCAATTTTTGTGTTTTGCTCTGACTTTCTCAAAAGTCTGGCTCGGGACTCGAACTTGACACAAATTTGACCCTGGACTCTGAACCCCATTCATGTCAATGAGGACCCATACTTCAGTGCTATAAAATGTCTGTAACATGGTCAGAGTAAGGGATACAGGGCTGCAGAAGGAATCTAAATGGGGCTAAGGGCAGGACAATTGAGATACAGTGCCTACAAGTAGTATTCAACCCCCTGCAGATTTAGCAGGTTTGATAAGATGCAAATAAGTTAGAGCCTTCAAACTTCACACAAGAGCAGGATTTATTAACAGATGCATAAATCTTACAAACCAAAAAGTTATGTTGCTCAGTTAAATTTTAATAAATTTTAAACATAAAAGTGTGGGTCAATTATTATTCAACCCCTAGGTTTAATATTTTGTGGAATAACCCTTGTTTGCAATTACAGCTAATAATCGTCTTTTATAAGACCTGATCAGGCCAGCACAGGTCTCTGGAGTTATCTTGGCCCACTCCTCCATGCAGATCTTCTCCAAGTTATCTAGGTTCTTTGGGTGTCTCATGTGGACTTTAATCTTGAGCTCCTTCCACAAGTTTTCAATTGGGTTAAGGTCAGGAGACTGACTAGGCCACTCCAACACCTTGATTTTTTGCCTCTTGAACCAGGCCTTGGTTTTCTTGGCTGTGTGCTTTGGGTCGTTGTCTTGTTGGAAGATGAAATGACGGCCCATCTTAAGATCCTTGATGGAGGAGCGGAGGTTCTTGGCCAAAATCTCCAGGTAGTCCGTGCTATCCATCTTCCCATGGATGCGGACCAGATGGCAAGGCCCCTTGGCTGAGAAACAGCCCCACAGCATGATGCTGCCACCACCATGCTTGACTGTAGGGATGGTATTCTTGGGGTCGTATGCAGTGCCATCCAGTCTCCAAACGTCACGTGTGTGGTTGGCACCAAAGATCTCGATCTTGGTCTCATCAGACCAGAGAACCTTGAACCAGTCTGTCTCAGAGTCCTCCAAGTGATCATGAGCAAACTGTAGACGAGCCTTGACATGACGCTTTGAAAGTAAAGGTACCTTACGGGCTCATCTGGAACGGAGACCATTGCGGTGGAGTACGTTACTTATGGTATTGACTGAAACCAATGTCCCCACTGCCATGAGATCTTCCCGGAGCTCCTTCCTTGTTGTCCTTGGGTTAGCCTTGACTTTTCGGACAAGCCTGGCCTCGGCACGGGAGGAAACTTTCAAAGGCTGTCCAGGCCGTGGAAGGCTAACAGTAGTTCCATAAGCCTTCCACTTCCGGATGATGCTCCCAACAGTGGAGACAGGTAGGCCCAACTCCTTGGAAAGGGTTTTGTACCCCTTGCCAGCCTTGTGACCCTCCACGATCTTGTCTCTGATGGCCTTGGAATGCTCCTTTGTCTTTCCCATGTTGACCATGTATGAGTGCTGTTCACAAGTTTGGGGAGGGTCTTAAATAGTCAGAAAAGGCTGGAAAAAGAGATAATTAATCCAAACATGTGAAGCTCATTGTTCTTTGTGCCTGAAATACTTCTTAATACTTTAGGGGAACCAAACAGAATTCTGGTGGTTTGAGGGGTTGAATAATAAATGACCCTCTGAATAAACTTTTCACAATTTAAAAAAAAATTAAACAAAGAAATAACATTCTTTTTTGCTGCAGTGCATTTCACACTTCCAGGCTGATCTACAGTCCAAATGTCACAATGCCAAGTTAATTCCGAATGTGTAAACCTGCTAAATCTGCAGGGGGTTGAATACTACTTGTAGGCACTGTATAGTGGATTAGACGGTAGTGGACCAAGCGTTCCAGAAGTTTAGAGATGAAGAGAAAATTAAAGACAGATCTGTAATTAGCAGCGCAATTCTGGTCAAGGGATTTTTTTAAAGTAATGGGTGTATGCTGGTATGTTTAACCCCTTTACTCCCAAGGGTGGTTTGCATGTTAATGCCCGGGTGTTGTGAGTTAATTCTCCCCACCTGAGGCTGATGATGATGACTGGCTGAGTGGAGTTACGGACTGGATGTAGGGCTGCCGACGCCCTTCTGCCCTGCGGGTGATTTCTCTGTGGGATCCTTGGAGACCAGTCTGAATTCCTGCTCCTCTAAAGCTAAGTTTGCTGCTCAGCTTTTTGCATTTGTGCTTTGACTTTGTTTTGCTTTGTTTTTCTGGATTTCTGCCATTCCCTGCTGGGGTGTGCTGAATTCCTTTAGCTCTGTCTTCTGAAAATACCTGAGTGCCGATTTAGTTTTTGAAGCCTAGCTGCTTCAGGGTCTTTTTCATAACAGCTTGTTGGCTTATGTCTTTGATAGGGTTTTGGCAGATTGCAGACAGCAGCCTTCCTGTCCTTTCCTATCTAGGTAGTTTTGGGCCCCGGCTTTGCTCAGTCTATCTTTCTGTCTGTGTTAGTGTTTTCATCTTGCTTCACCGTCATTATATGTTGGGGGCTGCCTATTGCTTTGGGGTCTGCTCTGGGGCAGTTTAGATTTCCCCTTTCTTTCTTTAGGCCTACTTAATTCTCCGGCTGTGATCGAGGGGTCTAGGGCATCGTAGGAACCCCCCACGGCTACTGCTAGTTGTGTTGATAGGTTCAGGGGTCTGCAATCTGATAGTTGCCAACTTCTCTGGTTTTCTGGACTTAGCTTGTATTTCTGTTTTTGCCTCCTACGGTGACTCAATCATAACACCCGGGACAATTTTTACAATTCTGACCACTGTTCTTTTATGAGGTAATAACTCTGGAATACTTCAATGGATCCCAGTGATTCTGACATTGCTTTCTCGTGACATATTGTACTTCATGTTAGTGGTAAAATTTAATTCATATAACTTGCGTTTATTTGTGAAAAAAATGGAAATTTGGCAAAACTTGTGAAAATTTTGCAATTTTCCAACTTTGGATTTTTATGCTCTTAAATCACAGAGATATGGCACACAAAAAATTTAATAAACAACATTTCCCACATGTTTACTTTACATCAGCACAATTTGGGAACCAAAATTTTTTTTTGTTAGGAAGTTATAAGGGTTAAATTTGACCAGCGATTTCTCAATTTTACAACACCATTTTATTTTTAGGGACTACATCACACTTGAAGTCACTTTGAGGGGTCTATATGATAGAAAATACCCAAAAGTGACACCGTTCTAAAAACTGCACCCCTCAAGGTGCTCAAAACCAGATTCAAGAAGTTTATTAACACTTCAGGTGCTTCACAGGAATTTGTTGAATGTTTAAAAAAATGAAAATTTAACTTTTTTTCACAAAAAAAATTACTTCAGGTTCAATTTTTTTATTTTACCAAGGGTAACAGGAGAAATTGGACTGGAAAAGTTATTGTGCAATTTGTCCTGAGTACGCCTATACCTGATATGTGGGGGGAACCACTGTTTGGGTGCATGGCAGAGCTCTGAAGGGAAGGAGCGCCGTTCACTGCAAAACTGGCTGGAATTCAGATCGGATGCCATGTCAAGTTTGGAGAGCTCCTGATGTGCCTAAACAGTGGAAATCCCCCCACAAGTGACCCCATTTTGGAAACTAGACCCCCCAAGAAACTTATCTAAATATGTGGTGAGCACTTTGATCCCCCAAGGGCTTCACAGAAGTTTATAACTTACAGCCGTACAATTAAAAAATCATATTTTTTCCACAAAAATGACCTTTTCACCCCCAATTTTTAGTTTCCCAAGAGTAACAGGACCCTAAAAGTTATTGTGCAATTTGTCCTGAGTACGCTGATACCCCATATGTGGGGGTAAACCACTATTTGGGCGCATGGCAGAGCTCGGAAGGGAAGCAAGGCCATTTGACTTTTTTGGCTGGAATTGAGATCAGACGCCATGTCACGTTTGGAAAGCCCCTGATGTTTTTTACTTTTTGGCGCTTTTATGTAATGAAAACAATTTTATAATAATATAATAATAATAATTATTTTTGCATCGCTTTATTCTGCGAGCTATAACTTTTATTTTTTCGCTGATTATGCTGTGTTGCAGCTCGTTTTTTGCGAGACAAGATGATGTTTTCAGCGGTACCATGGTTATTTATATCCGTCTTTTTGATCATGCGTTATTGCACTTTTTGTTCGGCGGTATGATAATAAAGCATTATTTTTTGCTTCGTTTTTTATTTTTATTTTTTAAGGGGTTCAATAAAGGGGTTAACTAGTGGGACAGTTTTATAGGGCGGGTCGTTATGGACGCGGCGATACCAAATATGTGTACTTTTATTGTTTTTTTTATTTTCAAAAAATGAATTTATTAGGGAATTTTTTTTTTTTTATTTAGCGATTTTTTATAAATTATTTTTACACTTTTTTTTTACCTTTATTACATTGTCCCAGGTGGGACATCACTGTCATGTGACAGATGGCTGATCTGTCACACCAGCGATCTGTCACCAGCAGTGCTGGAGGCTTCCTCATGCCGGTGCTTTGCAGGCATGAGGAAGCAGTCTCCCTGCCGCCATATTGGATCCGGGGACCTGCAGGGAAGGAGGCTCCCGCAGCAGCGTGACCGCCCCTGACACACAATGCCGGGTGTCAGCTGTGATAATCAGCTGACACCCGGCTGCGATCAGCTGCGCTCCCCCTCCCGTGAGCGCAGCTGATCACGCTAGACGTACTATTCCGTCCTTGGGACTTAGGTCCCAGGTCACATGAACGGAATAGTACGTCTAATGTAGGAAAGGGGTTAAAGATGGAAGGAGAGAGAGAGATTGAATATTTCAGTTAGGTGAATGGTGATAGCCAGGGATAATGGACTAAAAGAGATGTGAGTGAATAGGGTCACTGGTGCAGGTAGTAGGGTAAGAAGATGCGAGGAAGCTAGTAACTTCTTACATGACTGGTTCAAAGGCTGAAAGTGAGCTAGATGAAGTGCAAGAGGGAGGAAAATGCATGATATAAAGGGATTTTGAGACAATTTTCGATCGAATATGATCAATTTTTTCTTTGAAATAGTTGGCCAGATCATCATCTCTGAGGTTGGTGGTGGGGGTCTGCAGTCTTGGACTGAGAAGGGAATGAAAAGTTTCAAAGAGTTATTTAGGATTGTTGGATAGGGAGGTGATGAGTGTGGTGAAGTGGGTTTGTTTGGAGAGCTGATGGGCAGAGTTGCATGCTTTACGTATAAACCTATCATGTACGAAATCTTCAGCCAGATTAAATTTTACTCCACAGACATTCGATGCACCAAAAGCACTACTGTACAAGGTTGCCGTCGTCTGTACCGAGCTGTTCTATGATAGCTTCATCCCGGGCACTTTGCAGGGTTTCATTATAATATTTCAAAGCAGAGTCAGGACATGAGAGGGAAAAAAAATTGGGACCAATAATGACTGCAAATTCTTCATAAGTTTTTGGCTATTAATGGCACATATATCCCAATATGCATAATATGTGGGGGTGTTCTGAGCGTGGGTGATAGTTTTTGACAGAGAATGAAAGAAGATTGTGCTCAAAGAGGGGGAGAAAGGAGTTAGTAAAATCATGCACTGAGCATTGAAGAGAGAAGATCAGGTACAGCATATTCCCATGTTCATGTGTAGGAGAGTTAGTAAGTTGTGAAATGCCGAGAGAGGGCATTAGAGATAAAAGGTTAGTGGCAGGTGGGGAGAGGGAATCACCAATGGCTATGTTAAAGTCTCCCATGATGAGAGCGGGAATGTCACAGGATAGAAAGTGTTCAAACCAGGTGGTAAAGTGATCCAGGAACTGATGGGAAAGGTGATACACAACCACCAATCACAGGGAGAAGGGCCAGAAAAGTCTGACAGTATGGACCTCAAGAGAAGGGAAGATAAGTGAGAGTACTGGGGGGATCAAATGAAATGGAACATTTTGTAGAAAGGAGCAAACCAATACCTCCACCTGGTCTGTTCTCAGGTCTGGGAGTATGTGAAAAATGTAGTCCACCTTACAATAGAGGAGCAGTGGCAGTGGTGCTCAATTTTTTATGTTTTTTGTGTCTGGTGAAGTTGATCGGTAGAATGCTGCGTCGGATTGGGTGACTGCATATGGAGGATGGGCACTAAAGGCAAAAACTAACTGAACAAATAAAAATTCTTGTCATTCTACTTTTTTCCACAATTTTCTTTAACAAAAATGTCAATTCTTGTGTAAATATTTATCGGGTTTTTTTTTAGGAGGGGGGGGTCAGACTAAATTTCCCGTAGAACACTGTCCAGGGGCCCAATCATGCACATGTTTTTCTCAAGTGGGCACAAAGGGCAAAAGTCTTTATTAAAATAAATTATTGGGCTTTTTTGTTACTCAACTAAAGCAAAACAATGCCAATATCAGTCCGAAATGACAATTATTTCCCATCCAAATTTTCAGTATAAAGCAGCAAACGGGATAAAATATAACTTTTAATATACCAATTAAAAAGTACCAAAAATAATGTCACCCACAAGTGAGTTTAAAAAAATGCAAGATAAATGGGTGATCCTCAGAGGATACTTGCAAGCACCCAAACGCATCATATAAGGGATATAGAGTGTAACTGATAAAACAGATAACAACCTATATAATGGATACAGCATGAATGAAAGAATAGCACAATGCTATAGCCAATTGCACATGTATACACATGTATATTTCAAAGGCAAGACCACAGGTTCATAGCCTTCCATAAACGAGATTTAAAAAAAAAGGAACAATCTCACCGGTTTATGCAGACGGTCAGGAGTCACCAGGGATACTCTGTATGCCAACAGGAAGGTAGCGATGGGAAGACAATACCCTGTCAATTCCCTTACATGCTAACCATTAACTGATCCCCAGGCTCCTGCCCTTACAAGGGCAGTCCACAGCTAGCCCTATATTGCACATGCCCTGCACTTTCCCTATGGGATGCTCCTTATAGGGAAAGTGCACATTTTTGTATTCTCATTATAGTAAAATCAATAATACTACACTGTTGAGGAGTTTGCAACAATGATCTCCACACCTAGCAAGCAGGCTAATTCTTTCTATCCTTTGTATTTCGGATATGAACCTCCTGACCGTCTAGGATATTTGTTCATGCCTTGTTAAAGATTGCTTCTCTACTGTTGCTCACACATTCATTTTACAAAAAGTAAAAAAGAGCCATCTTCTCTAAAATAAAATCTCACGTATGATATATGAACTGCTCAAAAAATAGAGGGAACACTAATCCATTTGCAACAGGCTGTTTGTTTCCCCTTTATTTTTATGAGCAGTATATATATATATATATATATATATATATATATATATATAACGGGTATATGGGCATGGGACTATGGAATGGCGGATATGTATATGGGCACGGGACTATGGGATGGAGCATGTGTGATGGGTATATGGGCATGGGACTACGGGATGGAGGATGTGTGATGGGTATATGGGCACTTGACTATGGGATGGAGGATATGTTTGACGGGTATATGGGCATGGGACTATGGGATGGCAGATATGTATATGGGCACAGGACTATGGGATGGAGGATGTGTGATGGGTATATGGGCACTGGACTATGGGATGGAGGATATGTATGACGGGTATATGGGCACAGGACTATGAGATGGTGGATATGTATGATGGGTATATGGGCACGGGACTATGGGATGGAGGATATGTATGATGGGTATATAGGCATGGGACTATGAGATGAAGGATGTGTGATGGGTATATGGGCACTCGACTATGGGATGGCGAATATGTATGATGGGTATATGGGCATGGGACTATGGGATGGAGAATATGTATGATGGGTATATGGGCATGGGACTATGGGATGGAGGATGTGTGATGGGTATATGAGCACTCGACTATGGGATGGAGGATATGTATGATGGGTATATGGGCACGGGCCTATGGGATCGTGGATATGTATGATGGGTATATGGGCACGGGACTATGGGATGGAGGATAATTATAATTTGCTATAACTAACCACAGTTAGTTACTATGCCTGGGCAGCGCCGGGCTCTTCAGCTAGTATATATATATATATATATATATATATATATATATATATATATATATATATATATATATATATAATCAGTACCATGATACATCTGACTTTACACTATGTTTGTGGTATACGGTGAGTCATCCAGTCAAATCTGACACAATCCAGATGAGACTTCAGAAAAGGTTTTGTCCATCTGTCTCTGTGCTTCATTTGACATTCAAATTAACACAAACAGTATGTAACCTCTTTCCAACATTGTGTGAAATCCAGCAAAGCATTTTTTTTCTTGTTAAAAGAATGTGTTAGTATTACTGAATTAATTGATGTTTGTGAAAACGCATTATGTAGATGCTTCCCATTAATGGAATTACTAAATCTGAACATTTTTTCTGTGTTATGTCAAACCCACAAAGTTTCCTAAGAACTGTTATAAGTGACCTTTGAAATCTCTTTGTGTCGAAAAGTAATTTCCACATTCCCTGATGGAACTAATAGCAAACTATACACTACAGTCATGGCCAAAAGTTTTGAGAATGACACAAGTATTAATTTTTACAAAGTCTACTGCTTCATTTTTTCTAATGGCAATTTGCATATACTCCAGAATGCTATAAAGAGTGATCAGCTTAACAGCAATTACTTGCAAAGTCAATATTTGCCTAGAAAATGATCTTTATCCCCCAAAACACATTTCAACATCATTGCAGCCCTGCCTTAAAAGGACCAGCTAACATCGTTTCAGTGATTGCTCCATTAACACAGGTGTGGGTGTTGATGAGGACAGGGCTGGAGATCAATCTGTCATGATTAAGTAAGAATGACACCACTGGACACTTTAAAAGGAGGCTGGTGCTTGGCATCATTGTTTCTCTTCTGTTAACCATGGTAATCTTTAAAGAAACACATGCAGTCATCATTGCACTGCACAAAAATGGCCTAACAGGGAAGAGTATCGCAGCTAGAAAGATTGCACCTCAGTCAACAATCTATTGCATCATCAAGAACTTCAAGGAGAGAGGTTCCCTTGTTGCCAAAAAGGCTCCAGGGCGCCCAAGAAAGACCAGCAAGCGCCAGGACCGTCTCTTAAAAGTGTTTCAGCTGCAGGATTGGGCTACCAGCAGTGCAGAGCTTGCTCAGGAATGGCAGCAGGCAGGTGTGAGTGCATCTGCACGCACTGTGAGGCAGAGACTCTTGGAGCAAGGCCTGGTCTCAAGGAGGGCAGCAAAGAAGCCACTTGTCTCCAGAAAAAACATCATGGATATTCTGCAAGAGGTACAGGGAGTGGTCTGCTGAGGACTGGGGTAAAGTCATTTTCTCTGATGAATCCCCTTTTCGATTGTTTGGGACATCTGGAAAACGGCTTATTCGGAGAAGACCAGGTGAGCGCTACCACCAGTCTTGTCTCATGCCAACTGTCAAGCATCCTGAAACCATTCATGTGTGGGGTTGCTTCTCAGCCAAAGGAATGGGCTCTCTCTCAGTCTTGCCTAAAAACATAGCCATGAATAAAGAATGGTACCAGAATGTCCTCCGAGAGCAACTTCTCCCAACCGTCCAAGAGCAGTTTGGCGATCAACAATGCCTTTTTCAACATGATGGAGCACCTTGCCATAAAGCAAAGGTGATAACTAAATGGCTCAGGGAACAAAACATAGAGATTTTGGGACCATGGCCTGGAAACTCCCCAGATCTTAATCCCATTGAGAACTTGTGGTTAATCATCAAGAGACGGGTGGACAAACAAAAACCTTCAAATTCAGACAAAATAAAAGCATTGATTTTGCAAGAATGGACTGCTATCAGTCAGGATTTGATCCAGAAGTTGATTGAGAGCATGCCAGGGAGAATTGCTGAGGCCCTGAAGAAGAAGGGTCAACACTGCAAATATTGACTTGCTGCATTAACTCATTATAACTGTCAATATAACCTTTTGTTACTCATAATATGATTGCAATTATATTTCTATATGTGATAAAAACATCTGACAAACACACATAAAAACCAGAGGCCAGCAGATCATGTGAAAATATAATATTTGTGTCATTCTCAAAACTTTTGGCCATGACTGTAGACCACATGGCTATGGAGTATGGTACATGCAGTATTAAAAAACAGAGTTTGGAGGGAGCCAAAAAGTAACTGCTAGAGATGAGCAAATTTATTCACTTGGAATTAAATTTTCTCAAATTTTACAAAAATGTATATTTTTCAGAATACGGATGTTTTGTATTTTGCTAATTGAACAAAATGGAGGCCAACTGCAGCCGCTTTTTTTCTGAACCATAGAAAGCAGGGCAAGCAATTAAAAAAAAAAAAAAAAAAGTACGCCACTCAATTGTCCGACCGCCCCTGTAGCCCACCGACCATTCCTAAGTGCTTCTCTTCCCCTCCCCTGAGGCACGTATCCTCTTTGGGATCTTGACTCCAGACTAGGACATCTGGCATAACTAGTTCCCTAGCATCTCTGTATGATGTGTCACCATACTACACGTCGCAACACAATGACATTATATTGATTATTGCCCGAGTGATGACATGTCACGAAATTATGTCTACAGGCCAAAACAGTCCGGAAACTAGGGCCTGGAATGAAGCAACCAAAAAAGTGCACATGATGCCATAAGGGAAACAGAAGAAGCACAGAGAACTGGATGGTGGGATGTGGGTACAACCGTACAGGTGAGAGGTTGGAACAAGCAATTGTCGAGGGGAGTTTTAATTTTTTTTCCTACATCCACATTTATTATGCTTTGGGATCTGGAAACACCCCATAACATAATAAATAACTTTCAGTTTGCAACAAATAACTTGACTGTTAATCTAATTCCTCTGTAAAGTCTGCTTAATTTGCCAAATGCGCAGATCCTCTCATCTCTAGTAATTGTATTTTGTAGTTCTATTCGCTACTTTATTATTAATATTAATTGATACATTCTAATTGCCCTATCAGTATGCTTTTGGTGGGAGGGAGGAAACCAGAGCACCCGGATGAAACCCATACAATGAGTACAGTCATGGCCAAAAGTATTGACACCCCTGCAATTCTGTCAGATAATACTCAGTTTCTTCCTGAAAATGATTGCAAACACAAATTCTTTGGTATTATTATCTTCATTTAATTTGTCTTAAATGAAAAAACACAAAAAGAATTGTCCTAAAGCCAAACTGGATATAATTCCACACCAAACATAAAAAAGAGGGCGGACAAAAGTATTGGCACTGTGCGTAAAATCATGTGATGCTTCTCTAATTTGTGTAATTAACAGCACCTGTAACTTACCTGTGGCACATAACAGGTGCTGGCAATAACTAAATCACACTTGCAGCCAGTTGACATGGATTAAAGTTGACTCAACCTCTGTCCTGTGTCCTTGTGTGTACCACATTGAGCATGGAGAAAAGAAAGAAGACCAAAGAACTGTCTGAGGACTTGAGAAACCAAATTGTGAGGAAGCATGAGCAATCTCAAGGCTACAAGTCCATCTCCAAAGACCTGAATGTTCCTGTGTCTACCGTGCGTAGTGTCATCAAGAAGTTTAAAGCCCACGGCACTGTGGCTAACCTCCCTAGATGTGGCCGGAAAAGAAAAATTGACAAGAGATTTCAATGCAAGATTGTGCAGATGTTGGATAAAGAACCTCCACTAACATCCAAACAAGTTCAAGCTGCCCTGCAGTCCGAGGGTACAACGGTGTCAACCCGTACTATCCGTCGGCATCTGAATGAAAAGGGACTGTATGGTAGAAGACCCAGGAAGACTCCACTTCTTACCCCGAGACATAAAAAAGCCAGGCTGGAGTTTGCCAAAACTTACCTGAAAAAGCCTAAAACATTTTGGAAGAATGTTCTTTGGTCAGATGAGACAAAAGTAGAGCTTTTAGGGCAAAAGCATCAACATAGAGTTTACAGGAGAAAAAAGAGGCATTCAAAGAAAAGTACACGGTCCCTACAGTCAAACATGGCGGAGGTTCCCTGATGTTTTGGGGTTGCTTTGCTGCCTCCGGCACTGGACTGCTTGACCGTGTGCATGGCATTATGAAGTCAGAAGACTACCAACAAATTTTGCAGCATAATTTAGGGCCCAGTGTGAGAAAGCTGGGTCTACCTCAGAGGTCATGGGTCTTCCAGCAGGACAATAACCCAAAACACACTTCAAAAAGCACTAGAAAATGGTTTGAGAGAAAGCACTGGAGACTTCTAAGGTGGCCAGCAATGAGCCCAGACCTGAATCCCATAGAACACCTGTGGAGAGATCTAAAAATGGCAGTTTGGAGAAGGCACCCTTCAAATATCAGGGACCTGGAGTAGTTTGCCAAAGAAGAATGGTCTAAAATTCCAGCAGAGCATTGTAAGAAACTCATTGATGGTTACCAGAAGCGGTTGGTCGCAGTTATTTTGGCTAAAGGTTGTGCAACCAAGTATTAGGCTGAGGGTGCCAATACTTTTGTCCGGCCCATTTTTGGAGTTTTGTGTGAAATGATCAATGTTTTGCTTTTTGCTTCATTCTCTTTTGTGTTTTTTCATTTAAGACAAATTAAATGAAGATAATAATACCAAAGAATTTGTGTTTGCAATCATTTTCAGGAAGAAACTGAATATTATCTGACAGAATTGCAGGGGTGTCAATACTTTTGGCCATGACTGTACATGCAAATTCCTTGCAGACGTTGTCCTTTGTTTGGTTTGAACCCAGGACCCCACCACTGCAAATCAACAGTTTTTCTTGATCTCCAAAAAATGTATTTATATGAGAGAAAATATAGTATTAAATTATATTTTAACACCTTAACCCTTTACTGCAGGGTACTACACATCTGCCTTCCATTAAAATCATTAGGACGTGGATGTGAAGTACCTGGCAGTGGCCAATATTAGAAGATGACCAAGTCAGCAAGTGAGTATTTCTGGCCCGCGGCCACCTCCATCTTCACCGATTGCAGCTGGTCTGTGAGGATGAAGGGTTTCTGACCCCAGTGGTTCAGACATTGATAACCTATCCTAAGGATGTCATCAATAAAAAAAGTAATGAACAACCTCTTTAATGAAAAGTGGAATGAAAGTTTGAGAAATTGCATTCTTTCAACTTAAATGTTGTTTTAAGGCTCAAATGTTTCCATTTTTACAAGGGGTAAAATTAGTTACACAATTCCTCAAAAACCCTGTGAGACCCCACATGTGATCAGAGTACACTATTTGGACTCAAAGAATTACACTGAAGCGAATGTGCATTATTTGAGTTTTTGAGAGCTAATTTGGCAGAAATAATCCACAGACTCCATGTTAAATTTTAAGAACCCTTGTGGTAATGAAACAGCAAAATGTCCTCACAAGTCACCACATTTTGTAAACCACACCCCTTAAGGAACTTATCTAGGCATGTAGTGATCATTTTATACCCACATGTACTTCACAAAAGTTTATAATTTTGTGATGATAAATTTAAAAAAAAAATTTGCGCAAAAATTTTGATTTAGCCAGAAATTCCTCATTTTCTCAAAAGGTATTACTACAAAGTAGAACCCAATTTTTTTCCTCACAATACTTCATATGTGGATGGAATCTACTGTTTGAGCATGTCTCATGAGATGGAAAGGAAGGTGTACTATTTCACTTTTGAAGCACTGTTTAGAATGAAATAGTTTGAGGATCCCATATCGCATGTGAGTAGCTCTTGCAGTGCCAAAACAGCATAAATTCCCAAGAAGTGATGTGGAAACTACATCTAATGTATATAGGAATTCATCTAGGAGTATAATCAGAATTTTAAACAATCAGGTGCTTCACAGAATTTTATAATGCTGGAACATGGAAAAAAAAGCACATTTTTTCAGCAAAAAATGATGCTTTAGGCTCCTTTCACACTTGCGTTTTTTTGCGGTGCGTTTTTTGCGCACACAAACGCATGAAAAAAATGCATCATGCGTTTGTGTGCTTTTTTCGGGTTTGGTGCATTTTTTGCGCAACGTGCGCATTACAATGAAAGGAAAGGAAAGACACTGTCTGCAATCACGCAAAAAAACCTGCAAAAAGCCCAACACGTCTGATGCACAAAAACACTGAAGTCGCACAACTTCGCCCCACTATATCAGCACTCTGGTATATTCTGAAAGCAAAGCAAAAAGACCAATATAAAAAGGGACAAAACAAACTGGCACATGCAGTAACGTATGGGCAGTGATTCAGCACAGCCCCAGCCGGAGCTAGCTGACCCGCACAAAGCAGAGATAAACAAAACCAGATCAAATGCAAGCAGAATAGCAAATGAGCCGCTTAGCTGAATATGTCAGTGTGGGCCCCATCATTTGCTCAGTCTATTTTTTTTGCCTGCGTTTGTGTTTTCATCTTGTCTCACTGACAATCTATGTTTGGGGGCTGTCTATTCCTTTGGGGTCTGCTCCAGGGCACTTTAGATTTCCCCTTTCTTGCTTTAGGCTTAGTTAGCTCTCCGGCTGTGCCGAGGCATCTATGATCATCGTAGGTACGCTCCACAGCTACTCCTAGTTGTGTGGACAGGACCAGGGGCTTGCATCCGCTTAGTTACCAACCTGTCTGGTTTTCTGTGGTTTAGCCTGGCCTGCTATCCTCCTGACCCATTCATAACAGAATCACCAGCCTAACTGTAGACTCTAGGGTACGCTAAAGAAGGAAAGACTTTTAAAAAAAAAAAGTATCAGAATTTTTTTTCATGTATTTTTTCCTCTTTTTTTTCTGGGGCTGTAGGAGGATATTTTTTGTCTAAATGGAGATTAAGCAATTGTCTGATCGTGTTGAGCAGCTTGCTGCTGAACTGTGGGGAATTTCTGCCTATCTCACTCAATCATCTGCTGTCGAACCAAAAATCCCTACTCCTAATGTGTTTTCTGGGGATCGGTCTAAATTTTAGAATTTTAAGAATAATTGTAAATTATTTTTTGCTTTGAAACCTAACTCATCGGGGAGCTCTATGCAGCAGGTTAAAATTGTCATCTCCCTGCTACGCCGCGATCCCCAGGATTGGGCCTTTTCTTTGACACCCGGAGATCCTATTCTGGCTAATGTGGAAATGTTTTTTCAAGCCTTGGGGTTGTTGTATGATGAACCTAATGCTATTGATCAAGCTGAGAGAACTTTATTGGCAATGAATCAGGGTCAGGATTCTGCAGAGTTATGTTGTCAAAAATTCTGAAAGTGGCCGGTCCTTCCTAAATGGAATGACAATGCCCTAGCAGCTCTTTTTCGGAAGGGTCTGGCAGAAACCGTAAAAGATGTTATGGTGGGATTTCCTGTTCCCTCTGGTCTTGACGACTCTATGTCATTGGCCATTCAAATTGATCGGCATTTACGTGAACGTAAAACTACATGAGAGGCATTGCCGCCTTTCGAATGAACTTCTGAACCCATGCAATGTGATAGGGTTTTGTCTAGGGCGCAACGTCAGGAGTTTAGGAGGCATAATTAGTTGTGTTTTTTCTGCAGGGATGCCTCTCAAACTATTGCTGTCTGCCCTAAATGAGAAAAGTGTTTTGCTCACACATTTCAGGTGGGCAGTGTACAGCCTAAGTTCCTTTTGGCGATTACCCTGATCTGCTCCTTATCTACATTTTCCGCTAAGGCTTTTGTTGATTCAGGAGCAGCTTTGAATCTGATGGATTTGGACTTTGTTAAACGTTATAGTTTTCCCATGATACCCCTGCGGACTCCTATCCCTTGGCGGAGAATAAACCCCAGTTTTGGACCCAGGTGATAATGCGGGTTGCCCCGGACCACCAAGAAAATTGTAAATTTTTGGTGTTGCACAATTTGCATGATACTATTGTTCTAGGTTTCCCTTGGTTGCAAACTCATAATCCTGTTTTAGATTGGAAATCTGTGTCTGTGGTGAGTTGGAGTTGCCAATGTATTCTTAGTGACACTCCTGTTTTCTCCACCTCTCCCTAGTCTCATGATATTCCTGACTATTTGGCTGATAATTCTGATGTATTCAGTGAGAGTAAGTCTGCGTCTTTGCCTCCTCATAGGAGTTATGACTGTGCAATTGAGTTAATGCCCATGTGTAAATTTACCAAGGGTCGGCTTTTCAACTTATCGGTACCCGAACATGATGCTATGCGATCTTATATCAAGGAGTCATTGGAGAAGGTTCATATTAGGTTTTCTGTGGCTTAACCTGGCCTGCTATCCTCCTCGGTGACCCATTCATAGCAGAGTTCACCATGTAGCACTGAGCTGAGCAAGCACGCGCAGCTCAGTGTATCTGCTGGATGGCAGGCTGTACACTGGGTGCAGAATTATTAGGCAAATGAGTACCTTGATCACATCATCCTTTTTATACATGTTGTCCTACTCCAAGCTGTATAGGCCTTGAAAGCCAACTGCCAATTATGTAAATCAGGTGATTTGCATCTCTGTAATGAGGAGGGGTGTGGTCTAGTGACATCAACACCCTATATAAGGTGTGCTTAATTATTAGGCAACTTCCTTTCCTTTGGAAAAATGGGTCCGAAGAGAGATTTGACGGACTCTGAAAAGTCAAAATTGTGAGATGTCTTGCAGAGGGATGCAACAGTCTTGAAATTGCCAAACTTTTGAAGCGTGATCACCGAACAATCAAGTATTTCATGGCAAATATCCAACAGGGTCGCAAGAAGCGTGTTGATAAAAAAAGGTGCAAAATAACTGCCCATGAATTTATGAAAATCAAGAGTGAAGCTGCCAAGATGCCATTTGCCACCAGCTTTGCCATATTTCAGAGCTGCAACGTTACTGGAGTATCAAAAAGCTCAAGGTGTGCCATACTCAGGGACATGGCCAAGCTAAGGAAGGCTGAACAACGACCACCTTTCAACAAGAAACATAAGCTAAAACGTCAAGACTTGGCCAAGAAATATCTTAAGACTGATTTTTCTACGGTTTTATGGACTGATGAAATGAGAGCGACTCTTGATTGGTCAGATGGATGGGCCCAATGCTGGATCAGTAAAGGGCAAAGAGCTCCACTCCGACTCAGATGCCAGCAAGGTGGAGGTGGGGTACTGGTATGGGCTGGTATCATCAAAGATGAACTTGTGGGACCTTTTCGGGTTGAAGATTGAGTGAAGCTCAACTCCCAGATCTACTGGCAGTTTCTGGAAGGCACATTCTTCAAGCAGTGGTTCAGGAAGAAGTCGGTATCATTCAAGAAAAACATGATTTTCATGCAGGACAATGCTCCATCACATGCATCCAAATACTCCACAGCGTGGCTGGCCAGTAAAGGTCTAAAAGAAGTAAAAATAATGACATGGCCCCCTTGTTCACCTAATCTAAACCCCAAAGAGAACCTGTGGTCCCTCATAAAATGTGAGATCTACAGGGAGTGATAACAGTACACCTCTCCAAACAGTGTCTGGGAGGCTGTGGTGGCTGTGGCACGCAATGTTGATCGTAAGCAGATCAAGCAACTGACAATCTATGGATGGAAGGCTTTTGAGTGTCATCGTAAAGAAAGGTGGCTATATTGGTCACTGATTTTTTTTGTTTTGTTTTTGAATGTCAGAAATGTTTATTTCTAAATTTTGTGCTGCTCTATTGGTTTGCCTGGTGAAAATAAACAAGTGAGATGGGTATATATTTGGTTTTTATTAAGTTGCCTAATAATTCTGCACTGTAATAGTTACCTGCACAAACAGATATCCTCCTAAAATAGTCAAATCTAAAAAAAAATCACTCCAACTTCCAAAAATATTAAGCTTTGATATCTATGAGTCTTTTGGGTTGATTGAGAACATAGTTGTTATTCAATAATAAAAAGAATCCTCTCAAATACAACTTGCCAAATAATTCTGCACACAGTGTATATTCCCATCATGTAACCCAAACATCCAGGGGTTTTATCATCAGTCAGCATTATAAAATTTGGCCATGAAGGTGAAAACAGGCTTAGGGGGTAAATTTGTTAAGTTAATAATGAATGCAGGCAATGTCTTCCTTTTACATTTATGAGCTGTATACATATGTCACTTAGAATTTATTAAAATTCAACACAAATTTGATTTACATCAAATCAATTTGCTCATCTTTAGATATAATATTTGGTTTCTTATGTTTTAAATGGGTGACTCAATTGTGGAATTGTCCAAATAAGAAGTGTAGTTCAGTTCACTACTGATTTAACTTGGGGAAAAATATAAAGTATTAAACTGTATTTTAGAAACTACATACTCACTTATACAAATTGTGTATTGTAAGGAAAATACTTGGAAAAGTTCTAGCCTTCAGTAGCTGTTAGAATGTGTTAAAGACATAAGAGTCCTATTAAAAAGTCCTAACCATTTTATTTCCTTTTTAGGGCAAAAAAGCTCTGCAGACCACAAATATAACTCATGTTTGACCAAAATATTTAACGTACTAGGAAAAATATATTTTGATACAGACACTGCTATTCCGAGGAATAAGATTGAAGGACTATACACATTTTTTCCAAATTTCTCCATAGCATATTTTCCAGCAGGATATTTCAAAATGATTACATCCGTGTTAAACTTTTTATAAAAGGAAAAGTGTGAGTGTGAAGTATGCTGATTCTTCTGCAAACACCCCCCCCCAACATTATCTTTCTGAATGAACTAAATCAAGACGTATAATTATACTGGAATGTTTGGAAATAGTATTATTGTTCCTTGTAGTTGCACAGTTACAAATACTCTCAAAAAAGAGATAAAACAAAAGTTTCATAAAGTGTGAACCATTTAAATTTGGGTGACAAATGTAGTATTTTCTGAGTGTCGTTGGTTGATTTGTCTAAACATACAGTAAATGAAGCATATGTATAAAAAATGAGGCATACACTCATCTGATCTATGTGACCACAAGACAAAAGTTGATTAGATTGGATTTAACTTGTCCAGTTAGTCACGTACCAAGCATTATTTCAGAAAGATAGACTACAAAGTCTTAGTTTTCCCATATCAACATGGAAATTCATTTTTTTAAACTAACATTGAGTCTCCATTATGCAACATAACTACTTCAACTCCCAAAGTGTGCTGCATCTGTCACCTTTACCATCAGTGCATAGAACTGTTACCATTCACAGGGATATGTTGGGAAAAGGTTAACATACCAAGCCAGATTCTGAAACTATTCTTAAAACATATTTCCAAACCTGAAAAAAATAAAATATATATGGAGAGAGACAGCGAGATCACTGCAGTTCATTGGCCCAGCTGGGAACACAGCCTAAGTGACCTGCGGAAACCTCTATGACATCACCGCTAGTCACTGACGGAGGCTGCGATCGCAGCAGCTCATTCACCAGTGGTTTTCAGCCTGAATGGTCGCATCTTGGCACTATCGAGTTTAAAAACTATTACCACAGACATTGATTACGGCATGGAACAGAATGTCGGGCAGGTGTGAGATTGTTTTGTGCTTTTGATTTTTTTTTATAGGCGACAATGGATTCAATGGAATGGGCATTAGGCGAGTATAACTGCATTTGTTATTTTTAAATAAAAAAGTAAAATGGTGTTTTTTTATTTCAAATAATGGACTTTATACTGGCTGTGTGTTTATTTACAATATATCTATAGGAATAGTAATGTAGAGGCATCTTATAGACACCTCGCCATTGCTTAGCCATAGACTTGATGTCACCTGACAATACAAAAGTGACATCAACCCCACAAATATTAACCCACTTGCCACCACCACAGGACAAGTGTGAAGTGAAGGGAAAAGTGCCAGAATTGGATCATCTAATAGGGGTGGCTACCAGCTGCTATTTTTAGGCTGTGGGGGCAATACATATGGCCCCTTACCAGCCTGAGAATACCAGCTGTCTGCTTTAGCTTGGCTAGGTGTCAAAAATGGGGGGACAACAAACACTGTTTTTTTAAATTATTTATTTAAATAATTAAAAAAGAAACAGCATAGGGATACCTCTATTCTTGATAGCCAGCCTTGCTAAAGCTGACAGCTGAGGGTTGCAACCCGAAGCTGTCAGTGTTGCCTGGCTGGTTATGAAAATTACAGGGAAACCCACTTATTTTTTGTATTATTTATTAATAGCGCAGGTATCAACATATGAATAATCTCAACAGCCGGTGACTGCTCCAACTGTAATTAGTGGCAGCAGGTGTAGACTGATGGGAGTAGTAGTCGCATTAGCCAATGCCTGTGACCAGAGGTCAACGTTTTACCTCCAGTCACAGCTGCGGGTTCTCGCTGTGATCTTACAGCATGAGAGCGGCTGCTCTCTGAGTGACCAGTGGTAATAATCTTAGTTCGATCAGAGCAGGTGGTGTTTCTCACGCTTCAGTGCATGGGCATCCCCATGTATGAGCACCAGTACGCAGCTTTTGCTTCTACCTTAGTCATGTTTTTGTGACTTTATATAGTGATTTGCACTATGTGGTAAGTCTGGTTCACCCTCCAGTGGTCAGCCTTTGGAATAAGATGAATCAGATACAAGGCAAGCATCAGACAATGGTGGCAATAAACCCTTACAATTCAAAAGCTCCCAAAAATCACATAAATGAAGAGCAGACAGTGGTTAAAGAAATCTCCATGCTTTACAATAGCAAAAAATAAACATAGGACTAATTGTGAGGTAAAAACTTTCAGACAATGGGATTAAACAGTTCTCAAAATTTTGTCATTATCAGCAATGTCTTTCTTTAAATGTATGACCAGTAATACTGCTCTGTCATGGTTAGAATGCATTCTGTATATTTCAACATGGACTCAAAATATCCACTTTTATGTTCACACTACATACAATCCACCCTATTTTGAGCCATGCATTATTTATACAAGGTACCATACCCTAAGGGGATGGTTTTAGTGGATGATTTACATAAAAATAATAATGGAAGGGTACACTGTATAAAACAACACAAAGTAATGAACAAAAATTAGCTAGTGTAATACTTTGAATCCATATTGTAATCATCTCTTTCATTACAAAATTTTCCCCAGTGCAGTTCACACAGGCATAATAGAGATTGAATGTGAAGGTTTGGGTCACATCTTTTTCTTCTTTGTCTTCATCTTCAGTAGATACTGCTATCAGCTTTGTCCATAACCATAAAGGGATTTTTTTGGTGTAGGAAAACAAAGATGGGGCTGTTATCCATGCGGCCCGTGTTGAGCCTGCACTAACATTTGCCTGGCCAACACATTTGTGTCAGCCGATGGTAATAGTGAGTAAAAGACACTCTCCTATATTTCTTGCAGTACGAAATATGTGGTCTATCATGCATCTTGTCCTTGTAAATTAGCATACGTGGGCTTGACATCTTGTGAACTCTGCATAAGGAAATGTGAACATGTGAGGGACATCGTGGCAGCCAGGGATTCTACTGATATTTCTAGCTGAAGGCGGTCCCAAGGCATTTCAAGTTGTGCCACGACTCAAACCCCAATGGGCTTCTGGTCCGTGGAATTGATAGTATTCACTGCGGAGCCAGGTATAGGAGATTACAAACGAGCCCTAGCACAACTTGAATGCCGGTGGATAGTCACCCTTGGCACGATGTCCCCACATGGACTTAATGAGCAATTGTCATTTACATGTTTTCTTTGATTATGTCGTTGGTTTCTGTTTTTAATTTAGTTTTGCATGCTATGTGCAATTTTTAATTGTTTTTATATGTTTGTTTAAATTAGCTTATCTCTAGGAGGTCGTGATTTAGTGACATCTCATTCTTTGGTGACCCTACTGAGCCATTATAGGGAAATATGGAAGAAGGTCAATGGACAAAGAACGTCAGCTGCCTTAAATTTATGCACTTTTTGGATAAATTGCATTTCTTTTATAATGTGACTTATTTATATATTTTTTCACTATGTGCTTAAATATGTGTATCTAATAAGTGTTTTTGTGCTAATAGAATTAATAGTGCCTTATTTATGTATACTTTATTGGTTATAAGGAATCCTAATGCCTGGGTAACACTATAGGATGCAATTGATAACCATCCTTCATTCAGTCTGCACAAGAGAGCCGGGCACATGCGCAATGATGGCTTGCCTGTCGCGTCTCTGAAGGCATCTGCACGGCCCCGCCGAGCGTCAGTGGAGCCATGACAAGAGCTGCTCAGCTGACACTCGCCGGGTTCCGGGATGGCCGGATGTGACGCGACGGGAGGTAACACCTCCTGCGCTTGAGCAGCATTCTAAAGATGGCGGGTGCCAGGTCCCCTCAATTTAGGTCCCTATATATATGGCACAGTAGCCATAGCAGCTACCACACAGCCCCCCGAGGAAGCCCTGAATGGCGAAACGCATCGGGCATGGGCGAGGTCACATCAGGCTCCCACATGGGTAAGAACTTGCTGCGGAAACTGCACTATTGATGGCACTTTATGAGGCAAGTAGCTGGGTATTCTCTGGAGGATGGAATTTTTACTGTGAGCTGTTTTTTTGCATTGTATGACTGGTACAGTGTATGCTATTAGTCAATGTGAAGAGACAGCTGTTTACTTGTGAGTTTCACTTCATTTTTTGAGATCATTATTACTTATGTTTCAGCTCTGTTATACTATCAAATTGACATTGAACTCCAGTTTTTGTTGCTATTTTGCACTTTTCGGTGCCCTTTGTGCATTCTGTAAAACCTGAGGCCGCTGCTTATTTGTTCCTCACCATGAATGTACTCTCATTTAGATTAATGTTATTTGTGAACTTGTAAATTATTAATAGTTTGTACAATAAAAAGTGATTTTTGACTTTCTAAACAAATCTGAATTTTGGGCTTTTTTGGACTCTAATGTCTCCTGTGGGTTCTAAGTTTCTAATATATTGGTAGCAGTAGTAGTCCTTGTCATGCAAAAATGGCTAGTGTTCAACAGCTATAAGTCAAGTAAATCCAAAGATGCAATCCCACACTGGTTTCTGGGGGTTTTTTTTTCACCATGTTCACTAAATGCTAAAACTGACCTGCCATTATGATTTTTCAGGTCATTACGAGTTCATAGACACCAAATATGTCTAGGTTCTTTTTTATCTAAATTCCAAACTTTGTTAAAAAAAAAAAAAAATGTGTCTTTTTCCGATACCCATAGCGTCTCCATTTGTCGTGATATCAAGTTCAGTGAAGGTTTATTATTTGCATGCCGAGCTGTCGTTTTTAGTGGTACCTTTTGATTTTTGATGCCCCGTTATTGCTTTTTAATGCAGTGTCGTGGCGACCAAAACAATGTAATTCTGGCGTTTTGACTTTTTTTCTCTCTACGCTGTTTAGCAATCAGGTCAATCCTTTTTTTATTGATAGATCGGACGATTCCAACGCGGCTATACCAAATATGTGTCTTTTTATGGTTTTATTTTGAATGGGGCGAAAGGGGGTTGATTTGAACTTTCATATTTTTTTTATATTTTGTAAAACTTTTTTTTTACTTGTGGCATGCTTCAATAGTCTCCATGTGAGACTAGAAGCTGCCATAACCCGATCGGCTCTGCTGCATACAGGTGATGATCAGATTGCCTGCATATAGCAGAATTACTGACCTGCTATGAGTGCCGGCCACCGAGTGGCGCTCATAGCAATCCGGCAGTGACAACCATAGAGGTCTCCAGGAGACCTCTGGCTGTCATGCCAACCTATCGGTGACCAGCGATCACATGACAGGTGTCACCAATTGGGGGATTTGCAGCCCGATGGCCGAAGCACATGTTAAATGCCTCTGTCAGAGTTTGACAGCAGCATTTAATGAGTTAATAGCCGTGGATGGATCACGATTCCACCCGCGGCTGTTCTGGGCACATTTCAGCTGTTCAAAACAGCAGATATGTGCCATGAAAGATGTGGGCTTACCGCTGGAGCCCATATCAAAGGGAGGGAATCCAACATTTGTGTACCATTACACCCCATGTCGGAAAGGGGTTAATAGTACTATTAATGTTGGCCATTTTACAGGAACAAACCAACATATACTCTGAATATGTATCCACAGCTGTGCATACGTATATATATCCTCCATCCTGTGGAAGAGGTCCAATGTAGTCCATTTGCCAAATTTGCCCAGGAAGATTTTTTTGAGCTATCTGGTCTCTCACCATATGAGGGATTGGTCTCTGTTGTGAATGTTGGCATACTGGACACTTCGTGATGGTGTCCTTTATTAGAATATTTTACTGTAACCTTTTTATTATGTGAAATCCTAAACTTTTTATCATGTCCTCTCATTTAATAAAATTTCCACATCTTGTCTGTACTAATCCCATCTATTTTTATCCCTGTGGACATCATCCTGTATTAAGGCCATAAACATATCTTTCCGGGTAATACAGGATCTAGGATTGTAATTACTTTTGACATTGTCATGCTGCTCTTCAGTGGGAAAATCACCCTTTTGTTTGGGACCCCAATCTCCCAGATCCCCTAACTGTCGAATTGCCTCCAATGTATTGGCGATTATTTTCCCAGTCTGATTTGCCATTAGTATCATTATGATATGTTTATAAGCTGGAGGGGCATTTCTAATGATACTATTTCTAACAGATACACTTACAACAACTTGCATATAATCATAGGTGCTTGCTGAAATAGCATTTTTCATGACCTCCTACATCAACCTCTGATCACAATCTTTCAAAGTAAACAATGTTTTTTATATGGCGGCCAGTCTGCCTCAGATGGGTATTTATGCTGCACTGTCATAGCCAAAATGTCAAGCGTACTACACACCACATGTGGTTGCTAAATTATCAAGGTATGGAATGCCTGTTTCACTACAGGTTCATGACAGAGTTGGACAAAATTTTGGGCCATCCACAGCATCCACCTGTACTCCAGGAGCCCCAATCTCCAATAATCTGGCTGCATAAGCTACCAGGGTTTAATTTGGCTTTGAGAAAAATGATCATGAAGGTCATTAAGCTCCTGCTGACCGTAATCCTCTACGGCATTCTCATTCTGTTTACCTGTAGCTGTCTCTACAATCTGATATATAGGATGAACTTTCACTGGGTTAAGAGGAGGATCAATTTCCCTCTTCCCATGGAAATGGGCCATGCGTGAGGTCGCCTGTGGTGAACACCACTCCCTTGCGGCCCAGGTCTTTGCCGCAGACCTTAATCTGCATCCATCCCACCACTGCAACCGGGATAGGTAGTTGATTGACGGCCATCTGCTTAATCACTGGCCCCCACTCAGGTCTCATGGCTTCTGGGAAATGTCTTTTAAAGTACGCCTCAGGCATTGTGGTTACTTGAGAGCCTGTATCTACCAGGTAGCGTACGGACCGCCCATCCATTTTGGCCCATACTAATGAACACACTGACACTAAATTGATGGGACTGTTGGTTCTCTTTTCGGGCTGTTCTGGCTCTGGGCGGCATCCCCCAGCTTTGGAGCCTCCTAGTTTAACGGGTGACTCTGTAGTGGCTGCCCCCATTGCGGGCAGACTCAGACCACATGTCCTAGTTGTCCACAGTGGTAACAAGTTGGGGGCTCTTCCCGACTAAAAACTTTTCCACCTCGTCGTGGTTCTGAGAATGTTCTGCTTCTGGGTGCACTTAACGAGGTAACCTTCCTTTTAGTATCAGTCAGATCTTCCTTCATGGATTGGCTCTCTTTCCTTAAATCTTCCACCCATCCTGGTTCACAAATTAAATTCATGGCACCTCCCCGCTCCGGATCTTCGCCACCAGGACTGTCACCCCCTGCTCCTGTTCATGCGTGCATGCCTCACTTCCCACTACTGCAAAGGTCATGCGTGGGATCACATAACTCCCCTACATCTGTGGGGTCCCCGTGAGTATCCTCCAGTATTTTCAAAACTTTATCAATGGTATCCCATTCCCTGGGGGGCCACAACATAACTGAATCCCTCACCTCCCTTTCTAAAGCGATCACAGCAACCTCTGCCTGCAAGGTGGGGGCCATAGGGTGCATTCTCATCATTTCTTTTATGCGCTCAGTCCAGCTCCATAACATGGTGATATTGCCATTAAATTTTAGAAGGTTATTTAACATTGCCCCACAGAGAGATACTGGACCTAGGGCCCTCCCCAGATGCTTGGTCTGCCATGTCCGTACGTGTAGACTGCATCCTGAAGACTACGCCAAGTGTGAGAAAACAGCAGACATGTAGGATGCAGTAACAGACCGTATACAGACAAAGGGTATCAGGGGTTTATTGTACAGCGGATTCTCCACGCAGGTAGGGAACGGAGGGATAATTTTCCCTAATACAGCCAGTAACAACAGACAATAACTTAAGTAACAGAACAAACTAGACAGCAAGTTCAATGATCAAGACTTATCACTCTGGCACCAGTCACTGTTGAATTCCTGAAGATCACTGGTGGTGCCTAGACTGTGACATAGTAAGGGTCTGACACAGTCCTGAGGAAGTCCGTGTCCTGAATTCTGATGATGGTGGTGTTTCCTCGTGGTCCTGATGTTGGCGGTGTTTCCTCATGGTCTTGACTCGGGTCTTGAGCACAGAAGTCGTGGAGGCCGAGAAGAAAGCGTCCTTATCACCAGCTGTGATTGTCCTAGCACGACGGAGGCGTGCAGCACTTTCAAAGCACAGTTCACAATGGGCAGCCCGATTCGTCATACTGTATAGATGTGCGCCTACATCCCGCTCACAGACCTTATCCCTCACAGTCAATGATGTCGGCGGAGTCAGCTGTGACAGCGGTGTCAGTGATGTCAGCGGTGTCAGTACAGCACTCAGTCGACAGTTTCTAGAGGTATCTATCTCTGTGATGTCCCAAGTTTGGACCTAATCCTCCGCGCCGCCTCACAGCTCTAGCCTTCCCACAGGTGTCTCGCTCGTTTGACGTTCCCACCCAAACTGTCTGATCACTTGTGCACTGCAGTTCCCTCAGCTTAACCATGCCCCCTTTCCTCAAGTTCAGGGAACAGTCCCAGGCCCTAAGCACCCCCCCTTGCAACATAGGTGACAACCCCAATGGCTCCGGACCCATCCTGGAGGAAGCACGCCTAGCTGGGTTTTTCTCCTTACAAGAGATATGAAATACACCGTGTGCAGAATTATTAGACAAGTTGTATTTGAGGGGATTCTTTTTATTATTGAATAACAACTATGTTCTCAATCAACCAAAAAGACTCATAGATATCAAAGCTTAATATTTTTGGAAGCTGGGTTGGGTGATTTTTAGATTTGGCTATCTTAGGCTACTTTCACACATCAGGTTTTCGGCGTCAGGCGCGATCCGGCGTCGTGCCGGAACGCCGTATCCGGCAAATGTTTTGTAAAACCGGATGTGACGGATCCGGTTTTCTGCCGGATCCGTCTTGTTCTTGACAGACAAAACCGGATCAGTCTCATCCGGTTTATCCGTTTTTCTATCCGTTTTTCGACGGATTACGCCGGATCCGGTTTTTAAAAACACCCCTTGTGGCCTTCCGAACGGGATTGGCTACTGGAAAACTATATATAGCGTGTTCCTACAGCCCTTCTTTGACAGGCTGTAGAGGAGAAAGTGCAGGTTGGAGAGAAGAGCAAGTTACTGGCGAAGATGGATGTTGTCATTGGAAATATTTTGAAGAATTTGGCGGATTTTACAGCGGAGGCGAATCGTTTGAGGGTGATTGTTCTGGAGAAGGAGAGAGCGAGACAGCAGCGCATCAGGCATCATAGACGGCGTTTGTGGATCCACCCCATCACAGCCAAGAGAATGACGCGTGGGGTCTATTCTACACTGCATGGACCTTCGACGAAACCCGGATGCATTTTTCGGATATGTTCGGATGAAAATGGAGAATTTTGATTACTTGGTGGAGCGCATTGCACACCTCATAAGAAAAGCGGACACCTATTGCCGCTTCTCTGTTTCACCCGCAGAGCGTCTGATGGTGACTTTAAGGTAAGCCACATTTATTGGATGTGCTCGCATCAGAGCACACTTTCACTGCAATCTTGTTGGTGGTAGTTTGTATCTCCAAGTGTTATAGCTCAGTTTTGGTATGTAATGCTGTGATTTAAAACTAATTGATTGTTTTTTAATTCCCCACAGATTTCTTGCAACTGGAGAATCCCTTTCGTCACTGCATTTCCAGTACAGACTCGGGATTTCCACCATATCTGGAATAGTGAAGTACACATGCCGTGCACTGTGGGACTCCTTAGCTGAAGAGTTTTTACCAAAGCCCACAACAGAGAGGTGGATTGAAATTTCAGAAAAGTTTCAACAGATATGTCAGTTTCCCAACT
This sequence comes from Dendrobates tinctorius, assembly GCF_039654945.1. NCBI lineage: Eukaryota > Metazoa > Chordata > Amphibia > Anura > Dendrobatidae > Dendrobates > Dendrobates tinctorius. Next base: position 6,913,832 of record NW_027361692.1, on the reverse strand, counting down.
GCTTGGGCGCTGTGGACGGGAAACATATCCGCATTGTAAAGCCAGCCGGATCGGGATCGGAATATTTCAATTACAAGAAATATTTTTCAATTGTCCTCATGGCCATGGCTGACGCGGAATACAAATTTATTGCTGTTGATATTGGGGCCTATGGCCGCTCCAATGACTCTCAAGTTTTCAAACTGTCTGCCATGGGGCGTAAACTGTATGGAAACACCTTCCAGTTCCCACCCCCTAGACCGCTGCCGCAAACATCTGGTCCACCTATGCCATTTGTCTGTGTAGGGGATGAAGCCTTCCAGTTGTCAGAACACCTTTTGAAACCGTACTCTAGCAGAGGATTGACAAGAACAAAACGCATTTTTAATTACCGCCTCACAAGAGCAAGAAGAATGGTTGAATGTACCTTTGGTATTCTGACAGCCAAATGGCGGGTCCTATTGACTGCGATCAACCTCAAGACAGAAACTGTGGACGAGGTGATCAAAGCTCGCGTGGTACTCCACAATTTTGTTATCTGCAAGGAACCCATTTCCATTGAGGACACCTCTGAAGAAACCACCTTGCAAGATTACCATGACATTACCACTAGAAGTTCTGTGACGGTTTCAGTAATGAGGGACAATTTTGCACTATACTTTATGTCTCCTCAAGGCAGAGTACACTGGCAGGATGACAGAGTGTGAAAGATTTGTGCCCAACCAAACTTGTGTACCTTCTGTACCAACAGTATATACCTTTGCCAACCAAAGTTGGCTATCTTGTCATGGTCTCTATTTTTAGCTTTAGGCCACAGGTGTGTACCTGGTTGTGTTTTATGCAAAGTATTTCACCTTTTAACAAAAGTTGTGTACATTGTTAGGAAATCACCAACAATAAACACAACTTTTTAGGTGAAATACTTTGCTTCAAACACAACCAGGAACACAACTGTGGCAAAAAGCTAAAATTTACCCACAGTTATATACCTGGTTTTGAATACCTTTTTACCTTTTAAATACCCTGTATTTAACCTTTTTTTTAAACATATTTCGCCACAGAAAGAAATGACAGACAACCAGTGTAAACAATAATTTAACTTTCATTTAAAATATTTTTTTTTTGTAAACTGTTTTTAAAGTTAAAAAAACTTTTTTAATAAAGGTTTGAAACCAACTGGGCATTTTTATTACAAAACACATCATAAATCTGTGTAGTGTGGGGTGGAAATACTGCTGGAGGGGCTGCGGGACACTTCGACACTGGGAGTGTGGAGAGAGGATTGGGATCGTGGTGGGGAAGGAACAGTTAGAGGTGATGGTGTGGAAAAAGCTACAGAATGGGTGGACATGTGGGAGGCAGAAGAGGTGGTGGGCGGTGGAGTGGAGGGTTGGGCAGGGACTGTAGGAACAGATGATGTTGATGGCAAGTTGTATGGGGAAGGAGTTTGGTACGGGGAAGGAGTTTGGTACGGGGCAGTTTGCTGGAAGTAGGGAGGTTGCTGGTACTGGGGAGGTTGCTGGTACTGGGGAGGTTGCTGGTACTGGGGAGGTTGCTGGTACTGGGGAGGTGGATGGTATGTAATAGGAGGGGGAGGATGGAAAGTGGCTGGAGGGGGTGCAGATGTAATAGGAGGGGGAGGATGGAAAGTGGCTGGAGGGGGTGCAGGTGGAGGAACTACTGTGGTGGGAGGAGGAGGTTGGGAGGTAACTTGCTGGAGAGCACCGTGGCATGAATGCATTACATGCATCTGCTGGGTAGGAGATAGCGTTTCCATGCGCTCCACAGCAGACATGAAAAAGGTGTGGTTTGGCAAAGATCTTGCTTCTGAATGCATGGTTTGCAGAAGTGTCTTCACCTCCAGAATGCTGGAGTTGATCTGCTGAAAGCCTGCGGAGATTTGCTCTGACAAGACTTTTAGACAGTTCTGGAAAGATGCATTCAGATGCAAGAACTCTGGCGCATAAGTCTTTTCCTGACCCCTCTGCCGCTGCCGCCCAGTACCCGCAGGTGTACTAGAGGTGGCAGGGGCAGAAGGGTGGGGTAAAGGGAAATCGATCTCCTCACCAGCAGCTTCATGTAATGTAGGCGGCCACGATGCTCCTGTGCTGGTGGATGGGACAGATGGGTCGAATGTGTGGGAAGGCTGGGAAGGTGCAGATGTACCGGGGCGGTCGAAGTGTCCCTCGGTGCCGGTCTCCTCAGGGATCACCTCAGAAGGGTCCAATCGTGCAGGCTCCCGAGTGCTGCTCACCGTGCTGTGGAATAAAGAGAAAAAAAAACAATTAAAATAGTGACATGGTATGGCCCTGGCTGAAAAAAAAAAGGTTACATCTAACATTTTTTTTCACATGTGGTGTGTAATATTTACCTTCTAGTGACCATTGTTTCCCGGAGGAACGACAGGGCTTGTGCGTACTTGTACTTGCTCCTGCGTCCTCCAGATCCACTCGGGGCCCGCATCTCTTTATTGAACTCCTTCTTGAAACGATCCCTCACAGACCGCCACCGCTTCACAATTCTGTTCCCTGAAACGAGAAAGGAGTGGTTAGTATACAACATCAGTGTTTCACAAACTCCAGTCCTCATGGTCCCCAGGGGTCATGTTTTCAGGATTTCCATAGTAAATAGAAATCCTGAACACATGATCTGTGGGGACCACGAGGACTGTTGTGCGGGAAACACTGGTTTACATCAAGCAACCGGTACTGTATATACTTACGCTCTTTAATCTGGGCCCGAGCATCGAGGTCCTCCCAGCGGTCCACAAGGAGCGAACAGATTTCCTCCCAGAGTCGCCGGGTAACAATCAGGTCAGCGTGGCGGCGGTCAGCCATATTCCAGAGCGGCTCCCTTTCTCTGACGAGATCGATGAGGTGGTCCACATCGATTCCTCCATCCTCACCGTCAGAGTCGGGAGCACGCTGTGAAGGCTGTTAAAGAAAAAGACAAAAATAACATAATTAGCCTCCACAAAAGAAATGAAATAAAAAGTGCAAAAAAACAAAGCAAAAATATTTATACTTACACGCTGGTGACCGCCGCGTTGCTGTCGCCGACGACCCTGGGAGGCACTGCGAGGACCTCTTGGCCGAGCACCAAATTGGGAAGACTAGAGAAGAAAACAAAAAATGTTATGTCTTTGGATGTAGGCATTTGTTTGCTGTGTGTGGTCTGCAGAACATTGTTTTCTATATGTTGTGTGTAGTGTGATGTTGTGTTTCTGCGTTTGATGCCAAAAACTTACCAATTGTGAGCCCACTCCAGGTGTCTGTCCACCCCTTCCTTCTTCTTCTGGGAGCTCCTCTTCATCTTGTGATTCCTGTTTTGAAATAAAAGGCAATGAATAGACATATATTACAGAGATGATGGATTTTGGAAATAAAATCTTACCGTCAAACGCTGACGATGCGAGGGAGGGCTCCCAGAAGAAGATGTGCTGTCCTGTTGATGGCCAGACTCCATGGCTGTGGGTATTGCTGCTGCTGTTGCTGCTGCCAGTGATGCCATTTCTGCTGCTGCTGCATCTCTTGGGCGGCTGTTGAATAAAGAGAAACAAAGGGCCAATGAATATCTTGATATTCCATGGCCCTAGTTTGGAGGAATGGGGGATTTGATAATTACCGTCTCTCATCTGCTGCTGGACTCCCCTCCTCAGCATGTTCCATTTGCTGCTCCATTTGGCGTGGTGGTGGTGCTGATGGTGCTGCAGTGGTCTCCTGCCTTCTCCTGTGCCTGGTTGCTGTCTTGGGTGGCATGTTGGGTGTGGCTGAGGGTCCCACTGTCTTGCTTTTATATATGTGTCTTGTGGGCAGAGCTACTGAGCATGCTCAGACCAAAAATACCGGATCCGGCGCATTGCGGCGCTCATAGGCTTTCATTGTGTGAAAAAGCCGGATGCGCCAGATCCGGCGTGTCCGGCTTTTTCGCCGGAGACAAAAAACGTTACAGTAGCCGTTTTTTCCAGAAGCCGGATTGAGACACAATGCCGGATCCGGCGAAAACCGGATGAAACGCATGGCCATCCGGCGCGATCCGGCACAAATGCAAGTCAATGGGGGGAAACCGGATCCGGCATTGCATTTCGCCGGATCCGTTTTTTGGCAAAAGTGCCGGATCGCACCTGACAGCGAAAACCTGATGTGTGAAAGAGGCCTTAGGAGGATATCTGTTTGTGCAGGTAACTAGTACAGTGCAGAATTATTAGGCAACTTAATAAAAACCAAATATATACCCATCTCACTTGTTTATTTTCACCAGGTAAACCAATAGAGCAACACAAAATTTAGAAATAAACATTTCTGACATTCAAAACATAAAAAAAAAAAAGTCAGTGACCAATATAGCCACCTTTCTTTATGATGACACCCAAAGCCTTCCATCCATAGATTCTGTCAGTTGCTTGATCTGTTTACGATCAACATTGCGTGCCGCAGCCACCACAGCTTCCCAGACACTGTTTGGAGAGGTGTAATGTTTTCACTCCCTGTAGATCTCACATTTTATGAGGGGACCACAGGTTCTCTATGGGGTTCAGATCAGGTGAACAAGGGGGCCATGTCATTATTTTTTCTTCTTTTAGACCTTTACTGGCCAGCCATGCTGTGGAGTATTTGGATGGTGTGGAAAGGTGGGGAATGAAGCAAGGGAGGCAAAGGCTTGGGAAGTGCATTGATACTCCTAAACAATTAATCCTCATTTGAATTAAAACAGCATTTTTTAAGTCAGGGAGCAGCAATTTGCATAAGTAAAGGTATGGAAAACATTATCTTTCAGAGAGTGACACAACCATATAAGCTGTTAGGAAGTGTGGATCATTTTGATAATTCCATTCAAAGGAGCTGTCAAAGAAGGGAAACTTTTCACAGACAAAACTTATGGGAAAGGTATTTCTTTTTAATCTGATTAGCTCAAATCCCATTCTAAGCAATAAATAAGTGTCCCCCACATGGCCAGAAAAGTATGAGTCTTAGCATTAAAAACACAAAAAGAAACGAAAAAAAAATATTTCTGATTGAAATACCATTTTATTTGCAGCAGCCATGTACTGCAGCCAGTAGAATCCATTCTTTAGTCCATGATTCATTGTTTGCATTGTTTGCAGCAGGTGAATGTCTTATGCAGTGATTGATTTTTATAGATGTGATCCAGGAATTCTAGCCCCCTATAATGTTAATCTCTTCCTATTTCAGTAAGTAGAATGCACTATCAAAATTCCCGTGTCAGATTTCAGTTTAGAGATTTGCAATATATTCTACTGGCAGCCGTCTAAAGTTCAAATATTTGTCTATCACATCAAGAAAGTTTTCTACCAAACTGTTTCCCAAACTAACCATAAAACTTATTGTACAAAAAGGACAAGTTAATCTGAGCCCGGAAACTAAAAGTAAATTGGTGATGGGGGTGAGGACCGGTCTTTTTAATGCCCCCAAAGGTCACAGGCATATGTTGAGTATTTGGTCAGTATTTTACATCCATATTTGTATGCCAAAACCAGGAGTGGGTAAAAAAATGCAGAAGTGGTGCAGGTGGATCCAATGTACTTTTCCTGTGATTGTTCCACTCCTGGTCTTGGCTTACAAATATTGAGGTAATAAAAACTTACCAAAAACACAATGTGTGCACATGGTTTCCTACATCAATTCCGGCCGACTTTGTTAAAAAGTCTTCCTGATTCTTATGGCAGGATGCCACGATCTGCAACTAGCAGCAGTTTGGACGCAAGTCGCCACGTTCAAAGATCTGCCTTCTATTGAATGCAGGTAAATCCGCATGTGTTCACTGAATACCCAGCGTCCAACCCACAGCAGTTATTGATTGTGGGCATATAGCCTAATTGTTTTTGTGCCTTTTACTGTTATAAAAATTGTTTTAAGGGTTCACTCACACTAGCCTATAAACGTAACAAGTGCAATCTAATAAAAAAATGAGATTGCAATCAGACCAATGTTAGTTAACGAGACAGTGTGACCTGAGTATATTTTATCAGCTGTATTAGACATTAGAGAAAATCTGCAGCATGCTGTGATTGCAGTCCGAAAATGGTACAGAGCGAGAAAAAAAAATCACAAGCCATACGGACCATCAGCATTTCATCCGATTATTACAGATACATTACAATTCTGTGGCATAGGAAACTGTAAATGGTCCTGTAAATGATTAATAGATGCTGAATAAAAAAATGGATTGTACGTGGACAGCACATGGATGGCAAGAAAAAAATCATTCTGCCCTCCTGGATGAGGATGAGATTGAATGAATGAATGAATGAATGAATGAATATATATATATATATATATATATATATATATATATATACGCTAATGTAAGCAATCCCTAAGGCTGTGTTCACACTTTGCTTTTTTGTTACAGGGTTTTTTTTGTTACAGGGTTTTTGTTCAAATGTATGCCTAATTAAAAGCTGCATTTTATAGTACCAGCAAAAGCTATGAGATTTCAGAAATCCCATGCACACACATTGTTTTTTTCCTGACTGAGGTGGAAAACTTCTGCGCTTTTGAAAACTGCAGCATGTCACTTATTTCTGCATTTATTCAGTGTTTTTGCACTGTTTTTCCCCCATTGAAAACAATGAGTAACTGCAAAAACACAGCAATAATGCAGATATCAGATATACAGCATTTTTAGTGAAAAAAGCAGGTACAGCTATATGTAAAACACATTTATTTTTGTGATTTTCTTAATTTTAAGCATAATGTCTTGGTCTCCTCACCTGAGAATGGCAGTTTATGATTAATACAATTTAACTAGATGTGTATTTCCTGAAGGAAGTACAGATAGTGGTTTGAAATGCTGCCTGGGCTGCCCCTTTAAGAGAGACTTGCCTGCTGCACCTGCAAGACTTTCAACTCAGGATCCGTTTTAACTGTGGGTGCCTCTCAGGGGCCACTTTGGCCTCAGGGCCCGATTTTGTGGGTGGGGCCCCTCAGGGTCCGATTTTGTGGCCGGGGCACCTCAGGGTCCGATTTTGTGGGTGGGGCCCCTCAGGGTCCGATTTGGTGGCCGGGTCCCCTCAGGGGCTGATTTGGTGGATGGGGCCCCTCAGGGTCCGATTTTGTGGCCGGGGCCCCTCAGGGTCTGATTTGGTGGTTGGGGCCCCTCAGGGTCCAATCTTGTGGCCGGGGCCCCTCAGGGTCCGATTTTGTGGGTGGGGCCCCTCAGGGTCCGATTTTGTGGCCGGGGCCCCTCAGGGTCCGATTTGGTGGGTGGGGCCCCTCAGGGTCCGATTTGGTGGCCGGGGCCCCCCAGGGTCCGATTTGGTGGCCGGGGCCCCTCAGGGTCCGATTTGGTGAGCGGGGCCCCTCAGGGTCCGATTTGGTGGGCGGGGCCCGTAAGGGTCTGATTTGGTGGGTGGGGCCCATCAAGGTCCGATTTTGTAGCCGGGGCCCCTCAGGGTCTGATTTTGTGGTTGGGGCCCCTCAGGGTCCGATTTTGTGGGTGGGGCCACTCTGGGTCCGATTTGGTGGGTGGGGCCACTCTGGGTCCGTTTTGTTGGGCGGAGCTACTCTGGGTCCGATTTGGTGGGCGGGGCCCCTCAGGGTCCGATTTGGTGAGCGGGGCCCCTCAGGGTCTGATTTGGTGGCCGGGGCCCCTCAGGGTCCGATTTTGTGGCCGGGGCCCCTCAGGGTCCGATTTTGTGGTTGGGGCCCCTCAGGATCCAATTTTGTGACCGAGGCCCTCAGGGTCTGATTTTGTGGGTGGGGCCCCTCAGGGTCCAATTTTGTGGCCGGGGCACCTCAGGGTCTGATTTTGTGGGTGGGGCCCCTCAGGGTCCGATTTGGTGGGTCGGGCCCCTCAGGGTCCGATTTTGTGGCCGGGGCCCCTTAGGGTCCAATTTTGTGGTCGAAGCCCCTCAGGGTCCGATTTGGTGGCCGGGGCCCCTCAGGGTCCGATTTGGTGGGCGGGGCCCCTAAGGGTCCGATTTGGTGGGTGGGGCTCCTCAGGGTCCGATTTTGTGGGTGGGGCCCCTCAGGGTCCGATTTTGTGTCCAGGGCCCCTCAGGGTCCGATTTTGTGGTTGAGGCCCTTCAGAATCCGATTTGGTGGCCGGGGCCCCTCAGGGTCCGATTTGGTGGCAGGGGCCCCTCAGGGTCCGATTTTGTGGGTGGGACCCCTCAGGGTCTGATTTTGTGGCCAGGCCCCTCAGGGTCCAATTCTGTGGGTGGGGCCCCTCTGGGCCCGATTTTGTAGCCGGGGCCCCTCAGGGTCCGATTTTGTGGGTGGGGCCACTCTGGGTCCGATTTGGTGGGTGGGGCCACTCTGGGTCCGATTTGGTGGGTGGGGCCACTCTGGGTCCGATTTGGTGGGTGGGGCCACTCTGGGTCCGATTTGGTGGGTGGGGCCACTCTGGGTCCGATTTGGTGGGTGGGGCCACTCTGGGTCCGATTTGGTGGGCGGGGCCACTCTGGGTCCGATTTGGTGGGCGGGGCCCCTCAGGGTCCGATTTGGTGAGCGGGGCCCCTCAGGGTCTGATTTGGTGAGCGGGGCCCCTCAGGGTCTGATTTGGTGGGCGGGGCCCCTCAGGGTCCGATTTTGTGGCCGGGGCCCCTCAGGGTCCGATTTTGTGGTTGGGGCCCCTCAGGATCCAATTTTGTGACCGAGGCCCTCAGGGTCTGATTTTGTGGGTGGGGCCCCTCAGGATCCAATTTTGTGACCGAGGCCCCCTGGGTCTGATTTGGTGGGCGGGTCCACTCTGGGTCCGATTTGGTGGGCGGGTCCACTCTGGGTCCGATTTGGTGGGCGGGTCCACTCTGGGTCCGATTTGGTGGGCGGGGCCACTCAGGGTCCGATTTGGTGGGCGGGGCCACTCAGGGTCCGATTTGGTGGGCGGGGCCACTCAGGGTCCGATTTGGTGGGCGGGGCCACTCAGGGTCCGATTTGGTGGGCGGGGCCACTCAGGGTCCGATTTGGTGGGCGGGGCCACTCAGGGTCCGATTTGGTGGGCGGGGCCACTCAGGGTCCGATTTGGTGGGCGGGGCCACTCAGGGTCCGATTTGGTGGGCGGGGCCACTCAGGGTCCGATTTGGTGGGCGGGGCCACTCAGGGTCCGATTTGGTGGGCGGGGCCACTCAGGGTCCGATTTGGTGGGCGGGGCCACTCAGGGTCCGATTTGGTGGGCGGGGCCACTCAGGGTCCGATTTGGTCAGCGGGGCCCCTCAGGGTCAGATTTGGTGGGCGGAGCCCCTCAGGGTCCGATTTTGTGGTTGGGGCCCCTCAGGATCTGATTTGGTGGACGGGGCCACTCAGGGTCCGATTTGGTGGGCGGGGCCACTCAGTGTCCGATTTGGTGGGCGGGGCCACTCAGGGTCCGATTTGGTGAGTGGGGCCCCTCAGAGTTCAATTTGGTCAGCGGGGCCCCTCAGGGTCCGATTTTGTGGGTGGGGCTCCTCAGGGTTTGAATTGCTGGCTGGGAACCCTCAGGGTCCGATTTTGTGGGTGTGGCCCCTCAAGAGTCCGATTTTGTGGGTGGGGCCCCTCAAGAGTCCGATTTTGTGGCCGGGGCCCCTCAGGGTCCGATTTTGTGGGTAGGGCCCCTCAGGGTCCGATTTTGTGGGTGGGGCCCCTCAGGGTCCGATTTTGTGGGTGGGGCCCCTCAGGGTCCCATTTTGTGGCCGGGTCCCCTCAGGGTCCGATTTTGTGTTTGGGGCCCCTCAGGGTCCCATTTTGTGGCTGGGGCCCCTCAGGATCTAATTTTGTGGCCGAGGCCCCTCAGGGTCCGATTTTGTGGGTGGGGCCCCTCAGAGTCCGATTTTGTGGTTGGGGCCCCTCAGGGTCCGATTTTGTGGGTGGGGCCCCTCAGGGTCCAATTTGGTGGGAGGGGCCCCTCAGGGTCTGATTTGGTGGGCGGGGCCCCTCAGGGTCCGATTTGGTGGGCGGGGCCCCTCAGGGTCTGATTTGGTGGGCGGGGCCACTCTGGGTCTGATTTGGTGGGCGGGGCCACTCTGGGTCTGATTTGGTGGGCGGGGCCACTCTGGGTCTGATTTGGTGGGCGGGGCCACTCTGTGTCCGATTTGGATGCCAGGGTGGCTCAGCCTCCTTTTTGTAGGCCAGGGTCTATCAGCCTCCGATTTGGAGCCTTGGGTCACTCAGCTTTCGATTTGGCGCGCCGGCCCTTTAAGACTCATTTTGGTGCGCCGGCTCTTTAAGAACCACTTTGGCCCCTCAGGGTCCGGTTTTGTGGCCGGGGCCCCTCAGGGTCCGATTTGGTGGGTGGGGCCCCTCAGGGTCTGATTTTGTGGCCGAGGCCCCTCAGGGTTCGATTTTGTGGCCGGGGCCCCTCAGGGTCCGATTTTGTGCTCTTTAAGAATCACTTTGGCACGTCGACGCTTTAAGAGCCAGGGTGGCTCACTGGGCTTCTAAATCCACTTTGGCGCACATTCTCTCTCAGGGGCATGCGTCATGTGATGAAGCTAGATTTGCATTTGTGCTGTGGGTTTCGCTTTAAGAGCTGATATTATGTGGCAGAAGCTCTCTCCTGGGGGCGTCATGTGACTTTCGTAGGCGTTGGCATAGTAACTGGGTGTGCCTGCGTATATCAATGAGCTCAACTGCCATTTCAATCGCCTCAGGGCACATTTTAAGCTTCCCATTGAAAAGCATTGGAGACAGTGCATTCCGATGACGGGAAAAAAAATTTTCAAACGCAAATTGCGCAAAAACTACAAATCCGATCGACACGAAAAATACTTAGCACACCTCTCATGGACGCTGGCTTCGAAACGACACCTCAACGGAGTCTGTGCGTGTAGCGGTTCAGGCTGTATTAATTGCGGAAATCAACTGGAAAATAATAATAATAATAAGAAGAATAATAACTAGATGTGTATTTCCTGAAGGAAGTACAGATAGTGGTTTGAAATGGTGCCCGGGCTGCCCCTTTAAGAGAGACTTGCCTGCTGCCCCTGCAAGACTTTCAACTCAGGATCCGTTTTAACTGTGAGTGCCTCTCAGGGGCCACTTTGGCCTCAGAGTCTGATTTGGTGGGTGGGGTGCCTCAGGATCTGATTCCTTGGCCTGGGCTCCTCAGGGCTGGAATTGTTGGCGGGGATCCCTCAGGCTCCGATTTTGTGGGTGGGGCCCCTCAGGGTCCGATTTTGAGGGTGGGGCCCCTAAGGGTCCGATTTTGTGGGTGGGGCCCCTAAGGGTCCGATTTTGTGGGTGGGGCCCCTCAGGGTCCGATTTTGTGGGTGGGGCCCCTCAGGGTCCGATTTTGTGGGTGGGGCCCCTCAGGGTCCGATTTTGTGGCCGGGGTCTCTCAGGGTCCGATTTTGTGGCCGGGGCCCCTCAGAGTCCGATTTTGTGGTTGGGGAGCCTCAGGGTCCGATTTTGTGGTTGGGGCCCCTCTGGGTCCGGTTTTGTGGTTGGGGGTCCTCAGGGTCCGATTTTGTGGCCGGGGCCCCTCAGGGTCTGATTTTGTGGTTGGGGCCCCTCAGGGTCCGATTTTGAGGGTGGGGCCCCTAAGGGTCCGATTTTGTGGGTGGGGCCCCTCAGGGTCCGATTTTGTGGGTGGGGCCCCTCAGGGTCCGATTTTGTGGGTGGGGCCCCTCAGGGTCCAATTTTGTGACTGGGGCCCATCAGGGTCCGATTTTGTGGCCGCGGCCCCTCAGGGTCTGATTTTGTGGCAGGGGCCCCTCTGGGTCTGATTTTGTGGGCGGAGCCCCACTGGGTCCAATTTGGTGGGCGGGACCACTCTGGGTCCAATTTGGTGGGCGGGGCCTCTCAGGGTCCAATTTGGTGGGCGGGGCCCCACAGTGTCCGATTTGGTGGGCAGGGCCCCTCAGGGTCCGATTTGGTGGGCAGGGCCTCTCTGGGTCTGATTTGGTGGGTGGGGCCACTCTGGGTAAGATTTGGAGGCTGGGGTCGCTCAGTCTCCAATTTGGAGGCCGGGGTCGTTGAGCTTCCGATTTGGAGGCCGAGGTCGATGAGCTTCCGATTTGGAGGCCGGGGTCGATGAGCCTCCGATTTGGAGGCCGGGGTCGATGAGCCTCCGATTTGGAGGCCGGGGTGGCTCAGCCTCCGATTTGGAGGCCGGGGTGGCTCAGCCTCCGATTTGGAGGCCGGGGTGGCTCAGCCTCCGATTTGGAGGCCGGGGTGGCTCAGCCTCCGATTTGGAGGCCGGGGTGGCTCAGCCTCCGATTTGGAGGCCGGGGTGGCTCAGCCTCCGATTTGGAGGCCGGGGTGGCTCAGCCTCCGATTTGGAGGCCGGGGTGGCTCAGCCTCCGATTTGGAGGCCGGGGTGGCTCAGCCTCCGATTTGGAGGCCGGGGTGGCTCAGCCTCCGATTTGGAGGTCGGGGTGGCTCAGCCTCCGATTTGGAGGCCGGGGTGGATCAGTCTCCGATTTGGTGTGTTGGCCCTTTAAGACTCATTTGGGTGCGCTGGCCCTTTAACAATCACTTTGGAGCGTTGGCCCTTTAAGAGCTAGTTTGGCTCACTGGGCTTCTTCTAAATCCACTTTGGCGCACACTTTCTCTCTCAGGGGCATGTGTCATGTGATGAAGCTAGATTTGCATTTGTGCTGTGAGTTTCGCTTTAAGAGCTGATATTATGTGGCAGAGGCTCTGTGCTGGGGTTCAAGTGAAGTTCGTAGGCGTTGGCATAGTAACTGGGTCTGCCTGCGCATATCAATGAGCTCAACTGTCATTTCAATCGCCTCAGGGCACGTTTTGCCATTTCCTATTGAAAAGCATTGGAGACAGTGCATTCCAATGACGGGAAAAAAAATTTTCAAACGCAAATTGCGCAAAAACTACAAATCCGATCGACACGAAAAATACTTAGCACACCTCTCATGGACGCTGGCTTCGAAACGACACCTCAACGGAGTCTGTGCGTGTAGCGGTTCGGGCCGCATTAATTGCGGAAATCAACTGAATAATAAGAATAAGTTAGCAGCGTTCGGATTACAACATTAATACTAGATGTGTATTTCCTGAAGGAAGTACAGATAGTGGTTTGAAATGGTGCCTGGGCTGCACCTTTAAGAGAGACTTGCCTGCTGCCCCTGCAAGACTTTCAACTCAGGATCCGTTTTAAGTGTGGGTGCCTCTCAGGGGCCACTTTGGCCTCAGGGTCTGATTTGGTGGGTGGAGCCCCTCAGGATCCGATTCGGTGGCCTGGGCTCCTCAGGGTTTGAATTGGTGGCCGGGATCCCTCAGGGTCCAATTTTGTGGGTGTGGACCCTCAGGGTCCGATTTTGTGGGTGTGGACCCTCAGGGTCCGATTTTGTGGGTGTGGACCCTCAGGGTCCGATTTTGTGGGTGGGTCCCCTCAGGGTCCGATTTTGTGGGTGGGTCCCCTCAGGGTCCGATTTTGTGGCTGGGTCCCCTCAGGGCCTAATTTTGTGGCTGGGCCCTCTCAGGGTCTGATTTTGTGGGTGGGGCCCCTCAGGGTCTGATTTTGTGGGTGGGGCCCCTCAGGGTCTGATTTTGTGGGTGGGGCCCCTCAGGGTCTGATTTTGTGGGTGGGGCCCCTCAGGGTCCGATTTTGTGGGTGGGGCCCCTCAGGTTCAGATTTTGTGGTTGGGGCCCCTCAGTATCTGATTTTGTGGCCGGGGCCCCTCAGGGTCCGACTTTGTGGGTGGGGCCCCGCAGGGTCGGATTTTGTGGCTGGGCACCCTCAGGGTCCGATTTTGTGGCAGGGGCCCCTCAGGGTCTGATTTTGTGGCAGGGGCCCCTCAGGGTCCGATTTTGTGGCAGGGGCCCCTCAGGGTCTGATTTTGTGACTGGGGCCCCTCAGGGTCCGATTTTGTGGCCGCGGCCCCTCAGGGTCTGATTTTGTGGCAGGGGCCCCTCTAGGTCTGATTTTGTGGGCGGGACCACTCTGGGTCCAATTTGGTGGGCGGGACCACTCTGGGTCCAATTTGGTGGGCGGGACCACTCTGGGTCCAATTTGGTGGGCGGGGCCTCTCAGGGTCCGATTTGGTGGGCGGGGCCCCACAGGGTCCAATTTGGTGGGCGGGGCCACTCTGGGTAAGATTTGGAGGCTGGGGTCGCTCAGCCTCCAATTTGGAGGCCGGGGTCGTTGAGCTTCCGATTTGGAGGCCGAGGTCAAAAAGCCTCCGATTTGGAGGCCGGGGTGGCTCAGCCTCCGATTTGGAGGCCGGGGTGGCTCAGCCTCCGATTTGGAGGCCGGGGTGGCTCAGCCTCCGATTTGGTGTGTCGGCCCTTTAAGACTCATTTGGGTGCGCTGGCCCTTTAACAATCACTTTGGCGCGTTGGCCCTTTAAGAGCTAGTTTGGCTGACTGGGCTTCTTTTAAATCCACTTTGGCGCACACATTCTCTCTCAGGGGCATGTGTCATGTGATGAAGCTAGATTTGCATTTGTTCTGTGGGTTTCGCTTTAAGAGCTGATATTATGTGACAGAGGCTCTGTGCTGGGGTTCAAGTGAAGTTCGTAGGCGTTGGCATAGTAACTGGGTCTGCCTGCGCATATCAATGAGCTCAACTGTCATTTTAATCGCCTCAGGGCACGTTTTGCCATTTCCTATTGAAAAGCATTGGAGACAGTGCATTCCAATGACGGGAAAAAAAATTTTCAAATGCAAATTGCGCAAAAACTACAAATCCGATCGACACGAAAAATACTTAGCACACCTCTCATGGACGCTGGCTTCGAAACGACACCTCAACGGAGTCTGTGCGTGTAGCGGTTCGGGCCGCATTAATTGCAGAAATCAACTTAATAATAATAACTAGATGTGTATTTCCTGAAGGAAGTACAGATAGTGGTTTGAAATGGTGCCCGGGCTGCCCCTTTAAGAGAGACTTGCCTGCTGCCCCTGCAAGACTTTCAACTCAGGATTCGTTTTAAGTGTGGGTGCCTCTCAGGGGACACTTTTTGCCTCAGGGTCTGATTTGGTGGGTGGGGCCCTCAGGGCCTGATTTTGTGGGTGGGGCACCTCAGGGTCAGATTTGGTGGGTGGGGCCCCTCAGGATCCGATTTGGTGGCCGGGTCCCCTCAGGGTCTGATTTGGTGGTTGGGGCCCCTCAGGGTCTGATTTTGTGGGTGGGGCCCCTCAGGGTCCGATTTGGTGGGTGGGGCCCCTCAGGGTCCGATTTGGTGAGCGGGGCCCCTCAGGGTCTGATTTGGTGGGCGGGATCTATCAAAGTCCGATTTGGTGGGCGGGGCCCCTCAGGGTCCAATTTGGTGGGCGGGGACCCTCGGGGTCCAATTTGGTGGGCGGGGACCCTCGGGGTCTGATTTGGTGGGCGGGGCCCCTAGGGGTCCGATTTGGTGAGCGGGCCCCTCAGGGTCCGATTTGGTGAGCGGGGCCCCTCAGGGTCTGATTTGGTGGGCGGGATCTATCAGAGTCCGATTTGGTGGGCGGGGCCCCTCAGGGTCCAATTTGGTGGGCGGGGAACCTCGTGGTCCGATTTGGTGGGCGGGATCCCTCAGGGTCCGATTTTTTGGGCGGGGCCCCTCGGGGTCCGATTTGGTGGGCGGGGACCCTCGGGGTCCGATTTGGTGGGTGGGGCCCCTCGGGGTCCGATTTGGTGAGCGGGGCCACTCTAGGTCTGATTTGGTAGGCGGGCCACTCTGGGTCCGATTTGGTGGGCGGGGCCCCTCAGAGTTCAATTTGGTCAGCGGGGCCCCTCAGGGTCCGATTTTGTGGTTGGGGCCTTTCAGAATCCGATTTGGTGGGCGGGTCCCCTCAGGGTCCGATTTGGTGGGCGGGGCCCCTCAGGGTCCGATTTTGTGGCCGGGTCCCCTCAGGGTCTGGATTTGTGGGTGGGGCCCCTCAGGGTCCGATTTTGTGGGTGGGGCCCCTCAGAGTCCGATTTTGTGGCTGGGGCCCCTCAGAGTCCGATTTTGTGGCTGGGGCCCCTCAGAGTCCGATTTTGTGGCTGGGGCCCCTCAGGGTCCGATTTTGAGGATGGGGCCCCTCAGGGTCTAATTTGGTGGGCGGGGCCCCTCAGGGTCTTATTTTGTGGGTTGGGCCCCTCAGGGTCTGATTTTGTGGCTGGGGCCCCTCAGGGTCCGATTTTGTGGCCGGGGCCCCTTAGGGTCCGATTTTGTGGCCGGTGCCTCTCAGGGTCCGATTTTGTGGTTGGGGCCCCTCAGGGTCCGATTTTGCGGCCGGATCCTCTCAGGGTCCGATTTTGTGGTTGGGGCCCCTCAGGATCTGATTTTGTGGCCGGGGTCCCTCAGGGTCCAATTTTGTGGCCGGGGCCCCTGAGGGTCCAATTTTGTGGGTGGGGCCCCTCAGGGTCCAATTTTGTGGGTGGGGCCCCTCAGGATCCGATTTTGTGGTTGGGGCCCCTCAGGGTTCAGTTTTGTAGGTGGGGTCCCTCAGGGTCCGATTTTGTGGCCGGGGCCTGTCAGGGTCCGATTTTGTGGTTGGGGCCCCTCAGGGTCCGATTTTGTGGGTAGGGCCCCTCAGGGTCCGATTTTGTGAGTGGGGCCACTCAGGGTCCGATGTTGTGGCCGGATCCCCTCAGGGTCCGTTTTTGTGGGTGGGGCCCCTCAGGGTCCAATTTTGTGGCCAGGGCCCCTCAAGGTCCAATTTTGTGGGTGGGGCCCCTTAGGGTCCGATTTTGTGGGCGGGGCCACTCTGGGTCTGATTTGGTGGGCGGGGCCACTCTGGGTCTGATTTGGTGGGCGGGGCCACTCTGGGTCCGATTTGGTGGGCGGGGCCACTCTGGGTCCGATTTGGTGAGCTGGACCCCTCAGGGTCCGATTTGGTGGGCGGGATCTATCAGAGTCCGATTTGGTGGGCGGGGCCCATCAGGGTCCAATTTGGTTGACGGGAACCCTCGGGGTCCGATTTGGTGGGCGGGATCCCTCGGGGTCCGATTTGGTGGGCGGGGCCCCTCGGGGTCCGATTTGGTGGGTGGGGCCTTTCAGAATCCGATTTAGTGGGTGGGGCCCCTCAGGGTCCGATTTGGTGGGCGGGGCCCCTCAGGGTCCAATTTGGTGGGCGGGGCACCTCAGGGTCCCATTTGGTGGGCGGGGCCCTTCATGGTCCCATTTGGTGGGCGGGGCCCCTCAGGGTCCGATTTGGTGGGCGGGGCCCCTCAGGGTCCGATTTGGTGGGCGGGGCCACTTTGGGTCCGATTTGGTGGACGGGGCCCTTCAGGGTCCGATTTGGTGGGCGGGGACACGGAGTCTGATTTTGTGGGTTGGGCCCCTCAGGGTCCGATTTTGTGGCCGGGGCCCCTCAGGGTCTGATTTTGTAGCCGGTGCCTCTCAGGTTCCGATTTTGTGGTTGGGGCCCCTCAGGGTCCGATTTTTGGGGCCGGGACCTTTCAGGGACCGATTTTGAGGGTGGGGCCCCTCAGGGTCTAATTTGGTGGGCGGGGCCCCTCAGGGTCCGATTTTGTGGGTGGGGCCCCTCAGGGTCCGATTTTGTGGGTGGGGCCCCTCAGGGTCCGATTTTGTGGCTGGGGCCCCTCAGGGTCCGATTTTGTGGCTGGGGTCCCTCAGGGTCTGATTTTGTGGCTGGGGCCCCTCAGGGTCTGGATTTGTGGGTGGGGCCCATCAGGGTCCGATTTTGTGGATGGGGCCCCTCAGGGTCCGATTTTGTGGCTGGGGCCCCTCATGGTCTGATTTTGTGGCTGTGGCCCCTCAGGGTCTGATTTTGAGGGTGGGGCCCCTCAGGGTCTAATTTGGTGGGCGGGGCCCCTCAGGGTCCGATTTTGTGGGTGGGGCCCCTCAGGGTCCGATTTTGTAGGTGGGGCCCCTCAGGGTCCCATTCTGTTGGTGGGGCCCCTCAGGGTCCGTTTTTGTGACCGGGGACCCTCAGGGTCTGATTTTGTGGGTGGGGCCCTTCAGGGTCCCATTCTGTTGGTGGGGCCCCTCAGGGTCTGTTTTTGTGACCGGGGACCCTCAGGGTCTGATTTTGTGGGTGGGGCCCCTCGGTCCGATTTTGTGGCTGGGGTCCCTCAGGGTCTGATTTTGTGACCAGGGACCCTCAGGGTCTGATTTTGTGGCCGGGCCCACTCAGGGTCTGATTTTGTGGGTGGGGTCAATCTGGGTCCGATTTGGTGGGCGGGGCTCCTCGGGGTCCGATTTGGTGGGCGGGGTCATTCTGGGTCCGATTTGGTGGGCGGGGCCCCTCTGGGTCCGATTTGGTGGGCGGGGCCCTTCAGGGTCCGATTTGGTGGGCGGGGCACATCTGGGTCCGATTTGGTGGGCGGGGCACCTCTGGGTCCGATTTGGTGGGCGGGGCCCTTCAGGGTCCGATTTGTTGGGCGGGGCACCTCTGGGTCCGGTTTGGTGGGCGGGGCCCTTCAGGGTCCGATTTGGTGGGCGGGGTCAATCTGGGTCCGATTTGGTGGGCGGGGCTCCTCGGGGTCCGATTTGGTGGGCGGGGTCAATCTGGGTCCGATTTGGTGGGCGGGGCCCTTCAGGGTCCGATTTGGTGGGCGGGGCAACTCTGAGTCTGATTTGGTGGGCTGTGCTACTCTGGGTCTGATTTTTTGAGCGGGGCCACACTGGGTCCGATTTGGAGGCCAGTGTGGCTCAGCCTCCGATTTGGAGGCCGGGGTGGTTCAGCCTACGATTTGGAGGCCGGGGTGGCTCAGCCTCCGATTTGGAGGCCGGGGTCACTCAGCTTTCGATTTGGCGCGCCGGCCCTTTAAGACTCATTTCGGTGCGCTGGCCCTTTAAGAATCACTGTGGCACGTCGGCCCTTTAAGAGCCAGGGTGGCTCACTGGGCTTCTAAATCCACTTTGTCGCACATTCTATCTCAGGGGCATGTGTTATGTGATGAAGCTAGATTTGCATTTGTGCTGTGGATTTCACTTTAAGAGCTGATATTATGTGGCAGAAGCTCCGTCCTTGGGATGTCATGTGATGTTCGTAGGCGTTGGCATAGTAACTGGGTCTGCCTGCCCATATCAATGAGCTCAACTGCCATTTCAATCGCCTCAGGGAACGTTTTGCCATTACCCATTGAAAAGCATTGGAGTGCATTCCAATGACGGGAAAAAAAAATTTCAAACGCAAATTGCGCAAAAACTACAAATCCGATCGACACGAAAAATACTTAGCACACCTCTCGTGGACGCTGGCTTCGAAACAACACCTTAACGGCGTCTGTGCGTGTAGCGGTTCGGGCTGTATTAATTGCGGAAATCAACTTAATAATAATAACTAGATGTGTATTTCCTGAAGGAAGTACAGATAGTGGTTTGAAATGGTGCCCGGGCTGCATCTGCAAGACTTTCAACTCAGTATCCGTTTTAACTGTGGGTGCCTCTCAGGGGTCACTTTGGCCTGTGGGGCCCCTCAGGGTCTGATTTGGTGGGCAGGGCCCCTCAGGGTCCGATTTGGGTAGCGGGGCCCCTCAGGGTCCAATTTGGTGGGCGGGGGGGTCCCTCAGGGTCTAATTTTGTGGGTGGGTCCCCTCAGGGTCCGATTTTGTGGCCTGGGCCCCTCAGGGTCCAATTTTGTGGCCAGGGCCCCTCAGGGTCCGATTTTGTGGGTGGTGCCCCTCAGGGTCCGATTTGGTGGGCGGGGCCACTCTGAGTCCGATTTGGAGGCCAGGGTGGCTCAGCCTCCTTTTTGTAGGCCAGGGTAGATCAGCCTCCGATTTGGAGCCTGGGGTCACTCAGCTTTCGAATTGGCGCCCAGGCCCTTTAAGACTCATTTTGGTGCGCCGGCCCTTTAAGAATCACTTAGGCGTGTCGGCCCTTTAAGAGCTAGTTTGGCTCACTGGGCTTCTAAATCCACTTTGGCGCACATTCTCTCTCAAGGGCATGCATCATGTGATGAAGCTAGATTTGCATTTGTGCTGTGGGTTTCTCTTTAAGAGCTTATATTATCTGCCAGAAACTGGAGAGGTCATGTGATGTTCATAGGCATTGGCATAGTAACTGCGTCTGCCTGTGCATATCAATGAGCCATTTGAATCGCCTCAGGGCGCATGTTTTACCTTCCCATTGAAAAGCATTGAGACAGTGCATTCCAATGACGGGGAAAAAAAATTTCAAATGCAAATTGCGCAAAAACTACAAATCCGACTGACACGAAAAATACTTAGCACACCTCTCATGGACGCTGGCTTTGAAACAAAACCTCAATGGAGTCTGTGCTTGTAGCGGTTCGGGCCGCATTAATTGCGGAAATCAACTGAATAATAAGAATAAGTTAGCAGCATTCGGATTACAACATTAATACTAGATGTGTATTTCCTGAAGGAAGTACAGATAGTGGTTTGAAATGGTGCCCGGGCTGCCCCTTTAAGAGAGACTTGCCTGCTGCCCCTGCAAGACTTTCAAGTCAGGATACGATTTAACTGTGGGTGCCTCTCAGGGGCCACTTTGGCCTCAGGGTCTGATTTTGTGGGTGGAGCCCCTCAGGGCATGATTTTGTGGGTGGGTCCCCTCAGGGTCCGATTTTGTGGGTGGGGCCCCTCAGGGTCCGATTTTGTGGCCGGGGCCACTCAGGGTCCGATTTGGTGGCCGGGGCACCTCAGGGTCCGATTTGGTGGCCAGGGCCCCTCAGGGTCTGATTTGGTGGGTGGGGCCCCTCAAGGTCCGATTTTGTGGCTGGGGCCCCTCAGGGTCCGATTTTGTGGCCGGGGCCACTCAGGATCCGATTTTTGTGGCTGGAACCCCTCAGGGTCCAATTTTGTGGGTGGGGCCCCTCAGGGTCCGATTTTGTGGCCGGGGCCCGTCAGGGCCCGATTTTGTGGGTGGGGCCTCTCAGGGTCCGATTTTGTGGGTGGGGCCCCTCAGGGTCCAATTTGGTGGGCTGGGCCCCTCAGGGTCCGATTTTGTGGGCGGGGCCCCTCAGGGTCCGATTTTGTGGCCGGGGCCCCTCAGGGTCCGATTTTGTGTCAGGGGCCCCTCAGGGTCCGATTTTGTGGTTGGGGCCCCTCAGGGTCCGATTTTGTGGTTGGGGCCCCTCAGGGTCCGATTTTGTGTCAGGGGCCCCTCAGAGTCCGATTTTGTGGTTGGGTCCCCTCAGGGTCCGATTTTGTGGTTGGGGCCCCTCAGGGTCCGATTTTGTGGCCGCGGCCCCTCAGGGTCCGATTTTGTGGCCGCGGCCCCTCAGGGTCCGATTTTGTGGCAGGGGCCCCTCAGGGTCTGATTTTGTGGGTGGGGCCCCTCAGGGTCCAATTTGGTGGGCGGGACCACTCTGGGTCCAATTTGGTGGGCGGGGCCTCTCAGGGTCCGATTTTGTGGTTGGGTCCCCTCAGGGTCCGATTTTGTGGTTGGGGCCCCTCAGGGTCCGATTTTGTGGTTGGGGCCCCTCAGGGTCCGATTTTGTGACTGGGGCCCATCAGGGTCCGATTTTGTGGCCGCGGCCCCTCTGGGTCTGATTTTGTGGGCGGAGCCCCACTGGGTCCGATTTGGTGGGCGGGACCACTCTGGGTCCAATTTGGTGGGCGGGACCACTCTGGGTCCAATTTGGTGGGCAGGGCCTCTCTGGGTCAGATTTGGAGGCTGGGGCCACTCTGGGTAAGATTTGGAGGCTGGGGTCGCTCAGCCTCCAATTTGGAGGCCGGGGTCGTTGAGCTTCCGATTTGGAAGACGGGGTCGATGAGCCTCCGATTTGGAGGCCGGGGTGGCTCAGCCTCCAATTTGGAGGCCGGGGTGGCTCAGCCTCCGATTTGGAGGCCGGGGTGGCTCAGCCTCCGATTTGGAGGCCGGGGTGGCTCAGCCTCTGATTTGGAGGCCGGGGTGGCTCAGCCTCCGATTTGGAGGCCGGGGTGGCTCAGCCTCCGATTTGGAGGCCGGGGTCGATCAGCCTCCGATTTGGAGGCCGGGGTGGCTCAGCCTCCGATTTGGAGGCCGGGGTGGATCAGCCTCCGATTTGGAGGCCGGGGTCGATCAGCCTCCGATTTGGAGGCCGGGGTCGATCAGCCTCCGATTTGGAGGCCGGGGTCGATCAGCCTCCGATTTGGAGGCCGGGGTCGATCAGCCTCCGATTTGGAGGCCGGGGTCGATCAGCCTCCGATTTGGAGGCCGGGGTCGATCAGCCTCCGATTTGGAGGCCGGGGTGGATCAGCCTCCGATTTGGAGGCCGGGGTGGATCAGCCTCCGATTTGGAGGCCGGGGTCGATCAGCCTCCGATTTGGAGGCCGGGGTGGCTCAGCCTCCGATTTGGAGGCCGGGGTGGCTCAGCCTCCGATTTGGAGGCCGGGGTGGCTCAGCCTCCGATTTGGAGGCCGGGGTGGCTCAGCCTCCGATTTGGAGGCCGGGGTGGCTCAGCCTCCGATTTGGAGGCCGGGGTGGCTCAGCCTCCGATTTGGAGGCCGGGGTGGCTCAGCCTCCGATTTGGAGGCCGGGGTGGCTCAGCCTCCGATTTGGTGTGTCGGCCCTTTAAGACTCATTTGGGTGCGCTGGCCCTTTAACAATCACTTTGGAGCGTTGGCCCTTTAAGAGCTATTTGGCTCACTGGGCTTCTTTTAAATCCACTTTGGCGCACACATTCTCTCTCAGGGGCATGTGTCATGTGATGAAGCTAGATTTGCATTTGTGCTGTGAGTTTCGCTTTAAGAGCTGATATTATGTGGCAGAGGCTCTGTGCTGGGGTTCAAGTGAAGTTCGTAGGCGTTGGCATAGTAACTGGGTCTGCCTGCGCATATCAATGAGCTCAACTGTCATTTCAATCGCCTCAGGGCACGTTTTGCCATTTCCTATTGAAAAGCATTGGAGACAGTGCATTCCAATGACGGGAAAAAAAATTTTCAAACGCAAATTGCGCAAAAACTACAAATCCGATCGACACGAAAAATACTTAGCACACCTCTCATGGACGCTGGCTTCGAAACGACACCTCAACGGAGTCTGTGCGTGTAGCGGTTCGGGCCGCATTAATTGCGGAAATCAACTTAATAATAATAATAATAAGAAGAAGAAGAAGAATAAGTTAGCAGCGTTCGGATTACAATATAGTGGTTTTTTCAAACCACTATAATTACAATATAGTGGTTTTTTCAAACCACTATAACTAGATGTGTATTTCCTGAAGGAAGTACAGATAGTGGTTTGAAATGGTGCCCGGGCTGCCACTTTAAGAGAGACTTGCCTGCTGCCCCTGCACGACTTTCAACTCAGTATCCGTTTTACCTGTGGGTGCCTCTCAGGGGCCACTTTGGCCTGTGGGGCCCCTCAGGGTCTGATTTGGTGGGTGGGGCCCCTCAGGATCTGATTCAGTGGACTGGGCTCCTCAGGGCTTTAATTGGTGGGCCGATTTGGTGGGCGAGGACTCTCAGGGTCCGGTTTGGTGGGCATGGCCCCTCAGGGTCTGATTTGGCGGGTGGAACCCCTCTGGGTGGGTGGGGCCCCTAAGAGTTTGATTTGGCCCCTAAGAGTTTGATTTGGTGGGTGTGGCACCACAGGGTCCGATTTGATGGGCGGGGCCTCACAGGGTCTGATTTGGTGGGAGGGGCCACTCTGGGTCCAATTTGGTGGGCGGGGCCCCACAGGGTCCGATTTGGTGTGTGGGGCCCCACATGTCCAATTTCGTGGGCGGGGCTCCTCTGGTTCCGATTTGGTAGATGGGGCCTCTCATGGTCCGATTTGGTGAGCGGGGCTCTTCAGGGTATGATTTGGCAGGCAGGGCCCATGAGGGTCTGATTTGGTGGGCGGCGCCCCTCATGGCCTGATTTGGTGGGCGGGGCCACTCTGGGTCCAATTTGATGGGCGGGGCCCTTCAGGGTACAATTTGGTAGGCGGGGCCACTCTGGGTCTGATTTGGTGAGCGGGGCCCCTCAGGTCCAATTTGGTGGGCGGGGCCTCTCTGGGTCCGATTTGGTGGGCGGGGCCACTCCGGGGCCGATTTGTTGGCCTGGGTAGCTCAGCCTCCGATTTGTAGGCCAGGGTTGATCAGCCTCCGATTTGGAGCCTGGGGTCACTCAGCATTCGATTTGGCGCGCCGGCCCTTTAAGGCTCATTTTGGTGCGCCGGCCCTTTAAGATTCACTTAGGCGCGTTGGCTGTTTAAGAGCTAGTTTGGCGCACTGGGCTTCTAAATTCACTTTGGCGTACATTCTCTCTCAGGGGCACGCGTCATGTGATGAAGCTAGATTTGCATTTGTGCTGTGGGTTTCGCTTTAAGAGCTGATATTATCGCCAGAAACTGTGTCCTGAGGGGGTCATGTGAAGTTCTTTGGCGTTGGCATAGTAACTGGGTCTGCCTGCGCATATCAATGAGCTAAACTGCCATTTGAATCGCCTCAGGGCATATTTTCTCTAAGGCAAAATTTCCCCATGGAAAAGCATTGAGACAATACATTCAAAAGACGGGAAAAAAATTTTCTAATGCAAATTGCGCAAAAACTACAAATCCAATCAACACGAAAATTACTTAGCACACCTCTCGTGGACGCTGGCTTCGAAACGACACCTCAAGGGAGTCTGTGCGTGTAGCGGTTCGGGCCGCATTAATTGCGGAAATCAACTGAATAATAAGAATGAGTTAGCAGCGGTCGGATTACAACATTAATACTAGATGTGTATTTCCTGAAGGAAGTACAGATAGTGGTTTGAAATGGTGCCCGGGCTGCCCCTTTAAGAGAGACTTGCCTGCTGCCCCTGCAAGACTTTCAACTCAGGATACGATTTAACTGTGGGTGCCTCTCAGGGGCCACTTTGGCCTCATGGTCTGATTTTGTGGGTGGGGCCCCTAAGGGCCTGATTTTGTGGGTGGGGCCCCTCAGGGTCCGATTTTTTTGGGTGGGGCCTCTCAGGGTCCGATTTTGTGGCCGGGGCCACTCAGGGTCCGATTTGGTGGCCGGGGCCACTCAGGGTCCGATTTGGTGGCCGGGGCCCCTCAGGGTCCGATTTGGTGGGTGGGGCCCCTCAAGGTCCGATTTTGTGGCTGGGGCCCCTAAGGGTCCGATTTTGTGCCCGTGGCCAATCAGGATCCGATTTTTGCGGCCGGAACCCCTCAGGGTCCAATTTTGCAGGTGGGGCCCCTCAGGGTCCGATTTTGTGGCCGGGGCCCCTCAGGGTCTGATTTTGTGGGTGGGGCCCCTCTGGGTCCAATTTGGTGGGAGGGACCACTCTGGGTCCAATTTTGTGGTTGGGTCCCCTCAGGATCCGATTTTGTGGTTGGGGCCCCTCAGGGTCCGATTTGGTGGGCAGGGCCCCTCATTGTCCGATTTGGTGGGCGGGGCCACTCTGGGTAAGATTTGGAGGCCGGGGTGGCTCAGCCTCCGATTTGGAGGCCGGGGTGGGTCAGCCTCCCATTTGGAGGCCGGGGTGGCTCAGCCTCCCATTTGGAGGCCGGGGTGGCTCAGCCTCCCATTTGGAGGCCGGGGTGGCTCAGCCTCCCATTTGGAGGCCGGGGTGGCTCAGCCTCCCATTTGGAGGCCGGGGTGGCTCAGCCTCCCATTTGGAGGCCGGGGTGGCTCAGCCTCCCATTTGGAGGCCGGGGTGGCTCAGCCTCCCATTTGGAGGCCGGGGTGGCTCAGCCTCCCATTTGGAGGCCGGGGTGGCTCAGCCTCCCATTTGGAGGCCGGGGTGGCTCAGCCTCCCATTTGGAGGCCGGGGTGGCTCAGCCTCCGATTTGGAGGCCGGGGTGGCTCAGCCTCCGATTTGGAGGCCGGGGTGGCTCAGCCTCCGATTTGGAGGCCGGGGTGGCTCAGCCTCCGATTTGGAGGCCGGGGTGGCTCAGCCTCCGATTTGGAGGCCGGGGTGGCTCAGTCTCCGATTTG
The DNA here is from genome assembly GCF_039654945.1 of Dendrobates tinctorius. Classification (NCBI taxonomy): domain Eukaryota; kingdom Metazoa; phylum Chordata; class Amphibia; order Anura; family Dendrobatidae; genus Dendrobates; species Dendrobates tinctorius. The sequence continues at coordinate 6,888,222 of NW_027361692.1, read as the reverse complement.
GAGGCCGGGGTGGCTCAGTCTCCGATTTGGTGTGTCGGCCCTTTAAGACTCATTTGGGTGCGCTGGCCCTTTAACAATCACTTCTGGCGCGTTGGCCCTTTAAGAGCTAGTTTGGCTGACTGGGCTTCTTTTAAATCCACTTTGGCGCACACATTCTCTCTCAGGGGCATGTGTCATGTGATGAAGCTAGATTTGCATTTGAGCTGTGGGTTTCGCTTTAAGAGCTGATATTATGTGGCAGAGGCTCTGTGCTAGGGTTCAAGTGAAGTTCGTAGGCGTTGGCATAGTAACTGGGTCTGCCTGCGCATATCAATGAGCTCAACTGCCATTTCAATCGCCTCAGGGCACGTTTTGCCATTTCCCATTGAAAAGCATTGGAGACAGTGCATTCCAATGACGGGAAAAAAAAATTTTCAAACGCAAATTGCGCAAAAACTACAAATCCGATCGACACGAAAAATACTTAGCACACCTCTCATGGACACTGGCTTCGAAACGACACCTCAACGGAGTCTGTGCGTGTAGCGGTTCGGGCCGCATTAATTGCGGAAATCAACTTAATAATAATAAGAAGAAGAAGAAGAAGAAGTTAGCAGCGTTCGGATTACAATATAGTGTTTTTTTCAAACCACTATAATTAGGATAAGTACAGTTTAATTAAATTACTGATATGTGTAAAGTAAATATTGGCTGACCAAGGTGTGAAATACCTGATCAACTGAAGGCCAACCAAAATGTGAAAGTAATCAGTGTCCTACAAACTCAATGCACTGCCAATGTCTTGGGTAAACTATTCCTGACCAATTGACCTTCCCCTGCTGTTACATTTGTAATTGTGTATTTCCTTCATGAACTGATGTGAACTTTTTTGTTCAGAATAGTTATTTTTTCATACATAAAAATCTTTTTCCACTAAATAATTTGATCAAAATTGATAAAATTGCCCTGTTTTCCAAAAAATGGTTTTATAGTTTAACATATGTCTTGCATTGGTGACTGCTGTTCATGCTTCTACTTCTTCTGAAAATGCAGCATAAAATGCAGCAAAAAAACACAGAAAAACCTGCTTTTTGTAATAAGCTTCTTTGCTGCCAAGAGAGCAGGTTTTACCTGCAGAAAAAATGCAGTGTGTGACCATAGCCTTATAGTAACTTTTGTGATTTAGCTTATAAGTGATTTTTACTTAGTTTCATCCTTTTTTCGTTCTTCAATGTTAGTGTGGCTTTTCTTAGGGTGGTTTCACATTAGCGTTTCAGGGCGCAGTGACGGTCTGCGCACTGCCGCCGCTAAGCCCCGCCCCCTGCTGCACCTCCTCCGGTAGCTCCGCCTACCGGCGCATGACGCTGTATGCGTCCTGCGTCCCCTATCTTTATCACTTGGGACGCAGGCCGTGTGCAGTATGCGTTTGGCGGCGCATGCGTCCTTTTGACGGTGCGCCGAGCGCAACCAAATTGCAACAAGTTGCGTTTGGCGCTGGTCGGCGCACCGTCAAAAGGACGCATGCGCCACCAAATGCATACTGCGCACAGCCTGCGTCCCCACTGATAAAGATAGGGGATGCATGCAGCATCATGTGCCGGTAGGCGGAGCTACCGAAGGAGGCGCGGCAGGGGCGGGGCTTAGCGGCAGCCGTGCGCAGGCCGTCGCTGTGCCCTGAAACGCTAATGTGAAACCACCCTTATCCAGATATTTTTGCATAATTCATAATTTGTGTTTTTTTTTTAATGTTGCACAATTGTAATCCACCTGTGCTAATGTAAAAACACAACTTGTCTGTAGCAGTCGCACATACCGATTATTTATGCCCAAGGTACATACATTATATAAATAAAACAAAAAATAACCTGGCTCAGTTGTTTTCCCTCTTGCCTTGCAGTGTTCAAATCCCACCAAGCACAACAACATCTGTAAGAAACTTGAATGTTCTGTCGTATTTCTTCTAGGTTTCCTCTGATACTCCAAACACATATTGATAGGTAATTTAGATTATGAGCCTCTTTGGGGACATTGATGTCTGTAAAGATCTGTGGAATTAATGGCACTATATAAGTGAGGAAAAATAAAGAAATATAAGAAGTTGTACCCAGAGTTTCAATGGAACACAAATCGGCCTACACATCCACAAATAAACTCAAACAGTAGCCAGCTATTTTGCATCTGCCACAATGCTACCCAATGCACCCAGACTTAGAGTGTGTGCACACGTTGTGGATCCGCAGCGGTTTTGGTCCTGTGGATCCGCAGCAGTTTTTGCTGTGGTGTACAGTACCATTAAAATCAATGAAAACCGCAGTGCAGACAGTGAGGATTTTTCCACGCGGATTTGTTGCAGTTTCAAAAAAGCAGCATGTCAATTCTTTGTGCGGATTCCGCTGCGGTTTGGCACCTGCTCCATGGCAGGTGTCAAACTGCAGGTTAAACCCCGTAAAAATCCGCAGGACAATCCTCAGCGTGTACACACACCCTTAGGGCTCATACTCACTGGCGATAAATTCGGACGATTGCAATCCGATTTTTAATCGGATTGCACTCTGACCCATGTTAGTCAATGGGTGACATCTCACTTGCGATTTTTTTTCTCAGCCAAAATTGGTCTGAGAAAAAAAATCGCAGCATGCTGCGATTTGCAGTGATTTCACCAATAAAATTCAATGGGTGCGATTAAAAACACGGACCAAAAACGGACCATCCGTTTTCCATCCGTTTTTAACGGATACATCACCATTCTGTGGTATAGAACACTGTAAATGGTCCTGTAAATTACTGTAGAAAATGAGATGCTGGGGAAAAAAAACGGATGAAAAACGAATGGAAAAATAAAAAAAAAATCGCATAGAAATCGCATGACACTGGCATAACACTCCACCCTTTTTTCCAGTCCAGAAATCAGACCGTTTTTTTAATCGCCAATGGGTATGAGGCCTTAATTTTGGGATATAACGCTTTGAATACAGTTTGCATAGCATAATAATGTTTAATACAGCACAAAATGCACTCACCTGCAGTCTCCATTGGGAAGAATGTCCAGTTGTAGAGAGAAGCAAGTTCTGATATTTAATCCAGCCAAGTCCACTTAAAACCTGAGTACTACTTGTAGTGCCCCCTGAAGCCAGAGTAGAATGCAGGTCTCATGGTAACACAGAACCTGTATCTAATTATTCTAAAGACTAAGTACATTGGTTGTCATTATAGTGTTCTCATATTCACTATAAATAAACTTGTCTGGTCATAAAGTCGCTCAGTCAGCTGTGATTTTCACAAACAGTTTCAATCCGGTTCTAGCTGGTTGTGCTTGGTGGTCTATTTCCAGGAATTTGAGTGGATACCTGTAAAAAGAAATAAAAAAGATTGCAGTCCTTGGATCAGCTTCACTTAAACCTGTGCAAAAGAGTAAAGCATGGAAAACTTACTGCAACAGGTTACCCCCAGGGCTGAAGAAGAAAGTGGCACTGAATGGCTGAAAAGCTGCCTAGTCTTGAGACCCCCTGTGACAATGGAGTTCCCCCAGAGAAGCGGAGACAGAACATTGACTTTGGCTTTACATTTCACTTCCCACTTGCTGATTTCCCCCAGAGAAGCGGCAACAGAATGCAGAAGCAGAAGACTTGTGTAGCGTACTCACCGCTGCTGCCAGTCAGAATGAAGCGCCGATCCGGAAGTCCTCTCAAGTCCTGAAGCCCAGTGCAAGACCACTGATGTCATTGAGAAGCGCAGCTTCCTGTGATGCATCAAGTTGTCACTGCCGAACAAGTGCAGAAGCGGCCCAGGTACTCCAAAAGCCTGTCAGCTGGTGGGCTCATCTGATTCAGCAGCAATGACTTGGCTGAATCCAGCACAAGATTCAAATGAAGAGGTGGATCTCATCGCCCAGGTGGCCGCATTCGCCCCTACTGTGGGCTTGAGCACTGGCGATGCGGAAGACATGGACACTGACCCAGGGCTCAGTGGAAGGGGTGAGATTTTCAATATGCCTCTTTCTGTCCCTCATTTATTAGACATTACGACCTTGGATAAACACAATTTTACCGAGGTATTAAATAATTCTGATGGCAATGCTTTAGTTAATTAAGTAAACCATTTATTAAACATTACGACCTTGGTTAAACACAATTTTACCGAGGTATTAAATAATTCTGATGGCAATGCCTTAGTTAATTAAGTAAACCATTTGCCTTGGATTCTGGCATCCCAGAGGAAATAATGAGACTTGGGGTGCTAGAATCACATTTGAAGGCGGCATTAACCTGTGAAATTTCTGCTCTGGAAATAATGAATAAATTGAGTCATTTTCCTTATTGCCAGGATCAAGGAAGCAGCTGAAAGCATTTGAAAAAGAGGAAGAAAAAATGGATGGGGATGAGAAAAAACATGGCATCTGTAGATCCTTTAATAACTGGCTTTAAGTCTTTTCAACTTATTCAGGTGCTCTAGGGGGAACATTTCCTAATTTATGTAGCGGTCTTTTTCAGCACATACACATCATCCTAGAGGGGTATGGCATGATTTAGCTATGACGAATCTTTTAGGCAAAAACTAGCTGTACATCCAAAAATAAAGTGGTGGATAAAAGGATGTAGGACTCTGGTTAAATCTAATGCTTCCAAAGAGGCAGGAAAGATATATAGTGGGTGAGGAAAGTATTCAGACACCTTTACATTTTTCACACTTTGTTTCATTGCAGCCATTTGGTTAATTCCAAAACGTTATTTTTTTCTCATTAATGTACACTCTGCACCCCATCTTGACTGAAAAAAGCAGAAATGTAGACATTTTTGCAAATTTATTTAAAACGAAAAACTGAAATATCACGTCTTCATAAGTATTCAGACCCTTTTCATCCGGTTTATCTCTGTACTTGGCCACATTCATATTTCCTTCAATTGCAACCAGTCCCATCCCTGCAGCTGAAAAAACATCCCCATAGCATGATGCTGCCACCACCATGTTTTACTGCTGGGATTGTATTGGGCAGGTGATGAGCAGTGCAGGTTGTGGACAGCTGTCTTTTATACTGATGACAAGTTCAAACTGGTGCCATTACTAAAGGTAATGAGTGGAAGACAGAGGAGCCTCTTAAAAAAGAAGCTACAGGTCTGTGAGAGCCAGAAATCTTGCATGTTTTAGGTGATTAAATACTTATTTTCCACCATAATTTGAAAAATAAATCTTGCCAAATCAGACAAGGTGATTTTCTGGATTTGTTTTCTCATTTTGAGTCTAATAGTTGTGGTTACAACCCTCTCTCATCTTTTTAAGTGGGCAAACCTGCACAATTGGTGGCTGACTAAATACTTTTTTTCGCCACTGTATATCTGATGAAGAGACCTGAGTAGTCTTGAAAGCTTGCAATGTGTTACCATCTTTCCAGTTAGCCATTAAAAGGTATCAACCACTGAGGACTCTCAAATCTAAGTATATTTCCCAAAGAGGCACACATTTAAGAAGTAAACATTGAGCACAATAGAGACGTATGTTTTGCCTTTAGTTAAACATCTTGCAAGTGTCTTAGTAATTGTAGATTTCACCACAAATGCTCTTTTTGTGGGGGCTCACACCCAATGTCAAAATGTTTTAAAAGAATTTCCCAATCAAACTAGAAGAATAGTAACAAAGAACAGATTTTTAAAAGCCTCAACCCCAGTGAAGCTGGAAAGAATGCAGCCATGGCTCGACCGCTACCCAGATCAGGAAATAGTTTATTATCCAAGGTTTTGCTGAGGGTTTCAAAGTACCTCCATTTAAAGGGCAATGTTGCATTATATTTGAAAATCTAACCTCAGTATTTAAATTTGGGGCCATTCTCAGGGGAAAAATATTACTAAGGAATTAGGCTAGGTTCACATTGCATTAAAGCAGTCCGTTCAGCGCATAACATTGATGGACTGCGTCAATGCTATTAGCATAACGTCATCGTGTTATGCTATACAGCTAGCGCAGATGCTTTATCTGCACTAGCGGTGATGGACCCCCGAACGCTGCAGCCCACATCCGAGGGTCCGACACAGAATGACGGGACATTGCTATCGCATGCCGATTTATGGCATGCGCTAGCGATGTGCTCCTAATAGAAGTGAATAGCAGCGTTAACGGATTGCGCTACACCGCGTTATGCCGCGGTGTAGCGCAATCTGTTAAACGTACTGCCTGAACGCAATGTGATCCCAGCCTTAGAGTTAGATATAATTTCTGGCACTTTTAGCACCCCAACATTCATCCATTTTAGAATTTCTCCTTTGTGAGCTGTCCCATGAAAGGAAGCTGGCTGTTTTTAATTGATACACCATCTATCTTAAGGCCCCGTTACACATAGCGATCTCGCTAGCGAGATAGCTGCTGAGTCACAAGTTTTGTGACACAACAGCGATCTCACCAGCGAGATCACTATGTGTGACAGCGATCAGCGACCGGCCCCCCTGCCGGTATCGCTGATCGCTCTTGGAAACCTCTGGACATTTCTTTCGTCGCAGTTCTCCCTCTGGCCAGCACGCATCGCTGCGTGTGACAGGCGGGAGACCAGCGATAAAATAATAAAAGAAAAAATAAAAAATATTACTATTCTCACCTTCCGACGTCCCGCGCAGCATTTCCGCCTCTCTCCACGCTCCGGTCCCAGTAATCCTTTGCAAGAATCACCGCGAAACTTCGCGATCCAGCGAGAATGGACGTCATCGTGGTAATTCTCGCAAAGGATTACTGGGGCCGGAGCGTGGAGAGAGGCGGGAATGCTGCACGGGACGTCGGAAGGTGAGAATAACAATATTTTTTATTTTAATTCTATTTTTGACATGAATCAGCGCTGAACACAGCGATGCCGCACGCGCGGCGTCGCTGTGCTAATCGCTGGTGAAGCTGTCTGTTTGACAGCTCACCAGCGATCACATAGCGATTCACCAGCGATCCTGACATGTTGATATCGTTGTCGGGATCGCTGGTAAGTCGCTTAGTGTGACGGGGCCTTTACACTAATGGGTTGTCATTAAATGATGAAGTGGACAAATCATTAGCATTTGTTAAATATGCTTTATTTAACATGGCAGGGGAATTTCTCAAACTAATGAGTATAACGCTCTATTGTCAAAATCGGATATATACAAGCTGTGTTTAAACTTTTACCTGTTAATCTGGCAGGCTTCAATTCTGCTGACTTTCATTTTGAATAAAAACTATTTTTTGAGTAATGCTTGCCTATGGGCCTTTCACTGTCTTGCTTTTACTTTGAGACCTTTTTATCTTTCCTTCAATGGGTAGTCCAAGTTGAAAGCAAAAACAGGGGGTGGGGGTGGGTCTTTCATTATTTAGATGATTTTTCAATTATTGGGCCAGCAGATTCTAACACCTATCTAGGTCTACTAAATAAATTGATCAAAATAACAAAGAAATTCGGTGTTCCTCTTGCCAGTGAAAAAACAGTATATCCTTCCCATTGATTAAAATTTTAAGGTATAATAATTGACTCAGAAAAAATTGAATGTTGCCTTCCACCTTAGAAAGTTGTGAAGGTTTATCAAATGTTAAGAAAATTTTTATGTAAAGAAAAAGTTACCCAAAAAGACCTTCAGTTTTTACCAGGTTTATTGAGTTTTGCATTAAAAATAATTCCAATGGGGAGGGTTTTCACTATACAATTTTACGATGCCACAAAAGGCTATCGTTCTCCCAGAGCACATACAGTATAAGACTGAACCAGGATTTAAAATAAAACATTAACGTATGGTTTGAATTGTTAACTAATTTCAGTGGCAGGTCATGGTGGCAAAACAATTTAATTTCAGCAGATGCACTACCCCTAGTTACAAAAACTAATGACGAAATTGGTTATGAGGCATTTTTAACCCCTTTACTCCCGGTGGTGGCTCTTTGCATGTTAATGACCAGGCCAATTTTTTACAATTCTGACCACTGTCCTTTTATGAGGTAATAACTCTGGAACGCTTCCATGGATCCCGGTAATTCTGGCAATGTTTTCTCGTGACATACTGTACTTCACAATAGTGGTAAAATATTTTTTTATATTACTTGTGTTTATTTGTGAAAAAAATGGAAATTTGGCAAAAATGCTTAAAATTTTGCAACTTTACAACTGTGAATTTTCATGCCCTTAAATCACAGAGATATGTTGTGACGGGGTATGCGACAGAGCAGGAAGAGACACCTGGCCAATAAACAAATCCAACAAGATTTATTGGAACAGGGAACTGGGATAACACAAATGAAAGTAATTCTGCAGCGTCCGTAATTAGTCCAAAATGAGACCACACAAAGAGAGCAGATCCGGAGGTGCCAACCGGCAATTAGACACCAGGGAAAAATAGAAATAGTCTTTGTGTGAATTTAACAGATCCAGCAGATGAACGACACAACACAGTCCCACGTGGCCACTTCTAACAATAGTCTCGCCTCAGCATAAGATCGCAGCCCTTCGCAGGTCACCACATAACAACATTCTTTAAATTCAGTCCTCAAATCCAGTAGGGTGGTGAGACATCACAATTCCATGTGGCAAAATAATCTCCATACATGATACCAGGATCCAATCACAGCTGCAGATCCCTCTCTTTCAAAGCACACAGCATCAACTAACTGACCATGTGGATTATTGTCCTACCACTCTTAAAGGCCTAAGTGATATCGCTAGCAATATCGCTATAGCGTCACTGATTTTGTGACATTATAGCGATATTGCTAGCGATATCGCTATGTCTGATACTTACCTCCGAACGGCTCCCCCGCTGATTATCGCTGATCGCCCGAGAACGTCCTGGACCGTTTCTCGTCGTCAGCTTCCTGTGGCGCCGACAAGCGACGCGTGGACGCGGGCGGGAGGACGTCAGGATCGCCTCGTCTGACAGGTAAGTAGCGACCCCCGACCGCTGCTATGTCGCTGGTGAGATCTGCCTGTGTGGTAGCTCACTAGCGACCACTTAGCGATGCACCAGGGATCCTGACCGCATCATATCGCTGGTCTGGATCGCTGGTGCATCGCTAAGTGTGACAGTACCTTTAGTATCTCTGCCCAACAAAGGGGCTGATCCCAACACCCACCCCCTTAAACATAGCTAAGAACATTCCAGAAACCCTGTCTGCAGTCACTGTACAGGTTTGGGTATTGGCGATACCCCCTGCAGAGTAGAACAAAGACAAGTATGCCCCCACCAGATACAGGGCAAGTAATGCTAATGCAAGCCTGATTACAGTAAGGTCCATGTGTACAGGCTGGGGGGGTGACTCTGTTACATATGTCACATAAATTACTTACTAACATTTCCAACATGTTTACTTTATATCAGCACAATTTTGGAACCAAAATTTTTTTGGTTAGGAAGTTATAAGGGTTAAAAGTTGACCATTTTTTTTTTTAGGGACCACATCACATTTGAAGTTACTTTGAGGGGTCTATATGACAGAAAATATTCAAAATTGACACCATTCTAAAAACTGCAGCCCTGAATGTGCTCAAAACCACATTCAAAAAGTTTATTAACCCTTCAGGTGCTTCAGCTGAATGTTTGGAATGTTTTTAAAAAAAAATGAACATTTAACTTTTTTTCACAAAAAAAATTTACTTCAGATCCAATTTGTTTTATTTTACCAAGGGTAACAGGAGAAATTGGACCACAAGAGCTGTTGTGAAATTTTTTCTGAGTACACTGATACCCCATATGTGCAGGTACACCACTAATTGGGCGCATGGCAGAGCTCGGAAGGGAAGGAGCGCCGTTTTACTTTTTCAACACAAAATTGGCTGGAATTAAAATCGGACGCCTTGTCGCATTCGGAGAGTCCCTGATGTGCCTAAACAGTGGAAACCCCCCAAGCGACACCATTTTGGAAATTAGACCCCTACGGAACTTATCCAGATGTGTGGAGAGCACTTTGAACCCCCAAGTGCTTCACAGACATTAATAACGTAGAGCCGTAAAAATAAAAAATCATATTTTTTCTGCAAAAATGATCTTTTTTCCCCCAATTTTTTATTTTCCCAAGGGTAGCAGAAGAAATTGGACCCCTAGAGCTATTGTGCAATTTGTCCTGACTATGCTGATACCAATATGTGGGGGTAAACCACTGTTTGGGCACATGGCAGAGCTCAGAAGGGAAGGAGCGCCATATTTTACTGTTATGGTTTGCAGGTGCCATGACCCACTGGGAGAGCCCATAAGGTGCCAAAATAGAAGAACCCCCATAAGTGACCCCATTTTACGAACTACACCTGTCAATGAATTCATCTAGGGGTGCAATGATCATATTGACACCATAGGTGTGTCACAGAATTTTATACCATTGGGCAGCCATGCAGAGAGACTCGGGAGGAAAGGAGCGCTATTTGCCTATTCAAGTGAATGGGTCTGTATACATGTCAGTGTGTTTCCACTGACTGTGTTCAGCACCAGGGAACAGCGCTTAGGCCGGGGTCACACTGGCAAGGAATACGGCCGAGTGAGAGGCGCTAAAAGCATGCATTAGACACGGACCAATGATTCTCTATGGGGTCCCTCGCACCAGCCGTATATTTCTCATCCGTATTCTACGGTCCGTGCCAATCGCAGCATGCTGCGATTGTCAGCGTACTAGGACCATAGTACGCCAATGCAAGTCTATGGGTGCGCAAAAAATACGGATTACACACGGACCACACATGTGACTTGCGAGAAATGCGCACCCGGTGTCTTTTAGCAAAGGCGGCAATTCAGTGCGCTATACAGTAAACTCACACTGACAGGTTTAATAAAGAAGCGAAAGAATAGATATAGACACATAGAATACATATATATATATATATATATATGCATTCTATGTGTCTATATCTATTCTTTGGTTTCTGTTTAGAAACCCTGTCATAGGCCTCCATTATATGTCCATTTTGCAAGCCTGCGAGAAAATCTCGCCATACGGATTACATACGGATGCTTACATGCGCAAAATACGCGACCACACCTTGATTACGGATGACATACGGAGCACTGTTTAGGGGCCATTCATCCATATTACGCATGTAAAATACTGACTGTATTTTGCGTCGGTTAGTGTGACCCTGGCCTTACTGTAATGCTTCTTCCCCGGCGCCCATCCTTGTGGAGCTGATACAGCACACGCATGCCACACATGTGCTGCAAGTATTACAAACACAGACACTGACATCTCCAGTACCGGAAATATCTGGATGTGTGAAAGAGGCGTTATAGCGGGTTTTTCTGTTTGGCTGCTGTCACACACTAAAAAACGCTTTTTATTGCAAAAAATAGTTTTTGCATCACCACATTTTCAGACCCGTAATTTTTCGATATTTTGGCCCACAGAGTCATGTGTGAGATCTTGTTTATTGCGGGACAAGTTGATGTTTTGGGCACATGACATTTTTTCATCGCTTTTTATTCCAATTTTTGGGAGGCAGAATGAACAAAAACCAGCAATTCATGAATTTTTTTGGGAGGAGCATTTATACCATTCCACGTGTGGTAAAATTGATAAGGCAGTTTTATTCTTCGTGTTAGTACGATTACAGAGATACATAATTTAGATATTTTTTTTATGTTTTGGCGCTTTTATACAATAAAAACTATTTTATATAAAAAATAATTATTTTTTCATCACTTCTTATTCTGAGAGCTATAACTTTTTTATTTTATCCGGTGATGGAGCTGTATGGGGGCTTGTTTTTGTGGGACAAAATGACGTTTTCATCTGTACCATGTTTACTTATATCCATCTTTTTGATCGCGTGATATTCCACTTTTTGTTCGGCAGTATGATGATAAAGCATTGTTTTTTGTCTTTTTTTTTCTATGGCGTTCACTAAAGGGGTTAACTAATGTGACAGTTGTAAAGGTCGGGTTGTTACAGACGCGACAATGCCAAATATGTGTACTTTTATTGTTTAGATTTTTTTATTCAAATATTTATTCAGTGATAGAATAAATATTGATTTTTTTTATTTATTTTTTAAAAATATTTTTACAATTTAAAAAAAAAAAATTCTACTTCATTCTTATCTTGTACACTTAGTCCCACTATGGGACACTGTCAGGAGCTGTCAGCCCTCTGCCTGTTCCCAGAATGCTGTGATCGTGTTCGATTGCAGTATTCTGGGGGTTAAAATGCCGCTCCTGTCACTTACTGCCAGATGTCAGCTGTGAGAATCAGCTAACACCCGGCCGAGATCGGCCGCACACCACACGTGTGCGAAGCCGATCGTCAAGATGTACTATTCTGTCCAAGGGCAGACAGGCCCAGGGCACATGGATAAATAGCACATCTGATGTCAGAGAGGGGTTAACAACCACTGGTCAGCCAAATGGTGACCCATAGCTTGGGTTTTAAAAAAGGTTGCTAAAAATTTAACAGTCCTAAAATTATTTTCCATACTAGTGGCCATGTTTATTTGGGATTCTTTGTTAAAAAAAGAGAATATTAATTTATTTAAAAAGTCAAGGGGAAGTCTTTGCATTAAGTACGTTGTCATAAAAAAAACAAGTGGACAGCAACAATTATATGACATCTAGTCCTTTATTGCTTACAGCATGATATTTGGTAGAAGGTTAGTTTTTACTTGTAAATAAACTATCTAATAGCTGAAGCCCTTTCTCACCATGAAGGAGAAGGGCTGAAGAGCTTCCTAGTAATGAGACCCCACTGTGACAGTGGAGATCAAAGATAGGAGTTCCCCCAGAGAATCAGACAGAACGTTGACTTCGGCTTTACATTTCACTTCCTATTTGCTTTTCGTTTTTGTTCCTGATGTTACCTACTGGTTCTGGCCTTGTTACCTGACTATCCGTCTCATCAGCTTGCACCATCGAACAGCAGCTAACTTTATGATCCAGCCAGGTGCCCCTGTGTCAATCTATGTCTTTTTACAAGGTTAAAGGGTGAAGGCCAGGGCAACTCCTGGGTTCTGGTAAAAGAGTAGCTAATGCCAAGCCTGTTCATTCATTTTGTGACAGTCTGACTGCTGGGACCTGCAATCAGCAATTTTGTCAACATTTAAAACAGGATGACAGTGTGGGTGCCTGACTACCACTTTATTCATTCCCTATGTGGCTGCCGAATTCTGGATTCATTTTTTTAGTGCAACTCCATATGAAACACATACAGCAGAGGTGTAGCACGCACATCATTTCCATATGTAGATAATGGGTATAAAAGTGCCCAGTTATGTTAATTGGTGTGAGTCCCAGATGTCTGCCCCACACCTGTCTTGATAGGTGATAATATAGAGTGTACGGAAAGTATTCAGACCCCTTTTAAATTTTTCACTTTGTTTCATGGCAGCCATTTGGTAAATTAAAAAAAGTTCATTTTCTTTTCTCATTAATGTACATTCTGCACCCCATCTTGACTGGAAAAAAAATGTAGAAATTTTTGAAAATGTATTAAAAAATAAAAACTCAAATATCACATGGTCATAAGTATTCAGACCCTTTGCTCAGTATTGAGTAGAAGCACCCTTTTGAGCTAGCACAGCCATGAGTCTTCTTGGGATTGATGCAACAACTTTTTCACACCTGGATTTGGGTATCCTCTGCCATTCTTTCTTGCAGATTCTCTCCAGTTCTGTCAGGTTGGATGGTGAATGTTGGTGGACAGCCATTTTCAGGTCTCTCCAGAGATGCTCAATTGCGTTTAGGTCAGGGCTCTGGCTGGGCCAGTCAAGAATGGTCACATAGTTGTTCTGAAGCCACTCCTTTGTTATTTTAACTGTGTGCTTAGGGTCATTGTCTTGTTGTAAGGTGAACCTTGGGCCAAGTCTGAGGTCCAGTGCACTCTGGAAGAGGTTTTCATCCAGGATATCTCTGTACTTGGCCGCATTCATGTTTCCTTCAATTGAAATCAGTTATCCTGTCCCTGCATCTGAAAAAAAACTCCATAGCATGATGCTGCCACCACCATGTTTCACTTTTGGCATAGTATTGGGCAGTTGATGAGCAATGCCTGGCTTTCTCCACACATACCGCTTAGAATTATCACCAAAAGTTCTATCTTTGTCTCATCAGAGAATCTTATTTCTCATAGTCTGGGAGTCCTTTGTGTGTTTTTAGCAAACTCTATGCGGGCTTTCATATGCCTGGCACTAAGGAGAGGCTTCTATCTGGCCCCTCTGCCATAAAGGCCCGACTGTTTGAGGGCTGCAGTGATAGTTGCCTTTGTGGAACGTTCTCCCATCTCTCTACTGCATCTGTGGAGCTCAGCCACAGTGATCTTGGGGTTCTTCTTTACCTCTCTCACCAAGGCTCTACTCCCATGATTGTTCAGTATGGTTGGACGGCCAGGCCTATGATGACTTCTGGTGGTCCCAAACTTCTTGCATTTAAGGATTATGGAAGCCACTGAGCTCTTAGGGACCTTGAGTACTGCAGAAATTCTTTTTTAACCTTGGCCAGATGTGTGCCTTGCCACAATTCTGTCTCTGAACTCCTTGGCCAGTTTCTTTGACCTCATGATTCTCATTTGGTCTGACATGCACTGTGAGCTGTGAGGTCTTACTGTATAGACAGGTGTGTGCCTTTCCAAATCAAGTCCTATCAGTTTAAGTAAACACAGCTGGACTCCAATGAAGGAGTAGAACCACTTCAAGGAGGATCACAAGGAAATTGACAGCATGTGACTTAAATATGAGTGTCTGAGCACAGGGTCTAAATACTTTTGACCATGTGATATTTCAGTTTTTCTTTTTTAATACATTTGCAAAAATTTCTACATTTTTTTCTCTGTCAAGATGGGGTGCAGAGTGTACATTGAGAAAAATTTTTTACTTTTTAGAATTTACCAAATGGCTTCAATGAAACAAAGAATGAGAAATGTAAAGGGGTCTGAATTCTTTATGTACCCACTGTATCTTGTCTGACAACACCTTTTATGATTATTTTCCACATTAATAATCTAATAAAGTATCTAATATAGTTGATCCACTTTTGTCTTTCCTCTCTTCTTTTCGTCGGACTTATTGTTTCTCAATTTTACAAATTGTTCATGTGATGTTTGCTGTTCAGACCAATGTTACTGAATATTTCCAACTCATGTGTATATAATACCAATATTTTGTATTATCATAGTCATTTTTGCTGTTTTATTTAGGCTGTAAGTTCTATCACACATGGTCTTCACCAAAAAAAATGGGCAGATACTTTAAAAACTAGTGAATAAAGAACAGTCTGTCTATGTCTTTGTTTTTCTGGCTTTAAACCACATCATCTGTTCCACACTAGTGTTTATTACATATGCATATTTAAAGCAGCTGGAAAGATCATCTCCCAGACAGGAACATCCATAAGTCCTTCAACTATTATTCAGGTTTGTCACATTCCTATCTTTGCAACTTTAGCAGCTTTGGGAAGCAGGGCACTAACTTTTGCCACTATTTTATGATGGTGCGGTGCTAATGGCAAAAATGTTCCTCAGAGGAACACTGGCACATACATAAGTGAAAGCAGAAAAGGAAACTTAAATTGGTAGAAAGCCCACAGAATTTTAGCAGCCAATGTGCGAATGCAAAAATCATTTTAGAGACATCTTGGTTATCTTACTAATGATTGGTACTTTGTCGTCAATCTCAATATGCATATACTTTTTAGGTTACAATTTAAATATTTCATACAACAAATATAAAAAAAGAAACTTAACACTAAATCTAAAATTATGGATTGTTCTTAAAGGGTTAATCATGCCAGGAAACATTTTTGAACACAGCTATGCATTTCATAAAATAATGAAAGAAGAAACTCATTACTTACCTTACTAGTTGGCATTTCGCTGATCTTTGCACTTTCTGCTTTAGAGATGACATCATGAAATGGGCATGTGACCACTGACTATAACAGGTCACCTTGTGGCCAATTATTTTTCAGGCATTATATAGTATGATTAAATGTTTCCAGACAGCAGAATACCTTTCAGCATAGAGAAAAGCTTTTGAATACTAATGAAATACTTATGTTCACTCACTTTTAAAATATGAATGTCCCCATTCATCTGGAACTTCTTACCTTGTTCTAGGACAACCTATAAGAGAAACACACACATAAAATGCAAACCGTGAAATACCACGTTGAATCCATGAGTCTCTATATAAATGCTGTAACCTGGAACAAATATAAAGTTATTCAAAAGCCTTTAACCCCTTAACGACCGCCGATACGCTTTTTAATGGCGACAGTTAAGGGTACTTATTCCTCAGCATCACTTTTTAACGGCGCTGAGAAATAAGTGTATAGCGCCCCCTCCATTGGAAAATCTCCAGGGTCTCTTGTACCTGGGGTAGCAGGGGCTACTAATCGGTGATCACAAAAAAGTCTGATTTTTCCATTCATTTCTCTATCCTCTGATGTGATCTAGCATTTCAGAGGAGAGAGAGATGGGGTCCCCAGAGCCTCCCCGGTACCGCTGTCATCCATGGACCCTCCTGCTCCATACCCCAGCCCTCCGTGACTTCTTCCTGGAAGAATATGGTGGGCGCATGCACTGTACGCCCACCGAGATTTGCCGGCTGGTCCCTGGCAACAATAGGAGATTTTTCCAATTGGTTCATTTTGAACTCTATCACAGTGATCAAAATAAAAAAAAAGTAAATCAAGCCTTCCTTTTTCATCTCCTTAGTTAGTTAAATAAAAATAATAAAATTGTTTTTTTCCATTCTTTACAGTTAGGGTTAGAGCTAGGGTTAAGATTTGGGCTAGTGTTAGGGCTTACAGTTAGGGTTGTGTTGGGGTTAGGGTTGTGCTGGGGTTATGGTTGTGTTGAGGTCATGGTTGTGGTGTTGGGGTTAGGGTTAGGGATCTATTGGAGTTACGGTTGTGGTTAGACTTGGGACTAGGGGTGTGTTGGGGTTAGGTTTGGAAGTTAGGGCTGTGTTAGGCTTGCAGTTAACATTGGGAATTTTCTCAGTTTAGCCACATCAGGGGGTCTCCAAACATGACATGCTGCCCGCCATTGATTCCAGCCAATTTTGAGTTCAAAAAGTGAAATGGTGCTCCCTCCCTTCTGAGCCCTTCCCTGCACCCAAACAGTGGCTTTCCAGCACATTCAGGGTATCGGCATAGTCAAGAGAAATTGCACCACAAGTTTTGTGGTTCACTTTGTCCTCATACCCTTGTGGAAATAAAAAGTTTGGGACTAAAGTAAATTTTTTGTGAAACACTTTAAATGTTAATTTTTTCTTTCCACATTGCTTTAGTTCTCATGAAATAGCTGAAGGATTAATAAACTTCTTGAATGTGGTTCTGCGCACCCTGAGGGGTGCAGTTTTTAGAATGGTGTCAATTTTAGGTATTTTCTATCATATTGACCTCCCTAAAGTCAATTCAAATCTCAGGTGATCCCTAAAAAAAGGTTATGTAAATTGTGTTGGAAAAATGAGAAATCGCTGGTCAACTTTTAACCCTTATAACATCCTAACAAAAAAAATGTTTTCAAAATTGTGCTGATGTAAAGTTAACATGTGGGAAATGTTATTTATTAACTATTTTGTGTGACATGACTCTCTGATTTAAGGGCACAAAAATTAAAATGCAAGTCATATCAAAGATATTTTACCACTAACATGAAGTACAATATGTCACAAAAAACATTCTTAGAATCAGTGGGATCCGTTTAAGTGTTCCAGAGCTATAGCCTCATAAAGTGACAATGGTCAGAATTGTAAAACTTGGCTTGGTCATTAAGGTCAAAATTGGCTCGGTCACTAAGGGATTAAAGGTATGAAACTTGAACATTCCATAAAAATGGCGGAAATAAAGAAGATGGGGAATGTTGTATTACAGTCTCTTGTATTGGTCTACTTTCTCTTTTAATAATCCTAATTAAAGTACATAGAGTAAATCATTAGCTCAGTCATTTGCAAAAAAATTTGCACTAGCACTTTACATATATATTTTGTCTTCTATTTTGTGCTGGCATGAACCAGGCATAAGTTATATATGTGATAAGTTGCCATTTTTAATGTGCCAATTTCTATGAATTTCATATAGATACAGTATTTCTTTATTTTGATCTTTACTACTATCTCCCTCTTGAAATTAGTCAATACTAGTGTTGAGCATTCCGATACCGCAAGTATCGGGTTATCGGCCGATATTAGCGGTATCGGAATTCCGATACGGACTTCAGATACTTTTGTCATATCGGATTCCGGAATCGGAATTGGAAGTTCCCATCATGCTATGAGCCTGCTTGCTTTGATTAAGCCAATGGGAATCCTCCGAAGTGTGGGCACATCCTGTTAGGCATGTAGGCATGTTAACTATTTGCATGGCTGTGATTGGCTGCCGAAATGATGTCATGATGCACTATAAAAGCCACCGCAGCCGCCATTTCTGGTCACTCTGCTGTGAATTCAGTTAGGGACAGGCTGCTGTAGAAGACTGTGAGGGACAGTTAGAAATAGCGATTCCACCAAACATCTAGTGCTTTACCCAGGCTACATAAACCACCACTGTAGCCTTCTTTGCCCTAGCAGCAGTGTTCACAGCTGTCTGCAAGGGCTGTGTGAGTGCAGCTCACGCTGTGGAGTGGGTCCTGCAGCCACGTCAGGCTGTAGGCCACCCAGTGTGATCACTGCTGCCTCATACATCTTTTATTTTTTGAGCTGCATTTTTTACATAATTTCAATCTAGTGTGCTTCCATCCGTATCCATATACGTTGGTTGCAAACACTAGTAGTAGACAGCGGAGCCTTTCTGCAGCCTTTCAGTGCTAGTGTCCACTTTGCTGCACTGTTCACGGCTGTCTGAGAGGTCTCTGACTGTGTGTGAGTGCAGCTCACGCTGAGTAGTGTGTCCTGCAGCTACGTCTGGCTGTAGGACGCTCAGCGTGCGTCAGTGCCTCACACATATTTTTATTTGAGTGCAGCTCATTTTTTCTTCTATTAG
Organism: Dendrobates tinctorius; assembly: GCF_039654945.1. Classification (NCBI taxonomy): domain Eukaryota; kingdom Metazoa; phylum Chordata; class Amphibia; order Anura; family Dendrobatidae; genus Dendrobates; species Dendrobates tinctorius. The sequence continues at coordinate 6,869,362 of NW_027361692.1, read as the reverse complement.
TGTGCATCCATCCGTCTCCATCTACGGTGGTTGCAAACACTATATAGGAGTACACAGCGGAGCCTTTCTGCAGCCTGTCAGTGCCAGTGCCCACTTAGCTGCACTGTTGACGGCTGTCTGAGAGGTCTCTGACTGTGTGTGAGTGCAGCTCACGCTGAGTAGAGTGTCCTGCAGCTACGTCTGGTTGTAGGACGCTCAACGTGCGTCACTGCCTCACACATATTTGTCTTTGAGTGCAGCTCATTTTTTCTTCTCCTATTAGTGTGCATCCATCCGTATCCATCAACATTGGTTGGTTGCAAACACTATATAGGAGTAGATAGAGGAGCCTTTTTTTCTGGCTTGTGCCCTGCCGGCGCAGCCAGATTAGTATTACCCAATTTTTTTGGATCCTCATCTTTTGCATTGTAGGTTACCTGCCTGCATTGTAATAGCTCCAAAAAGTTGGTGATACTATCAGTTTCAATTCTTTGTTCACATACTTTGAGTTTGTTTCCAACAAAGAAACCACAAAAAAAGTTCACCAAACACTACATTTGGAACTTGTGTAGGCCACATCAGCTCCTATTAAAGTGTAGTCCACACACACACACTTCATAAAATTAGTGTTTCTTGTACCTGTAACCAGCTGTTCAGGAATAAGCACACTAAGGCCCCCCTTTGTACTTTTCTGCCTATCTTAAGCAGTCTTGCAAGATGAAGAAGGCAGGGAGTAAGGCGCGTGGGCGTGGGCGTGGAGTTTCAGCAGGGAGAGGACGTGGGGATTCTGCAGGGAGAGGACGTGGGGATTCTACAGGTAGAGGACGTGGGGATTCTGGGCCTGCTGCGGGCACCAGTGGATCAGCATCCCCCAGTTTTAGCAGGCAACAGTCCTTTATGCGCAGCTTTGTAGGACCTCAACGTACCCCACTGCTGCGGGAGGAACAAATTGAAGCCGTTGTCGGATGGATGGCAGCTAACGCATCGACTTCAATTACTTCCGCATCCTCTCAGGGTCAGAGCACCGAAGAGCAACCATCTGTCTCTTCACCACCTGCCAAAGTGCCCAGGCAGTCAGAGAGACATGGACAGGAGCCATCACAGTCTCTACTTCTGTTCTCCGAATCTGTTGGCTTGGAAAGAGGGGGCCAGCCAAGCAGCATTCCTGAATGTGAAGAAGAGGGAGTATGCAGTGATGCGCAACTTCTTTGTCCCTCTGAATCTGAAGAGGCGAGTGGGCCAGTGCCTATGGTCAGCACACCTCAGTACGCATCAGATGATGACGAGACTCAGTTGCCACTTTCTGGTGCGTACGGTGCTGGCGACACAACCCCGGAGAAGCAGCTGTTTGAAGAGGGGAGGGAAGATGATGAGGTCCTTGACCCATCATGGCGTGAGGAACAGGAAGGTGGTGGGAGCAGCTCGGAGGAAGAGATTCCCCTACTGGCCAAAACAGGAGGCAGAGGGAGGGGGAAGACTTGGTTGCCTGTACCCTCCACTTCGGCACCCGTTAGGAGCATTCCTCATTCCAAAGGCAAACCGGGCGCTCCCAAGAGTTGCAGTGCGTGGTCCTTTTTTGACACAGTTGCAGATGACATTTGCTTTGTCAAATGCAAGCTGTGTCATCAGAGAGTCAAAAGAGGGAGAAATGTCAGCAACCTCAATACCACAAATATGTGGAAACATGTGCGCACCAAGCACGAGTTGGAGTTGCAGAGACACCCTGAAGACGTAGGCCAACGTACAGCACCACCTACCACCTCTTCAGTTCGTGTTGGGGCCTCTTCCTCCAGCTCACACACTGCTGGTTCGGCTTCCTCACAGGATCGCCAAGGAAGAACCTCTGCCACTGTTGTCCGGAGACCCTGTCAGATTACACCCATAGCAGCACGTTCCCATCCATCACAGCCATCGGTAGCACAGGCATGGGATAAAAGGCGCCCTTACTCGGCAAACCATCCCCGAGCACAGTCTCTGAATGCTGGCATTGCCAAACTTCTGGCAGTTGAAATGCTGTCATTCAGGCTGGTGGACACTGACACCTTCCGGGACTTAATGGCATTGGCAGTCCCCAATACAACGTGCCCAGCCGCTTTTATTTCAGCAGGCGAGCCGTCCCTGCCCTGCAGAAACATGTTGAGGGCAAAATAAAACATGCGCTACTAAACGCCGTTAGTAGCAAGGTCCACCTGACCACCGATGCGTGGACCAGTAACCATGGACAGGGACGATACCTTTCCCTCACTGCCCACTGGGTCAATGTTGTGGAGCTGGGTACGGATCTGGAGAGTGGCGCTGTACGTGTTCTTCCAACGCCACGGATTGCAGGACTCCAGTCTGTACACATAGACTCCTCCTCCTATTCAAGTTCCTCAGAAACAGCAGAGCAGGAGCCTGTTACGACCGATATGAGCACAGCCGTGGCCAAACGTCAACAGGCTGTACTCAAATTAATTTCTTTGGGGAATCGAAGCCACACAGCGCAGGAGCTCTGGAATGCTATCAAGCTGGAGAGCGATGTGTGGTTTGGGCCAGCGAATCTCCAGCCGGGCTTGGTAGTGTGTGACAATGGCCGAAATCTGGTGGCAGCTCTTGGCCTAGGCAACCTCACACACATCCCATGTCTGGCACATGTTCTTAACTTGGTCGTGCAGAGCTTTCTGAGGGACTATCCGGATCTTGATGCACTGTTGCACAAGGTCCGCATAGAGTGCGCTCACTTGCGACGTTCCAGCACGGCAAGATCGCGCCTCGCTGCTCTGCAGCGACGATTTGGCCTTCCGGAACATCGCATCATATGTGACCTACCCACCCGGTGGAATTCAATGTTACATATGTTGGAGCGGTTGTGTGAGCAGCAGGCAGCAGTCATGGAGTACCAGCTGCATCAGGCGCAAACAAGTCGCACTGTGCGCCGTTCACACTTCAGCACCATTGAGTGGGCCTCTATGAAGGACATCTGCCTCGTTTTGCGTGCCTTCGATGAATCCACGCGGATGGCGAGTGCAGATGATGCACTAGTCAGCATGACTGTCCCCCTTATCTGCCTGCTTCAACAAACACTGCAAGCACTAAGGGATGAGGTTTCGGAAGAGGTGGAGGATGAGGAGTCCCAAATGCCATCTGCTTCTGGACAGTCTGCGCTACGTGTTTCCTCACAAAGGCCTAGGCAGGGGACACTTTGTGAGGAGGATGAGGAGGAGTCGATGGAGGAGGAAGACATCTCTCCAGAGGAGGGAGGTACACAAACCTCTACTCAGTATGTACAGCGAGGGTGGAGTGATGCAGAGCAGGCCGAGGTCACGCCTCAAACAGGGGACAGCGGTTCTTTGGCAGTTGGGAGTCTGCAGCACATGGTTGATTTCATGCTGCAGTGCCTGAGAAACGACCGCCGCATTGCCCACATTCTCATCTCGGCTGATTATTGGGTGTACACCCTCCTAGATCCTCGCTACCGGGACAGCGTACAAAGGCTCATACCAACGTTGAACCGGGAGCGTAAAATGCGGGAGTACGAAGAGTCACTGGTGCAGTCCATAATGTTTTCCATTCCACCCGACAGCATTGTTGCTAGTGCTTTAAAAAGCAGCTCTGTGCGTCGAGGCAGTGGAGGAAACTCTGCACAAAGAGGGAGCAGAGGCAGCGCCGCAGCACAAGGCAAGGCCACTATGGCCCAAATATGGCAAAGTTTTGTGTGTCCACCACAATTGTCTACACCATCAGCGACGCCTCGAGTCAGCAGGAGGCAACGCTTCCGTCAGATGGTGTCAGACTACATGTCTTGCCCTGTCGCTGTACTCCCAGATGGCTCTTCCCCCTTCAAGTTTTGGGTCTCTAAGCTGGATACATGGCCAGAGCTTAGCCAGTATGCATTGGAGGTGCTGGCTTGCCCTGCTGCCAGTGTATTATCGGAACGTGTCTTTAGTGCCGCAGGTGGTGTACTAACAGACCGTCGCACGCGACTATCTTCCGATAATGTTGACCGGCTGACTTTTCTGAAAATGAACAAGGCCTGGATCTCCAAAGACTTTGCCAATCCTCTTACAGACTAAATTAGTGGTTGGCAACTGTATCCAGGTCTGCTGGTGTGTTCATTTTTCTACCACCTGAACTATAATCCCTGTGCTTCAACACAGCCAGTTGTCGCTCAGATGTGTCGTCTGCACAGAGAAACACACTAGCTCCTGTGTTAGTGGGGTTCAGTAAAGCCAGCTGATCCCCTGCTGTGTGGACGGCAAAGTCACCAGCTCCATCAACATTCAAACCACTACTGATTTTTAACCGTGCCCAACTTAGGTCTCTGGCTCCACTGTCTCTACTATTTCCCCTGACCTCCAACCCTGCCATCTACATCTCTGAAGTGGCGTCAGCACAATCTACACTTGTTCCTGTGTTCCTGTGGCTCAGTCCCATCAGTTTATCCCCTGATGTGTGTCCGGCAAGGTCTCCTGCTCTGTCCACATTCCCATAACCAGTAGTGGGAATGAGGACAGAGCTGGCGAACTTGCCGGACAAACATCAGGGGATCAACTGACGGGACTGAGCACCAGTAACACAGGAACAAGTGTAGATTGTGCTGACGCCACTTCAGAGATGTAGCTGGCGGGGTTGGAGGCCAGGGTAAATAGTAGAGACAGTGGAGCCAGAGGCCTAAGTGGAGCATGGTTAGAATCAGTAGTAGTCCACAACCTCCATAAAAACCGCTGCCCATTGGCCTCTGCATGCGGCATGCGTAATCCTGGGCTCCAACAGTGTCAGTTGGTGTTCAGAAGTGTCGTCTCCACAGAGCCACACACATTCGTTCGAGTGTTAGTGGGTTTCAGCACTGCCAGCTGTTCCCCTGCTGTGGAGATGGCAAGTCTCCTGCTGCCTTCACCTGCCAAAAACAACAGGCCCCAGCCTGCTCCTCGCCTAATCCTGGGCTCCAAGAGCGTCAGTTGGTGTTCAGAAGTGTCGTCTCCACAGAGCCAAACACATTCGTTCAAGTGTTAGTGGGGTTCAGCACTGCCAGCTATCAACGAAAGACTGATTCTAGGCCATCAGAAAGAACACAAACTCCATCACCATCATCAACCCTCTCTCAGTCCGCCCTGTCCACCGCTACTTCCACCATATGCAGCTCTCAAGTCCAGCTCACCCTCCCAGACACTATGAGTAGGTCAAGAAAGTACTCAGTCTCTCATCCGCGTACACTGGGTTTGAACGCCCACATTGCCAAACTAATCTCGTTTGAGATGATGCCCTTTCGGTTGGTGGAAAGCACAGCTTTCCGCGAACTCATGGCCTATGCAGTACCACGCTATGACCTACCCAGTCGCCACTTCTTCTCTCGCAAAGCCATCCCAGCCCTCCACCATCATGTGAAAGACCGCATTGTCCATGCACTCAAGCAGTCAGTGAGCGGAAAGGTGCACCTCACAACTGATGCATGGTCAAGTCGGCATGGCCAGGGCCGTTACGTGTCCATCACTGCGCACTGGGTTAATGTGGTGGATGCAGGGTCCACAGGGGACAGCGGTGGTGGGACAGTGCTGCCTAGCCCACGGTATAGGAAACAGTTGGCTGTAGGCGTTCGACCCTCCTCCTCCTCCTCCTCCAGAAGCGAAAGCTCGTCCACAGAGCGCAGTCGTACGAGCACTCCATCTGCAGCTGCCACTGTTGCACACGATGTGTCCCCCTATCGAGCAGCTATTGGAAAGCGTCAGCAGGCTGTGTTGCAGATGATGTGTTTGGGCGACAGACACACCGCCGAGGTGCTGGCCGAGTACTTGAAGCGACAAACTGAGTCATGGCTGTGCAGTGTACATCTTGAGGCAGGCAAGGTAGTTAGTGATAACGGACGTAATTTTGTGGCAGCCATAGCCCTTTCAAAACTCAGCAACATACCTTGCTTGGCTCACACCTTGAACCTGGTGGTGCAGTGCTTCCTCAAAAATTATCCGGAGTTAACAGCCCTGCTCCAGAAGGTGCGAAGACTGTGCGCGCACATCCGCCGGTCGCCTGTACACTCCGTTCGTATGCAGAAGCTGCAGCGATTGCTCCACCTTCCCAACCACCGCCTCATTATCGACATTGCAACAAGGTGGAACTGCACCCTGCACATGGTGGAGCGGCTGTGCGAGCAGAGGCAGGCCATAATGCATTTGTGGGAGGATACACGGCCAGGCACTTTGAGAGCAGACATGGAGTTGACAGGCGTGCAGTGGTCGAAGCTGAAAGACCTTTGTAAAGTCCTTCAGTGTTTTGAGGAATGCACACGGCTGGTAAGCGCAGACGACGCCATCCTAAGCATGAGCATCCCACTTATGCGTCTGCTCATGCAAACTTTGACGCACCTTAAGGAGCAGGCGTCTGCAGCCAATGTTGATGAGGAGGAAGAGGAGGAGGGAATCCTTGATGACATTCAGCCATTGTCTGCTCAGGGACCTCTCCTGGACGAGGTGGAGGAAGAAGAGGAGGAGGATGATGGGGATGATTACTTAGGGGAGGAGGATGCATCTCGTGGGGCAAGTGAAAATGTTGGCGTGGCAAGGTCTGGTACAGGGTTTGTGCGTGACTGGAGGGATGTGGATTTGCCAGAAAGTGCTCCTCCACCCAGCACTCGCAGTGCATCATTGACACCGGGAACATTGGCCCACATGTCAGATTATGCCTTGCGAATCCTAAAAAGGGACCCCCGCATTGCCAAAATGATGAACGATGATGATTACTGGTTGGCCAGCATCCTGGATCCACGCTATAAAGGCAAATTACAAAACATCATGCCACAGGAGAACCTTGACCTAATATTGGCTAATAAACAAGCAACTCTGGTAAATCGGTTGCTTGAGGCATTCCCAGCACACAGCAGCGGTGATGGTTCTCACACGAGCCGTACGGGCCGGGGGCAGCTTGGCAGAGGTGTTCGTGGTGCACACAGCAGAAGTGGCGTTGGAGACAGGGGTTTCATGACAATGTTGTGGACTGATTTTTCAAATACCGCTCACACAACTGGTAATACTGCATCGATGGAAAGTGACAGGAGACAGCAGTTGTCAACTATGGTTACAAACTACTTTTCCTCCCATATCGATGTTCTCCCACACAGGTCATTCCCCTTTGACTATTGGGCCGCTAAACTGGACACCTGGCCTGAATTGGCCCAATATGCCTTACAGGAGCTCGCTTGCCCAGCTGCAAGTGTGCTATCGGAAAGAGTCTTCAGTGCAGCTGGATCAATCCTGACAGAAAAAAGGACCCGTCTGTCAACCCAAAATGTGGATGATCTAACCTTCATTAAAATGAACCATGCATGGGTTTCCAAGGATTTTGTCCCACCTTCCCCTGATGACACATAGGGTGACAGAAAAATGGCTTGCTTTGGCCCACCTCTTCCTGGTACTTCACCTATTTCACCTTTTGCATCAGCTGAATGTCCAACATCAACATATGCCACTTTCTAAAACTCCCTAACTGTGCTGCCTCCCCCCCATGGCCGGGGTCACCACCTAGCGCACGACACCGTGCGAGTGCCGTTGCCCTGGACAGGTGGGTAGGCCGACTCTTGGGCGCGGGCACTGGCACAGGGTCCCTCATAGTGCAATCAAGTGTCTCTGACGGTGGTGGTGCACACCCGCCGTCAGACACACCGCTGTACTATGAGGGGCCCAGTGCCAGTACCGACGCCCACGAGTGGGCCCCCCTTGCTTGGGCAGGGCCCCAGCATTTGCAATCTTTACCTCTCCCTGCTCCTCCGCTGTGTAATCTGGGCCGTCAAATCCATACTGTGCCTGACACCGTCTGAGCCTGCCTCCTGAGACATATATTTTGAATGTATACGCTATCCATACATGTTATCCAGGGATACGGTACCCTTTCTAACCTTTGTGCAATCACGTGCAATCCATACTGGGCCTAACACCGTCTGAGCCTGCCTCCTGAGACATATATTTTGAATGTGTACGCTATCCATACATGTTATCCAGGGATACGGTACCCTTTCTAACCTTTGTGCAATCACGTGCAATCCATACTGGGCCTAACACCGTCTGAGCCTGCCTCATGCTGTATAGACATATATTTTGAATGTGTACGCCATCCATACATGTTATCCAGGGATACGGTACCCTTTCTAACATTTGTGCAATCACGTGCAATCCATACTGGGCCTGACACCGTCTGAGCCTGCCTCCTGAGACATATATTTTGAATGTGTACGCTATCCATACATGTTATCTGGGGATACGGTACCCTTTCAAACCTTTGTGCAATCACGTGCAATCCATACTGGGCCTAACACCATCTGAGCCTGCCTCCTGAGACATATATTTTGAATGTGTACGCTATCCATACATGTTATCCAGGGATACGGTACCCTTTCTAACCTTTGTGCAATCACGTGCAATCCATACTGGGCCTGACACCGTCTGAGCCTGCCTCCTGAGACATATATTTTGAATGTGTACGCTATCCATACATGTTATCTGGGGATACGGTACCCTTTCTAATTTTTGTGCAATCACGTGCAATCCATACTGGGCCTAACACCGTCTGAGCCTGCCTCCTGAGACATATATTTTGAATGTGTACGCTATCCATACATGTTATCCGGAGATACGGTACCCTTTCTAACCTTTGTGCAATCACGTGAAATCCATACTGGGCCTAACACCGTCTGAGCCTGCCTCCTGAGACATATATTTTGAATGTGTACGCTATCCATACATGTTATCCAGGGATACGGTACCCTTTCTAACCTTTGTGCAATCACGTGCAATCCATACTGGGCCTAACACCGTCTGAGCCTGCCTCATGCTGTATAGACATATATTTTGAATGTGTACGCTATCCATACATGTTATCCAGGGATACGGTACCCTTTCTAACCTTTGTGCAATCACGTGCAATCCATATTGGGCCTAACACCGTCTGAGCCTGCCTCCTGAGACATATATTTTGAATGTGTACGCTATCCATACATGTTATCCAGGGATACGGTACCCTTTCTAACCTTTGTGCAATCACGTGCAATCCATACTGGGCCTGACACCGTCTGAGCCTGCCTCCTGAGACATATATTTTGAATGTGTACGCTATCCATACATGTTATCTGGGGATACGGTACCCTTTCAAACCTTTGTGCAATCACGTGCAATCCATACTGGGCCTGACACCGTCTGAGCCTGCCTCCTGAGACATATATTTTGAATGTGTACGCTATCCATACATGTTATCCGGGGATACGGTACCCTTTCTAACCTTTGTGCAATCACGTGCAATCCATACTGGGCCTAACACGTCTGAGCCTGCCTCCTGAGACATATATTTTGAATGTGTACGCTATCCATACATGTTATCCAGGGATACGGTACCCTTTCTAACCTTTGTGCAATCACGTGCAATCCATACTGGGCCTAACACCGTCTGAGCCTGCCTCCTGAGACATATATTTTGAATGTGTACGCTATCCATACATGTTATCCGGGGATACGGTACCCTTTCTAACCTTTGTGCAATCACGTGCAATCCATACTGGGCCTAACACCGTCTGAGCCTGCCTCCTGAGACATATATTTTGAATGTGTACGCTATCCATACATGTTATCCAGGGATACGGTACCCTTTCTAACCTTTGTGCAATCACGTGCAATCCATACTGGGCCTAACACCGTCTGAGCCTGCCTCATGCTGTATAGACATATATTTTGAATGTGTACGCTATCCATACATGTTATCCAGGGATACGGTACCCTTTCTAACCTTTGTGCAATCACGTGCAATCCATACTGGGCCTAACACCGTCTGAGCCTGCCTCCTGAGACATATATTTTGAATGTGTACGCTATCCATACATGTTATCCAGGGATACGGTACCCTTTCTAACCTTTGTGCAATCACGTGCAATCCATACTGGGCCTGACACCGTCTGAGCCTGCCTCCTGAGACATATATTTTGAATGTGTACGCTATCCATACATGTTATCTGGGGATACGGTACCCTTTCAAACCTTTGTGCAATCACGTGCAATCCATACTGGGCCTAACACCGTCTGAGCCTGCCTCCTGAGACATATATTTTGAATGTGTACGCTATCCATACATGTTATCCAGGGATACGGTACCCTTTCTAACCTTTGTGCAATCACGTGCAATCCATACTGGGCCTGACACCGTCTGAGCCTGCCTCCTGAGACATATATTTTGAATGTGTACGCTATCCATACATGTTATCTGGGGATACGGTACCCTTTCTAACCTTTGTGCAATCACGTGCAATCCATACTGGGCCTAACACCGCCGTCTGAGCCTGCCTCCTGAGACATATATTTTGAATGTGTACGCTATCCATACATGTTATCCGGGGATACGGTACCCTTTCTAACCTTTGTGCAATCACGTGCAATCCATACTGGGCCTAACACCGTCTGAGCCTGCCTCCTGAGACATATATTTTGAATGTGTACGCTATCCATACATGTTATCCAGGGATACGGTACCCTTTCTAACCTTTGTGCAATCACGTGCAATCCACACTGGGCCTGACACCGTCTGAGCCTTCCTCCTGAGACATATATTTTGAATGTGTACGCTATCCATACATGTTATCTGGGGATACGGTACCCTTTCTAACCTTTGTGCAATCACTTGCAATCCATACTGGGCCTAACACCGTATGAGCCTGCCTCCTGAGACATATATTTTGAATGTGTACGCTATCCATACATGTTATCCGGGGATACTGTACCCTTTCTAACCTTTGTGCAATCACGTGCAATCCATACTGGGCCTAACACCGTCTGAGCCTGCCTCCTGAGACATATATTTTGAATGTGTACGCTATCCATACATGTTATCCAGGGATACGGTACCCTTTCTAACCTTTGTGCAATCACGTGCAATCCATACTGGGCCTAACACCGTCTGAGCCTGCCTCCTGAGACATATATTTTGAATGTGTACGCTATCCATACATGTTATCCAGGGATACGGTACCCTTTCTAACCTTTGTGCAATCACGTGCAATCCATACTGGGCCTGACACCATCTGAGCCTGCCTCCTGAGACATATATTTTGAATGTGTACGCTATCCATACATGTTATCTGGGGATATGGTACCCTTTCAAACCTTTGTGCAATCACGTGCAATCCATACTGGGCCTGACACCGTCTGAGCCTGCCTCCTGAGACATATATTTTGAATGTGTACGCTATCCATACATGTTATCCGGGGATACGGTACCCTTTCTAACCTTTGTGCAATCACGTGCAATCCATACTGGGCCTAACACCGTCTGAGCCTGCCTCCTGAGACATATATTTTGAATGTGTACGCTATCCATACATGTTATCCGGGGATACGTTACCCTTTCTAACCTTTGTGCAATCACGTGCAATCCATACTGGGCCTAACACCGTCTGAGCCTGCCTCCTGAGACATATATTTTGAATGTGTACGCTATCCATACATGTTATCCAGGGATACGGTACCCTTTCTAACCTTTGTGCAATCACGTGCAATCCATACTGGGCCTGACACGTCTGAGCCTGCCTCCTGAGACATATATTTTGAATGTGTACGCTATCCATACATGTTATCCGGGGATACGGTACCCTTTCTAACCTTTGTGCAATCACGTGCAATCCATACTGTGCCTGACACCGTCTGAGCCTGCCTCCTGAGACATATATTTTGAATGTGTACGCTATCCATACATGTTATCCGGGGATACGGTACCCTTTCTAACCTTTGTGCAATCACGTGCAATCCATACTGTGCCTGACACCGTCTGAGCCTTCCTCCTGAGACATATATTTTGAATGTGTACGCTATCCATACATGTTATCCAGGGATACGGTACCCTTTCTAACCTTTGTGCAATCACGTGCAATCCATACTGGGCCTGACACCGTATGAGCCTGCCTCCTGAGACATATATTTTGAATGTGTACGCTATCCATACATGTTATCCAGGGATACGGTACCCTTTCTAACCTTTGTGCAATCACGTGCAATCCATACTGGGCCTAACACCGTCTGAGCCTGCCTCATGCTGTATAGACATATATTTTGAATGTGTACGCTATCCATACATGTTATCCAGGGATACGGTACCCTTTCTAACCTTTGTGCAATCACGTGCAATCCATACTGGGCCTAACACCGTCTGAGCCTGCCTCCTGAGACATATATTTTGAATGTGTACGCTATCCATACATGTTATCCAGGGATACGGTACCCTTTCTAACCTTTGTGCAATCACGTGCAATCCATACTGGGCCTGACACCGTCTGAGCCTGCCTCCTGAGACATATATTTTGAATGCGTACGCTATCCATACATGTTATCTGGGGATACGGTACCCTTTAAAACCTTTGTGCAATCACGTGCAATCCATACTGGGCCTGGCACCGTCTGAGCCTGCCTCCTGAGACATATATTTTCAATGTGTACGCTATCCATACATGTTATCCGGGGATACGGTACCCTTTCAAACCTTTGTGCAATCACGTGCAATCCATACTGTGCCTGACACCGTCTGAGCCTGCCTCCTGAGACATATATTTTGAATGTGTACGCTATCCATACATGTTATCCAGGGATACGGTACCCTTTCTAACCTTTGTGCAATCACGTGCAATCCATACTGGGCATGACACCGTCTGAGCCTGCCTCCTGAGACATATATTTTGAATGTGTACGCTATCCATACATGTTATCCAGGGATACGGTACCCTTTCTAACCTTTGTGCAATCACGTGCAATCCATACTGGGCGTGAGAACGGCTGGCGAGCTGTTAAGCAAGCTACAGCACCTGTCCAGACAAGTACAGGGATTCCCTAGCGAGAAGACTTATTTGATTGTTTTCAATGTTGGGACAGCAATTTTTGGGGAGCACTATACTCTGGAGAATGATAGATGGGGCCCACCATACACTGGAACATTCCAAAGGTGGACATCAGACACTGGAGCAGCATTTACAGGGCCCATTATACACTAGAGCATTAGAAATGGGGCCCATTATGTTTGGAGCATTATTTGGGCCCATAAGACAGTGGAGCTTCATCCATGGGGACCAACATATACTGTAGCATTATGTGGAGCTCATCATATACTGTTTCAAACATTATATGGGACCAATGATTCTGTATGGAGAAATAGATGGGCCTCGTCATGAGATGTAAAAAGTGAGGTATTTTTCATTGTACTATACCGCTATTTATCTGCCGTATCGGAGCATGATGAGTTGTGGTATGTGTTAAAGGGGCGCTCTTTCGCCCAGGGCACATGAAAACCTGCAGCCAGCCCTCCCCCCCCACAACTTTAGCCAAATAACCCCCATTTTTCAGTGCGTAACTTGTATTATGAAGTTAATTAAGGTTGACAAGCTTAAGTAAGAAGAATTGATGCTTTTGGCATTCAAATGGGCACTGTAGGTGTGTTTCCTGTCCTCCTCTCACTGCCGACTTTTATTCCCCATTGACTTACATTGGGTTTCGTGTTTCGGGACGACCCCGACTTTTCCCTATAATCGGACGATCTTGCTCGACCCGACTTTTGGAAAAGTCGGGTTTCACGAAACGAAACGTGATCCTAAAAAACCAAAAGTCGCTCAACTCTAGTTAGTACAGAACACAGGATGGAGGCCGATTGAAGCGAGGGTGGCCTACAGGGAAGAATCTGAGAGCCTCACTAGGCCTGGGTTAAAAGAAGAGATAAAGCAGTGACTTTCTCTAGTAATGGTATCAGAAGTTTTAAGAACATATAACAAAAGACTGTCATAGTAGTTAGAGTGAACCTGAGGATTCTTTATATATTTGTTATTGTATATTTCATGCTGCAATTATCCTGTTTAGCATTAATTGTGGTCACAGTAGTTACCAAAATTTCCACCATATCAGGGAAATAAATAGTTTCAGTGGTTACTTCCACCTTGTGTTTTGTCTGTGCATTACATCCGGTCACCTGCTTTACATTTGATGTAGTCGGCAGGGTACAACATTTCACAACAGAAATTGCAGATCAATCAGTAACCGAGCCAGCTAGGGGAAACATTCCCCTGGGGTCTATGCTGAGCAATCTCCAAAAGTTTACGGGAGACAACCTACTGTTGTGGGACTGGGTGGAGTGACTGAGGAGCATGCTACGCATGCATTCTATGACCCCTGCAGTACAGGTGAAGTTGGCCCTATTGACCCTGGACAGAGATGCATGACAGATGGTCATGTACAGACAGCTTAGGAAGGATGACACTGTAGATAAAGTAATTAGAATTTTAAAGGATATGCACGATAATGCCACAGACATGGGCAACTTACGTATGCGCTTATTACATCGATTCCAGGGTGAGGATGAGACTGTAGCCCAGTACTTAAACGCCCTGCAGGAATTGACTTACAACATCCCCAAGAAGACCCAAGATGGATTAATAGGGCTGGGACCATTAAATTAAGTGCTGTGACATAAACTGGCTGCTGGGCTAAGCGACCTCTATCTGAACCAGGCCCTAAAAGAACACCTACGCTTCATCCCCAGCATGAACTTCCTGGAAGTTGGGGCAGAGGCTCAAGTGTTGGAACGAGAAACCCCTGTACAAACAGGTATGGTGTGAAGTCAAGAAGTTGCCACCTCTGGGACCTTGACTGGGCCCAAGACCTACGCCAAGAAATTCGGTATATTAGGGGTGAGTTGCGTAACATCAATGAGACCCCCACTAACGTCACTATGCCTGGTTCTATGGTCCAATATGGCGATAAGGGAAGTTATATTCCCGCTGCAACCTGTTTCCCAAAATCTCTCACCCGTCACCAATAAGAAGAATGCTGGACCTGCGGCAGATGGGGACACATCTCACTGGACAGTTCAAACTGGGGAACAAGGAGTAGGGGACATCCGTTAAACTAGCATGCCCCTCGGTCGAGAAGCAGACCGTGGGGTCCCATACCCCTGAGAGAGAGGATGAAGGTTCCAAAGATATTGTTTCTGCAAGTACCATTAGCTGAGCTTTAAAAGTCAACTTATTTGCTGCTTGATGGACACGGTGTCCCAGATGACCACTATGCCCGAAAAGTAGATACTAATTCACCTCCCCAAAGTTACCCTTTCCAGGAAAGAACCAACCATTTGGCTAGTCACTGTCATCCACCTGCCTATCCCGGAGGACAGAATGGTGTGGATGTCAGTATGAGAGTACAGTAAAGAGCTGGTCAGGAAAAGGATTGTATTAGTAAAGTACCTCGTGGTGGGGGGACTCATCGTGGCCCTGGAGATAAATGTCTTGAAAGAAGTAAACCAATTCCTGGCTGATGAAACCCAAAGAAACAATTGAACCAAAACAAATCGCTATCATGCCAGTAAGAGAGAGTTATAACAGCTCATGCAAGTCAACCAAATCCAGAAACTGCTTGCCACTTCCCAGCGGCACAAGGAAAGACTAGAAGCAATGGGATGAAACTGAATGGGAGGCTACACAGATTAGATATTAGAAAAACTTTTTGACAGTGAGGGTGATCAATGAGTGGAACAAGCTACCACGAGAGGTGGTGATTTCTCCTTCAATGGAAGTCTTCAAACAGAGGCTGGACAGACATCATTCTGGGATGATTTAGTGAATCCTGCTTTGAGCAGGGGTTGGACCAGATGACCCAGGAGGTCCCTTCCAACAGTACCAGTCTATGATTCAATAATTCTATGAGCGTCTCAGCAAGGTGATGGTGCTTCCAGAAGTTACGGTGTTCTTACTAGCAGGACAGACCATACTTACCATGCTGGTGCTAGCTCATATGTTGCTAGAAGGAGTGTTAATGTCTAGATTGAACCTGTCGAGGCGAAATGAAACAATCCTGGGACTGCTGGTTGCCTGCATCCTAGCTACCGTGTATCAAGGGCATGTACCCATGCGTTGCATAAATTGGAGAGGTACAAGTCTGCAGTTGATTTACCAAAAGGAAATACGTCAAGTGTACGTGATGCCAGAAGATCTCACAGGTGCCAATGCCATAGAGATAACGCCCATGAAGCTGGACCCATGGACTTTGTTGGTGTCCTTGAATGCCCATGAAGATAGAACAGAGACTCAGGCTGGTCACCACCTCCTAGAACAAATGGAAGTGAACTTCACAGAGGTCTCCTCTAGAAAAATGGAGAAAGTAGAACAATTGTTGCAACGATATTAAGGAATGTTGCTCGACACGAAGGCAACTTTGAGTGAACTCGGGCCATACAACACGAGATCCCCACAGCAACTACAGCCCCTATACAAAAGACGTATCAGTAAATTCAACCCCAAATGTACCAGGAGGTCAAGGAATTGCTGTCACCTGTTCGGCGGAATGGAATGATACAGGAGAGCCAAAGCCCCTAGGCTGCGCCTATTGTATTAGTTCAAAAGAAGGATGGAACATTGAGCTTCTGTGTAGATTACTAATGGTTAAATGAATTCACTGTGCTGGACTCTTACCGTTGGGAAGGACAAGTATTTCTCATCTCTCGATCTTGCCAGTGGCTATTGGCAGGTTCGCGTGACTGCAGAGGATGGACAGAAGACTGCCTTCATCCTCCCCATGGGGCTATTTGAGTTTAACCAGATGACTTTTGGATTGGCAAATTTACCAAAAAAGGTTACAGCACTCTATGGAAAGATGCCTTGGAGAATTGACTTTGAAGTGACTCTCATATATATTGATGACATTATAATTTACTCGCCTACCTTCGAAGATCATCTTATTAAGTTGAAACAGGTGTGGGAGCGGCTTCAAAGATATTGGCTAAAGGAAAAACCTCAGAAATGCCACTTGTTCCAGATGGAATTGAATATTTGGGGTATACTATTTCCAGTGCAGGACTCTATCACACCATGGAAAAAGTGACCGCAGTGCAAAAGTGGCCTACCCCAACCACACTAAGATAACTGAAGGCATTCCTGGGACTGGCCATGTATTACCAGAGATTTATAAAGAACTTTGTCAGAATTGCAGCACCACTCAATGAGTTACTAAGACGGAAGGAGGGGATGCCAAGTAACTGCCAATCCAGTGGGAACCAAGGCAAAAAGAAGCTTTGCAGACATTGAAGATGGCATTGACAGGTGCCCCCATTCTAGCCTACGCTGGCTTCTCTCAGCCCTTCATGATGTATACTGATGGAAGACGGTATAGATTAGGGTATGTGCTGGCTCAGGTTCAAAAGGAAACAGAAAGCATGATGGCATACACCAACCAGCTGCTTAAAGAGATGAGGAGAACCAGGATAACTACAGCTCGTTTAAGTTGGAGTTGCTGGCACGATTGTGGGCCTTGACTGAAAAATTTGTAGAATACCTGTCAGGGTCGGAAATACACATGCACACTAATAACAATCTCCTGGCCCACCATGAAAATGCAAAGCTGGGTGCACTGGAGCAAAGATATTCAAATACAGATACAAGATTGCTTACTGGTATAAACCCAAGAACATGCATGCAGATGCACTGTCCCGGATCACTCAAGCGGTTGCAAAGAGAGATGAGGACAAAGAAACCAAAAGTGAAAAAATCACTAATCTCAAACAGTTTGCAGAGACCGTAGTAACCGTCCAAGAATTCAAGTAAGAATCCAGACTCACTCAAATTCTGGGCAGCCCTAGATATGAGTGAATGCACCAGCAGCAGTCTGATCCCGCATCAGCGGAGCTGAGAAAATGGATAACCTCGTGGCGGAAACCTGAGCAAGAAGCAAGGACCGTTGTACCTGTAAGCATCCTGCAGATACTGAACTAATGGGAAAGTCTTTTCATAAGAAATGGGTTGCTAAATTGAGGGATCTAGGTATCTTGAGAATTTGGCATCACCTGGTAAATGATGATCCCGGAATGATTGGTGGTAAGCCTAGCCAAGAAGGATCACGAGAAGGGTGCCCACTTCAGTTCTGAGAAGACTTTCCTTTGGTTGCAGAGTCTAGTGTATTGATCTCAATTATGACAGGTAGTCGAAGATGTCGCCAGTGTGAGCTGACCAAACGCCCAGAGCAGAGGGCTTGTATTCAGGCTATCCAGACCTCTTGCGCCTCTGTAAGCATTTATAGTCAACTACTTGCTGATCGGGATGTCCCACGATGGCTACAAGTAATGCTTGGTGATGATTGACCACTTCACTAAGTTCGCAGTGTTTAGCCCACTCCATATCACCCGCAGGGGAACGGGGCCTGTGAGCACTTTAACAGGACCTTCTTGCAAATGTTACTAGCAATAAAAGAAAACAAAAAAATAAGGTATCCTGACTTTGACTCTGGGCTTCTGTGGGTGTATTTCAATTGAATCCACACCACTACAAATACACACCCTATATGCTGCTGTCCAGTTGGAGTGCTTGAGAGATTACAGAGTTTGAGTCATATCTGAAAGACACGTATCTGGGAAGTAGTTATAAAACCTGGGTCCGAGGATGATGAAGTGCTACATCGCATTATGCTCCGTCCATGCTCTTCAAAGTTAAGAGAGTCACAGAGATGCGGCCCCTAGAGAAATAGCATGATGCTACTCAAGGAAGAAGTATCGGTGATGAGGAATACTGGGTTACTGTGCCTGTGAAGCCACAGTAGTTGGCAGCAACGCCCTCGTAGGGGCCAAAGGATGTGCAAGAGGAAAATCAGCATAACCAAGCAGTTCAAACTCTGAAGGTTCAGGATGGACCCTTACAAGATGAACTGTGGAGAATGGAAAGCACCAACATTGCTTTTTCACCCAATTGGTATGCACAGGACAAATTCACTTGGGAACAGATTAAGCAGATGCCAGGAGTAGAGATGAGCGACTTTGCCTCCGGGAGGGTCGAGTCAGGGTTTGGACCACCCGACTCTACCAAACGTTGAGTCGAACGAAATCAGCCGACTATTGGCAAATGTCGGCGTTCCGACCGAAACCCGACCCCAATGCAAGTCAATGGGGAATAAAATCGGGCAGTGAGTGGAGGACAGTAAGCACACCTACAGTGCCCATTTCAATGGCAACAACATCAATTCTTATTACTTAAGCTTGTCAACCTTAATTTACTTTATAATAATAGTAATGCATTGAAAACTGGGGGCTATTTGGCTAAGGTGGTGGGGGGGGCACAGCCCAGCTAGGGAGGTGGAAAAACTGGCATATGTTGGGGTGTAGGCTGGACGTTCAGCAGCTGCAAATGGAGGAATTGGAGAAGTCGGAGGAAGAGGAGGACAAAGCGAGCCATTTTGCTGGCAACCTATGCGTCATCAGGGGAAAGTGGTACAAAATCCTTTGAAACCCAGGCATGGTCCATTTTAATGAAGGTGAGATCACCTACATTTTGGTGATTTTATAGCCGGGTCCTTCTTTCTGTCAGGATTGATCCAGCAGCACTGAAGAGTCTTTCTGATAGCACACTACCAGCAGGGCAAGCGAGCTCCTGTAAGGCATATTGTGCCAATTCAGGCCAGGTGTCCAGTTTACAGGCCCAGTAGACAAAAGGGATTGAACTGTGAGGGAGAACATCGATAGGAGAGGAAAGGTAATTTTGAACCATAGTTGACAACTGCTGTCTCCTGTCTGTTGCAATCAATTCAGTATTACTAGAGTTGAGCGACTTTTGGTTTTTTAGGGTCGAGTTTCATTTCGTGAAACCCGACTTTTCCAAAAGTCGGGTCGAGCAAGATCGGCCGATTATAGGGAAAAGTCGGGGTCGTCCCGAAACACGAAACCCAATGTAAGTCAATGGGGAATAAAAGTCGGCAGTGAGAGGAGGACAGGAAACACACCTACAGTGCCCATTTGAATGCCAAAAGCATCAATTCTTCTTACTTAAGCTTGTCAACCTTAATTAACGTCATAATACAAGTTACGCCCTGAAAAATGGGGGTTATTTGGCTAAAGTTGTGGGGGGGTAGGGATGGCTCCAGGTTTTCATGTGCCCTGGGCGAAAGAGCACCCCTTTAACACATACCACAACTCATCATGCTCCGATACGGCAGAGAAATAGCGGTATAGTACAATGAAAAATACTTCACTTTTTACATCTCATGACGAGGCCCATCTATTTCTCCATACAGAATCATTGGTCCCATATAATGTTTGAAACAGTATATGATGAGCTCCACATAATGCTACAGTATATGTTGGTCCCCATGGATGAAGCTCCAGTGTCTTATGGGCCCAAATAATGCTCCAAACATAATGGGCCCCATTTCTAATGCTCTAGTGTATAATGGGCCCTGTAAATGCTGCTCCAGTGTCTGATGTCCACCTTTGGAATGTTCCAGTGTATGGTGGGCCCCATCTATCATTCTCCAGAGTATAGTGCTCCCCAAAAATTGCTGTCCCAACATTGAAAACAATCAAATAAGTCTCCTCGCTAGGGAATCCCTGTACTAGTCTGGACTCCTCGTCGTCCCCATCTTCCATCTCACTGCACAGTATTTCAACCTTGCAAGTGCTGTGATCCTGAGCAAGCAGGGGGGGCCCACTCGTTGGCGACGGCACTGGCACAGGGCCCCTGATAGTACGGTGGTGTGTCTGATGGCGGGTGGGCCGAACCTGCACTTTCATCTGCAGCTTCCTCTTTGTCACCGTGTAAGATGGAACTGTATATGGGAAGGGTAACCTGAGTTTCATCAGGGTCAGATTCAGGCCGTGTAGCGTGCGAGGGGAATGTAGTGGTCTGGGTCAATGTACCAGCAGATTCATCGAGCAGTGGCTGGGCATCAGTGCACTTGTGTCGCCCCCAGGAGTACGGTCACCACAGTGGCATTACCTTCCTCCTGGGGAGTGTGATGTCATGCTTGGGAGCAACGAAGGATCTCTCTAGTAGGTTAACTGATTGGGCAGCGTTATTCCCACAAGTCATGACCCTCCAAACAGCGTTCATGAAGGCAAAGTGTTTGTTTTACGTGGGCAGTATGGTTGCAAAGCTGAACCTTAAAGGAATGTCCAGAAGGGCACCACCAGGAGTGGAGCCTACGGTTAAATTCGACTCCACCTGGGAAACCTCAACCATGCCAGCTACAGAACAGATGCACACATTGCAAGCTTAATTCCGTTAACGAACGAGACTCCGTCATGCCCCGCGGTCCGAGTCCAGCTTACTAGAGGGACACGTGAGGCTCTGGCACATGAGATTGGCCAATAACTGGTGTGTCATGCCCTTACATGTCCGTGGCTGCATGTGCGCTACACTGAAAAGGCCAGCGTTTGTCGCTTACAGGTGCAGATAACCCGCTGAACAACGTTAGTGATGGGGATCAGTGATTACAATTATTACCCGCGAATGATGATTTCCCAGTAAGTGCAGGTTAACCGCAGTTCCGGAATTAGGCCTAACCGTCATTCCTGAAAAAATGAAAAACTTACGTGTGCAAACCACAGGTGCTGTAGCTTGCTTAACAGCTCGCCAGCCGTTCTCACGCCCATTATGGATTACACGTGATTGCACAAAGGTGAGAAAGGGTACCGTATCCCCGGATAACATGTATGGATAGCGTACACATTCAAAATATATGTCTATACATCAGGAGGCAGGCTCAGACAGTGTTAGGCCCAGTATGGCTTGCACGTGATTGCACAAAGGTGAGAAAGGGTACCGTATCCCTGGATAACATGTATGGATAGCGTACACATTCAAAATATATGTCTATACATCAGGAGGCAGGCTCAGATGGTGTTAGGCCCAGTATGGATTGCACGTGATTGCACAAAGGTGAGAAAGGGTACCGTATCCCCGGATAACATGTATGGATAGCGTACACATTCAAAATATATGTCTACACATCAGGAGGCAGGCTCAGATGGTGTTAGGCCCAGTATGGATTGCACGTGATTGCACAAAGGTGAGAAAGGGTACCGTATCCCCGGATAACATGTATGGATAGCGTACACATTCAAAATATATGTCTATACATCAGGAGGCAGGCTCAGACGGTGTTAGGCCCAGTATGGCTTGCACGTGATTGCACAAAGGTGAGAAAGGGTACCGTATCCCCGGATAACATGTATGGATAGCGTACACATTCAAAATATATGTCTATACATCAGGAGGCAGGCTCAGACGGTGTCAGGCACAGTATGGATTTGACGGCCCAGACTACACAGCGGAGGAGCAGGGAGAGGTAAAGATTGCAAATGCTGGGGCCCTGCCCAAGCAAGGGGGCCCACTCGTGGGCGTCGGTACTGGCACTGGGCCCCTCATAGTACGGCGGTGTGTCTAACGGCGGGTGTGCACCACCACCATCAGAGACACTTGATTGCACTATGAAGGACCCTGTGCCAGTGCCCGCGCCCAAGAGTCGGCCTACCCACCTGTCCAGGGCAATGGCACTCGCACGGTGTCATGCGCTAGGTGGTGACCCCGGCCATGGGGGGGGAGGCAGCACAGTTAGGGAGTTTTAGAAAGTGGCATATGTTGATGTTGGACATTCAGCTGATGCAAAAGGCGAAATAGGTCAAGTCCCAGGAAGAGGTGGACCAAAGCAAGCCATTTTTCTGTCACCCTATGTGTCATCAGGGGAAGGTGGGACAAAATCCTTGGAAACCCATGCATGGTTCATTTTAATGAAGGTTAGATCATCCACATTTTGGGTTGACAGACGGGTCCTTTTTTCTGTCAGGATTGATCCAGCTGCACTGAAGACTCTTTCCGATAGCACACTTGCAGCTGGGCAAGCGAGCTCCTGTAAGGCATATTGTGCCAATTCAGGCCAGGTGTCCAGTTTAGCGGCCCAACAGTCAAAGGGGAATGACCTGTGTGGGAGAACATCGATATGGGAGGAAAAGTAGTTTGTAACCATAGTTGACAACTGCTGTCTCCTGTCACTTTCCATCGATGCAGTATTACCAGTTGTGTGAGCGGTACTTGAAAAATCAGTCCACAACATTGTCATGAAACCCCTGTCTCCAACGCCACTTCTGCTGTGTGCACCACGAACACCTCTGCCAAGCTGCCCCCGGCCCGTACGGCTCGTGTGAGAACCATCACCGCTGCTGTGTGCTGGGAATGCCTCAAGCAACCGATTTACCAGAGTTGCTTGTTTATTAGCCAATATTAGGTCAAGGTTCTCCTGTGGCATGATGTTTTGTAATTTGCCTTTATAGCGTGGATCCAGGATGCTGGCCAACCAGTAGTCGTCATCGTTCATCATTTTGGCAATGCGGGGTCCTTTTTTAGGATCTGCAAGGCATAATCTGACATGTGGGCCAATGTTCCCGGTGTCAATGATGCACTGCGAGTGCTGGTTGGAGGAGCACTTTCTGGCAAATCCACATCCCTCCAGTCACGCACAAACCCTGTACCAGACCTTGCCACGCCAACATTTTCACTTGCCCCACGAGATGCATCCTCCTCCCCTAAGTAATCATCCCCATCATCATCCTCCTCCTCCTCTTCTTCCTCCACCTCGTCCAGGAGAGGTCCCTGAGCAGACAATGGCTGAATGTCATTAAGGATTCCCTCCTCCTCTTCCTCCTCAACAACATTGGCTGCAGATGCCTGCTCCTTAAGGTGCGTCAAAGTTTGCATGAGCAGACGCATAAGTGGGATGCTCATGCTTAGGATGGCGTCGTCTGCGCTTACCAGCCGTGTGAATTCCTCAAAACACTGAAGGACTTTACAGAGGTCTTTCAGCTTCGACCACTGCACACCTGTCAACTCCATGTCTGCTCTCAAAGTGCCTGGCCGTGTATCCTCCCACAAATGCATTATGGCCTGCCTCTGCTCGCACAGCCGCTCCACCATGTGCAGGGTGGAGTTCCACCTTGTTGCAATGTCGATAATGAGGCGGTGGTTGGGAAGGTGGAGCAATTGCTGCAGCTTCTGCATACGAACGGAGTGTACAGGCGACCGGCGGATGTGCGCGCACAGTCTTCGCACCTTCTGGAGCAGGGCTGTTAACTCCGGATAATTTTTGAGGAAGCACTGCACCACCAGGTTCAAGGTGTGAGCCAAGCAAGGTATGTGGCTGAGTTTTGAAAGGGCTATGGCTGCCACAAAATTACGGCCGTTATCACTAACTACCTTGCCTGCCTCAAGATGTACACTGCCCAGCCATGACTCAGTTTGTCGCTTCAAGTACTCGGCCAGCACCTCGGCGGTGTGTCTGTCGCCCAAACACATCATCTGCAACACAGCCTGCTGACGCTTTCCACTAGCTGCTCGATAGGGGGACACCTCGTGTGCAACAGTGGCAGCTGCAGATGGAGTGCTCGTACGACTGCGCTCTGTAGACAAGCTTTCGCTTCTGGAGGAGGAGGAGGAGGAGGAGGGTCGAACGCCTACAGCCAACTGTTTCCTATACCGTGGGCTAGGCAGCACTGTCCCACCACCGCTGTCCCCTGTGGACCCTGCATCCACCACATTAACCCAGTGCGCAGTGATGGACACGTAACGGCCCTGGCCATGCCGACTGGACCATGCATCAGTTGTGAGGTGCACCTTTCCACTCACTGACTGCTTGAGTGCATGGACAATGCGGTCTTTTACATGATGGTGGAGGGCTGGGATGGCTTTGCGAGAGAAGAAGTGGCAACTGGGTAGGTCATAGCGTGGTACTGCATAGGCCATGAGTTCGCGGAAAGCTGCGCTTTCCACCAACCGATAGGGCATCATCTCAAACGAGATTAGTTTGGCAATGTGGGCGTTCAAACCCAGTGTACGCGGATGAGAGACTGAGTACTTTCTTGACCTACTCATAGTGTCTGGGAGGGTGAGCTGGACTTGAGAGCTGCATATGGTGGAAGTAGCGGTGGACAGGGCGGACTGAGAGAGGGTTGATGATGGTGATGGAGTTGGTGTTCTTTCTCATGGGCTAGATTCAGTATTTCGTTGATATAACAGTGGGATTCCCTGACTGCTGTGGCCTTGCAACGACACCTCAACATTTGCTGCTGTGCTAACCGGTGGGCTTACAGTGGGGGAAACAATGTAGCGTTGCTGACTACCTTCTTTGTGATCAGTTGCACATGTGGCACTTGAGGTTTGGTGTTGTGTCCACGCTTGCAAGTGCATGCTGGTTAAATGTCTAAGCATGCAACTGGTATTCAAATTTTTCAGATTTTTCCCTCGGCTAAAGATCTTTGCGCACTTCTTACAGATAACCTTGGCCTGATCATGAGGATTTTGTTCAAAAAAGTGCCACACTGCATTCTTCCTACTTTGGCAGACATTTTGCGGCCTAGCACGCTGTGATCTTTTGACCCTCTGGACAAGCTGTCCAGCAACACTTTTGATTTTTGGAACCTGTCTTTGGAGTGCACCGGGCCTGCCAGATAACAGCTGTTGCGATGTCGATGTCTGCTGTGGATGCTCCTCATCTGAGCTATTGGAAGCAGCACCCTCTTCCCCCAATGGATGCCAATCTGGGTCAACTATAAAAAAAGGGGGAGACAGAAGCGCACAATAGGGTCTTATCCAGTGATATAAACGTTTCACAAATATGGATCCACTCACCTGGTTCAGTTGTGTGGAACACAACAACCATAAGCACAAATGGGTAGGATCCGATGAACTGCAGCAATCAGCCGGTCACTAGAATTGCATATATAGGAAGGAAAGAAGTCCGGCTTTCAGGATCGCGCTGTTCCAGTACAAAGTTCACAAGGAGTTAATCCAAGGACCAAGCAGTGATTATAACTTTCTTTTTATTCCATAAACTCTACGCGTTTCGTGTACACACTGTACACTTCCTCAGGAGCAAAGTAACTTGAGGAAGTGTACAGTGTGTACACGAAACGCGTAGAGTTTATGGAATAAAAAGAAAGTTATAATCACTGCTTGGTCCTTGGATTAACCCCTTGTGAACTTTGGACTGGAACAGCGCGATCCTGAAAGCCGGACTTCTCTCCTTCCTATATATGCAATCTGGGTCAACAACTGGGTCATCCATCACCTCCTCTTCAATGTCATGTGCACCTTCCTCTGTGTCACCGTGTATGGTGGTATAGTGTGCGGGAAGGGGCACCTGAGTCTCATCAGGGTCAGAATCTGGCTCTGTACACTGCGAGGATAATGTAGTGCTCTGAGTGAATGTACCAGCAGAATCATCTATCAGCGGCTGTGCATCAGTGCACTCCATGTCAGATTCATCTTGGCCTGGGTAATTCACCATTTCACTTGATAATCCAGGCATGGTATGTGAAAACAGCTCCATGGAGTAATCAGTAGTATGGCCTGCGTCATCCTTCAATCTTGGTTGGGGTGAAGGACACAAGGAAAGGTGTGGTTCATGAACATGAGCCTCCAATGACGACTCAGTGCTTTTATTTTTTACAAATTCAGAAGAGGAGGCGATAGAGCTGGAGGCTGAGTCAGCAATGTAAGACAAAACTTTTTCCTGAAGCTCTGGCTTTAAAAGCGGTTTGCCAACTCCTAGAAAACTAAGCCTTCAAGGCCTTGTGGAGCCAGACGATGACGCAGGCTCAACACCTCCTGCATTCGGTCCTATTTTGCTTTTGCCACTACCATCAGATCCACCACCAACACCATCATTACCAGCTGCCAACCCCCGCCCAATTCCACGGCCTCTTCCACCAGCCTTTCTCATTTTTGGTAGAAATGTAGACAAAATCCAACAAACTATATAGTAATGTCAAACAAGGTACAAGGTGTCTATAGGACAGGGGAAATTTTGAATTTCTGCAGACGCTTGTGGAAACTGGACACTTTTGGATTGTGTGAGGCCCACTGAATATCAGAGCGCTATCTCACAGGCTCGATGGCACAGGTGTGAAAAAAGTGACTACAGGATAAGGGAGATTTTGAATTTCTGCACACACTAGTGGACACTGGACACTTTTGGATTGTGTGAGGCCCACTGAATATCAGAGCGCTATGTCACAGGCTCGATGGCACAGGTGTGAAAAATGTCACTAGAGGATAACGGAGATTTTGAATTTCTGCACACACTAGTGGACAATGGACACTTTTGGATTGTGTGAGGCCCACTGAATATCAGAGCGCTATGTCACAGGCTCGATGGCACAGGTGTGAAAAAAGTGACTACAGGATAAGGGAGATTTTGAATTTCTGCAGACACTTGTGGACACTGGACACTTTTGGATTGTGTGAGGCCCACTGAATATAAGAGCGCTATGTCACAGGATCGATGGCACAGGTGTGAAAAAAGTGACTACAGGATAAGGGAGATTTTGAATTTCTGCACACACTAGTGGACACTGGACACTTTTGGATTGTGTGAGGCCCACTGAATATCAGAGCGCTATGTCACAGGCTCGATGGCACAGGTGTGAAAAATGTCACTAGAGGATAACGGAGATTTTGAATTTCTGCACACACTAGTGGACACTGGACACTTTTGTATTGTGTGAGGCCCACTGAATATCAGAGCACTATGTCACAGGCTCGATGGCACAGGTGTGAAAAATGTCACTAGAGGATAACGGAGATTTTGAATTTCTGCACACACTAGTGGACACTGGACACTTTTGGATTGTGTGAGGCCCACTGAATATCAGAGCGCTATGTCACAGGCTCGATGGCACAGGTGTGAAAAAAGTGACTACAGGATAAGGGAGATTTTGAATTTCTGCACACACTAGTGGACACTGAACACTTTTGGATTGTGTGAGGCCCACTGAATATCAGAGTGCTATGTCACAGGCAGAAATTGGCTAGTGTATCACAAACTACAAGGTGTATGTAGAATTGGGCAGAATAGGAATCTCCCTAGAGTGTAGGTCTGTAAGAACGGAACAAGTCCTCCACTTATCCTTCCACAGTGACACACAGATAGCTTCACTGTGGCTGTGATAACAGCCGTTACGCGGTACTGTGTGAGGAGCGTACACCGCTGTATGGTGTGAAAAAATGCACGCTCAGTACCTCAGCAGGACAAAAAAAAAAAATTGGGATTGCTTTTAAAAAAGCAGTTTGCAGAGCAGTGGGTAAACAGCAATGCAGCTGTCAGGAAGCCTTAGAAGGCAGCCTAACAACCAACACCGCTGATCCACCACAATATAGCCTCCCCTTGCACTGCACACACAGTGACTGGTGTGTTGTACAGGCAAAATCGCTAGCAGCAGAAGCAGTTTTTTTTTCTTCTTCCCTGCCTAACGCTCTCCCTACAGAATCAGCAACCTCTCCCTATGCTAAGATCGGCAGAAGTAAGATGGCGGTCGGCGTGCACGCCCTTTTATAAGCCCTGTGACGCCCACCAAAGCAAGCCAATCATTTGCATGCCCTTCTGAAAGATGGTGGTGACCCCTGCCTATGTCATCACGTTGCCCACAGTGTCCGTGGATCCTGATTGGCTGAAAAAGAGCGCAAAACAAACTTTTGAAACGCGACTTTGGCGCGTAAGTCGCCGACCTCGTGGCCGACCTCATCCTAGGGTCGGGTTTCGTTTCCTGAAACCCGACTTTGCCAAAAGTCGGCGACTTTTGACATTTTTCGACCCGTTTCGCTCAACTCTAAGTATTACCAGTCGTGTGAGCGGTACTCGAGAAATCAGTCCACATGGTCATGAAACCAAATAAATAGAAGAGACAGAAGATTCAGCACTGCTCCTTAACCCCTAAGCAGTTCCATGACTGCTATTCAAGTCCAAAATCACACACCTGCACCGACCGCTAAACTACCGTCCGAACGAATGCTCAATCCAGAAAAGTAAACATGTAATCTGATTATGTACAAAACAGAAAAAAAAGAGAAAAAAAGTGATGGCATTCACCATTCTGTCGTGAAAATTATTTATTGATTAAAAGGCATTGGCATGGGAGGAACGTACAGAGAGTGGATGACTTCCGTTTCACGGACTTGCGCTTCAACGGGTCCTAAGGCTGGAATGCAGGCAGGTGAAAATTTAGAAGCACACACATGTAGACACACCTCCTGATTTTCAACTCATACTCCCCCAATGGAGTGAAACATGTGAACAAATTAATCAAACACAGAATTAAAAAACACAAGTTAAAAAAACCTCTATTATAATAAAATATGGAAATACAAACGCTGAGCAGTTCCTACAAAAACACCGCCATATCTATTTTCTCATTTAACCCTAAAGGTCCTGTGGCATTTGTTCGTAGAATCCACTTAGATTCTTTTTGTAAGAAAATTCTATGATGGTTTCCCCGTTGGGTTGGCTGTAATACTTCTTCTACACCTGCGAACCGCAGCGACTCTGCTTTACCCCCATGCACTTTTTTTACATGCTCTATCAGACAAGGGACCCTTTTCCTGTGTAGATAGACTGAAAATGCTGTCTAAATCTAACATACAATGGACGAATAGTTTTTCCCAAATAATAAAAACCACAAGGACAGAAGATGAAATACACAACGTGGGTTATTTTACAAGAAATAAAATTCTGGACCTCATGCGGAATTGTTCCAATTTTGAGAGATCTTCCTGTCAATTTAAAGGGGCAGAAGGGGCAGTTCTTGCACTTGTAATTGCCTACAGGACTGTTCAGACCTAGCCAGTTTTTTTTTTATCCCTTTTATATCTGTTGCAGACCAGAAGATCTTTTAAGTTTTTACTTCGGCGACTCGCAAACAAAGGACCTCTCTTGACAATATCAGTTAAATCCTTGTCCCTCTCTAATAAATGCCAATTCTTTCTGATGAAACTCCTGATATAATTGTCCATTGGACTGAAAGTAAATGAAAAAGTGAAACATTTTTTATTTTTTTCTGCAGCAAGGCTTTTATCTGCAACTGTTTAAGAGTCATTCAAGTTATCAACACGGGACTGGAATTATCTAGAACTGCACTAGGATAACCTCTATTCTCAAAGCGTTTTTTCAAAGCCTGTGCTTGGTTTTGATAACCAGCATGCATGCTGTTAAATCTCTTCAATCTCAGGAATTGTGCATACGGGAGGGAATTTTTCACATAATATGAATGTGCACTATCAAAATGCAAGAGACCATTAGTGGCAGACGGTTTCCGATAAATTTCCGTGTGCAAGGACCCATCATGTACCCACAAATTAATGTCTAGGAATTCCAGACATGTGCCCCCGAACTTATATGTGAACTTCATATTCATCTGATTATTGTCATTTAGCCATCCCACAAAGGATGAAAAACTAAATTCTGTTCCATCCCAAACTATGAACACGTCATCCACATAGCGAACAAATAAACGGATATCCTTTTGGAAGTGCATTGAGCAGCAAGGTGGTGTGCTGGTAAAAGGGGAAAAAAAAACAAAAAAAAACTCTTTTAAATCTTCTTCCTGAGCGAGTGTGAATGAGCTGAGTGTAACCTGAGCGTAAGTGCGAACTGTGGTAAGTGTGTGACTTGAAATTCAGTGACTTTAGATTCAGGGAGTTTCCAAGGGAGGTCTTACTGAATTGCTGTTATATTAATACTTTTTTTTTTTTTTAATTTATTTTTGCTTATCTTATTGTCTGGTGCAATCCCCATTAGGATGTGCTCCACTATTTCCAATGCCATCCAGTGCACGTCTTGCCGCATGTATGAAATCCTTGAACAGCCGGTCGAGGGTGCATACTGCTGTGCGAGATGTGAGCACGTTGTGCATTTGGAAGCCCAGATACTGGATCTAAATGTGCAGCTGGCAACACTGAGATCCATAGACAATATGGAAAGGAGTCTTCTGCTCACTGAGCAGACGCTCAATGGGATAGACGAGGGGGGGGATGCTAGGTTGGAGCTGCAGGACAATGAAGCAGCTAGCTGGGTGACAGTTAGAAGGCGGGGTAGAGGGAAGAGCACCAGGGAGGCTAGTCCTGATCTGGCACACCCCAATAAGTTTGCTAAGTTAGCAGATGAGGGGAGTGTTAGTGCAGGAGTAGCACTGCTGCAGCAAGGCATGTCCTCTGAAAGCCGGAGGAGTGTCTGCTCCAGTAAGGGGGGAAATAGGAGAGCAGGGCAGGCCAGACAGGTTCTGGTAGTGGGAGACTCAATTATTAGGGGAACAGATAGGGCAATCTGTCACAAAGACAGGGATCGTCGAACGGTGTGCTGCCTACCTGGCGCTCGAGTCCGACACATCGCTGATCGGGTTGACAGATTACTGAGAGGGGCTGGAGAGGATCCAGCGGTCATGGTGCACATTGGCACAAATGACAAAGTTAGAGGTAGGTGGAAGGTCCTTAAAGATGATTTCAGGGAATTAGGCTGTAAGCTTAAAGCAAGGACCTCCAAGGTGGTATTTTCGGAAATACTTCCTGTACCACGTGCCACACCAGAGAGGCAACGGGAGATTAGGGAGGTTAATAAGTGGCTCAGGAATTGGTGTAGGAAGGAGGGGTTTGGGTTCCTGCAGAACTGGGCCGACTTCTCAGTTGGCTACAGGTTCTACGCTAGGGACGGGCTGCACCTCAATGGGGAGGGTGTCGCTGTGCTGGGGGAGAAAATGGCTAGAAGGTTGGAGGAGTGTTTAAACTAGGGACGGGGGGAGGGTATTCCTTTTATAGGAGGGGAAGACAGTGCAGATAGAGACCTGTGCACAAATAATGACATTGGGGGTGGAGGTGGCATGGTGGGTGGGGTTAGAACAGTTAATAATTTAAGAAAGAATAGAGATACAGAGAGATACATAAAGTGCATGTATACTAATGCCAGAAGTCTCGCCAACAAAATGGAGGAATTGGAGTTAATGTTGTTGGAACATAATTATGACATGGTGGGGATATCTGAGACATGGCTGGATGAGAGCCATGACTGGGCTGTTAATTTACAGGGCTATAGTCTGTTCAGAAATGACCGAACAAATAAGCGAGGGGGAGGCGTGTGTTTATATGTAAAATCATCCTTAAAACCCATCCTTCGTGATAATATATATGAATCTAATGAAAATGTAGAGTCCCTGTGGGTAGAGATAAGGGGAGGGGGGAAAAATAATAAATTACTGATAGGGGTTTGTTATAAATCTCCAAAAATAATGGAAGCTACAGAGAATATCCTCATAAAGCAAATAGATGAAGCAGCGACTCAAGGAGAAGTCATTATTATGGGGGACTTCAACTACCCTGAAATACATTGGGGAACCGAAACCTGCAGTTCCAGCAAAGGTAATAGGTTTCTGACAACGATGAGAGACAATTACCTTTCACAACTGGTTCAGGACCCAACAAGAGGGGGGGCACTGCTAGACCTAATATTAACCAACAGGCCAGACCGCATATCAAATGTAAGGGTTGAGGGTCACTTGGGTAATAGTGATCACAAATTAATAAGTTTTCATGTATCCTTTAATAAGATGTGTAGTAGAGGGGTTACAAGGACACTAAACTTCAGGAAGGCAAATTTCCAACGGATGAGAGATGATCTTGGTGCAATTAACTGGGACGATATCCTGAGACATAAAAATACACAAAGAAAATGGGAGACATTTATTAGCATCCTGAATAGGACCTGTGCACAATATATACCGTATGGGAATAAACATGCGAGAAATAGGAGGAAACCACTATGGCTAAATAGAGCTGTAAGGGGCGCAATAAGAGATAAAAATAAAGCATTTAGAGAATTAAAGCAAGTAGGTAGTGATGAGGCATTAAATAAATACAGAAGATTAAATAAATTCTGTAAAAAGCAAATAAAGACAGCAAAGATTGAGACAGAGAGACTCATTGCCAGAGAAAGTAAAAATAATCCCAAAATATTCTTTAACTACATAAATAGTAAGAAGCTAAAAAATGATAGTGTTGGTCCCCTTAAAAATAGTCTGGGTGAAATGGTGGATGAGGATGAGGAAAAAGCCAATATGCTAAATAACTTTTTTTCAACAGTATTTACACAAGAAAATCCCATGACGGATAACATGATCAGGGATAAAAATTCTCCATTAAATGTCACCTGCTTAACCCAGCAGGAAGTACGGCGGCGTCTACAAATCACTAAAATTGACAAATCCCCGGGCCCGGATGGGATACACCCCCGAGTACTGCAGGAATTAAGCACAGTCATAGATAGACCACTATTTTTAATCTTTAAAGATTCCATAATAACAGGGTCTGTACCACAGGACTGGCGTATAGCAAATGTGGTGCCAATATTCAAAAAGGGGACAAAAACTGAACTTGGAAATTATAGGCCAGTAAGTTTAACCTCAACTGTGGGTAAAATCCTGGAGGGTTTTCTAAGAGATACTATACTGGAGTATCTGGAGAAGAATAACCTTATGACCCAATATCAACATGGGTTTACAAGAGACCGTTCCTGTCAGACTAATCTGATAAGCTTTTATGAAGAGGTAAGTTCCGGACTGGACCAAGGGAATGCAGTGGACGTGGTGTACATGGACTTTTCAAAAGCTTTTGATAAGGTGCCACACAAAAGGTTGATACATAAAATGAAAACAATGGGGATAGGGGAAAATATGTGTAGGTGGGTTAAGAGCTGGCTCAGGGATAGGAAACAAAGGATGGTTATTAATGGAGCACACTTGGACTGGGTCACGGTTAGCAGTGGGGTACCACAGGGGTCAGTTTTGGGCCCGCTTCTTTTTAACATATTTATTAATGACCTTGTAGGGGGCATAGAGAGTAGAATTTCAATATTTACAGATGACACTAAACTCTGCAGGGTAATTAATACAGAGGAGGACAATTTTATATTACAGGAGGATTTATGTAAACTAGAAGCTTGGGCTGATAAATGGCAAATGAGCTTTAATGGGGATAAATGTAAGGTCATGCACTTGGGTAGAACGGACAAGTTGTATAATTATGTGCTTAATTGTAAAACACTGGGCAAAACAGTCACTGAAAAAGACCTGGGTGTATGGGTGGACGACAAACTCACATTTAGTGGCCAGAGTCAAGCAGCTGCTGCAAAGGCAAATAAAATAATGGGATGCATTAAAAGAGGCATAGATGCTCATGAGGAGAACATAATTTTACCTCTATATAAGTCACTAGTGCGACCACACTTAGAATACTGTGTACAGTTCTGGTCTCCGGTGTATAAGAAAGACATAGCTGAACTGGAGCGGGTGCAGAGAAGAGCGACCAAGGTTATTAGGGAACTAGGGGGTCTGCAATACCAAGACAGGTTATTACACTTGGGGTTATTTAGTTTGGAGAATCGAAGGCTTAGGGGTGATCTTATTACAATGTATAAATATATGTGGGGACAATACAAAGACCTTTCTAATGATCTTTTTACTCTTAGACCTGTGACGGGGACAAGGGGGCATCCTCTACGTCTGGAGGAAAGAAGGTTTAAGCATACTCACAGATGCGGATTCTTTACTGTAAGAGCAGTGAGACTATGGAACTCTCTGCCATATGATGTTGTAATGAGTGATTCACTACTAAAATTTAAGAAGGGACTGGATGCCTTTCTTGAAAAGTATAATATTACAGGGTATATACACTAGTCTCCTTAATATTGCGTTGATCCAGGGAGCTAGTCTGATTGCCGTATGTGGAGTCGGGAAGGAATTTTTTTCCCCAATGTGAAGCTTACTGTTGCCACATGGGTTTTTTTTGCCTTCCTCTGGATCAACATGTTAGGGCAAGTTAGGATAGGATATGGGTTGAACTAGATGGACTTAAAGTCTCCCTTCAACCTTAATAACTATGTTACTATGTTACTATGTTCAGAAAGGGATTGAGAATCGAACACATATATTTCTCTTCGAAATCCACGAGGAACAAATTTGCAAACGTGCATGCATTTCTTGTTTGGCACATGGTTTGGATTTTGAGCATGCTTTGAATTTTGACTCACCCCTTGTTCACATCATAGTGACCGTTTTTTCTGATCCTTTGCAATATGGATGCAGACGC
Organism: Dendrobates tinctorius; assembly: GCF_039654945.1. Classification (NCBI taxonomy): domain Eukaryota; kingdom Metazoa; phylum Chordata; class Amphibia; order Anura; family Dendrobatidae; genus Dendrobates; species Dendrobates tinctorius. The sequence continues at coordinate 6,834,705 of NW_027361692.1, read as the reverse complement.
CAGCTGTGAGTTTTGTCTCGTTGGTTAGCAAAAATACAGGGGAACCCATGCTGTTTTTTTGCTAATTATTTATTTACAGCGCAGGAGCAGCTAATGAATACTCCCATTTGCCGCTCCTGCTCTTACTGTAATTAGCGGTAGCAAGTGTCGGATAATGGGAGAAGTTGTCCCATCAGCTGACACCAGTGACCGGAGGAAAACTTTATACCTCTGATCACAGCTGAGCGCTCTCTCTGTCTTTTGACAGCATGGGAACCGTGGCTCTCTGACCGGCGGGGATGATTTCATGTCACATTACAGCGCAGCAAACACTGGATGTTCAGACCCCTGATTCAAGCCAATGGGGTCCAGGTTCGGATTTGGGTCTGGGTACTGTTCTGGTACCTGAACCCAATCTTTTTGTAACTGTTCGGCCAAACACGCCGGACCCCAACATTTAGGTATCCACTAGTGTTGAGCATTCCAATACTGCAAATATCGGGTATCGGCCGATATCCGCTGTATTGGAATTCCGATACCGAGTACCGATATTTTTTCTATATCGGATGCCGGAATCGGAAGTTCCCATAATGCAATGAGCCCGCTCGATTTGATTCAGCCAATGGGAATTCTCAGAAGTGTGGGCACATCCTGTAAGGTATGTAGGCATGTTAACTATTGGAATGGCTGTGATTGACTGCTTAAATGATGTCATCATGATGCGTGGTCTGTGCGCATCATGATGGGCGGTCAGTGCTGACCTGCCGGTGGTCTGTACGGGCCTCTCGGGAGCCTGTGCCGGCTGTCGGTGGTCTGTGCCGGCTGCCGGTGGTCTGTACAGGCCTCTCGGGGGCCTGTGCGGGCTGTTGGTGGTCTGTGCCGGGGGCCTGTTCTTGTGTGTGTCTGCAGGCATCGTCCGATGGGACTACAAGTACATACTACATACATGCTACATACATACTTCATATATACTACATTCATACAACATACATACAAAATACATACTACATATATACTACATTCATACAACATACATACTACATATATACTACATACATACTACATTCATACAACATACAAACTACATACATACTACATATATACCACATTCATACAACATATGCAGTTTGCAGAGCAGTGGGTAAACAGCAATGCAGCTGTCAGGAAGCCTTAGAAGGCAGCCTAACAACCAACACCGCTGATCCACCACAATATAGCCTCCCCTTGCACTGCACACACAGTGACTGGTGTGTTGTACAGGCAAAATCGCTAGCAGCAGAAGCAGTTTTTTTTTCTTCTTCCCTGCCTAACGCTCTCCCTACAGAATCAGCAACCTCTCCCTATGCTAAGATCGGCAGAAGTAAGATGGCGGTCGGCGTGCACGCCCTTTTATAAGCCCTGTGACGCCCACCAAAGCAAGCCAATCATTTGCATGCCCTTCTGAAAGATGGTGGTGGCTAGAGTTGAGCGATACCGTCCGATACTTCAAAGTATCGGATCGGAATGGATCGGCCAATCTTTAAAAAAAGTATCGGTATCGCCGATTCCGATACCGGAAGTCCCATTCAAGTCTATGGGACTTCCGGTATCGGAATAAGAAAAACCCTGTTTTTCCCTTGTACAGCCTCTCTGGGGTCTGTACGGGCCTTTCGGGGGGCTGTGCCGGCCTGCCAGGGGGTCTGTGCAGGCTCCGGTGGTCTGTGCCGGCCTGCCGGGGGGCTGTGCCGGCCTGCCGGTGGTCTGTGCAGGCTCCAGTGGGCTGTGCCGGCCTGCCGGGGGGCTGTGCCGGCCTGCCGGGGGGCTGTGCAGGCTCCGGGGGGCTGTGCCGGCCTGCCGGGGGGCTGTGCCGGCCTGCCGGTGGTCTGTGCAGGCTCCGGGGGGCTGTGCCGGCCTGCCGGGGAGCTGTGCCGGCCTGCCGGTGGTCTGTGCAGGCTTCGGGGGTCTGTGCAGGCATCGTCCGATGGGACTACAAGTCCCATCGGGCGATGCCTGCTACCATGACAGTGATTGACACATTAGCCAATGATGGGACAGTAGTAGTCCCATCATCCGGCTAATGTGTTGAATGTAAAAAAAAAAAAAAAAAATTACATGCTACATACATGCTACATATATACAACATGCATACTACATACATGCTACATTCATACTACATACTACATACATGCTACATTCATACTACATAAATACTACATGCAACATACATACTACATATATACTACATACATACTACATGCATGCTACATACATACTGCATGCTACATACATACTACATGCTACATACATACCACATATATACTACATACATACTACATGCATGCTACATACATACCCCATACATACTACATACATATTACATGCATGCTACATGCATGCTACATGCTACATACATAACACATATATACTACATGCATGCTACATACATACTACATGCTACATACATACCACATACATACTACATGCATGCTACATACATACTACATGCATGCTACATACATACTACATGCTACATACTACATATATACTACATGCATGCTACATACATACTACATGCTACATACATACTACATATATACTACATGCATGCTACATACATGCTACATACATACTACATATATACTACATGCATGCTACATACATACTACATGCTACATACATACTACATATATACTACATGCATGCTACATACATAATACATGCTACATACATACTACATATATACTACATGCATGCTACATACATACTACATGCTACATACATACTACATATATACTACATGCATGCTACATACATACTACATACATACTACATACATACTACATGCATGATACATACATACTACATACATACTACATGCATGCTACATACATACTGCATGCTACATACATACTACATGCTACATACATACTACATACATACTACATATATACTACATACATACTACATATATACTACATACATACTACATACATGCTACATACATACTGCATGCTACATACATACTACATGCTACATACATACCACATATATACTACATACATACTACATGCATGCTACATACATACCCCATACATACTACATACATATTACATGCATGCTACATGCATGCTACATGCTACATACATAACACATATATACTACATGCATGCTACATACATACTACATGCTACATACATACCACATACATACTACATGCATGCTACATACATACTACATGCATGCTACATACATACTACATGCTACATACTACATATATACTACATGCATGCTACATACATACTACATGCTACATACATACTACATATATACTACATGCATGCTACATACATGCTACATACATACTACATATATACTACACGCATGCTACATACATACTACATGCTACATACATACTACATATATACTACATGCATGCTACATACATAATACATGCTACATACATACTACATATATACTACATGCATGCTACATACATACTACATGCTACATACATACTACATATATACTACATGCATGCTACATACATACTACATACATACTACATATATACTACATGCATGCTACATACATACTACATACATACTACATGCATGCTACATACATACTACATGCTACATACATACCACATACATACTACATATATACTACATGCATGCTACATACATACTGCATGCTACATGCATGCTACATACATACTACATACATACTACATGCTACATACATACCACATATATACTACATACATACAATACATTCATACAATACATACATAGACATACAGTACATATAACATAGAGTAACATACTTACCAATACTTGTCACATTGTTCCCCGAAGCCATTGTCTTTTCCGGAATAAATATTAACATAACAAACCACAAAAATACTCACCCACGATCCGAAGCAGTCCACGAGTGTGTCCCACGAAGATCTTGGGTAGAGAACTGCAGCATCAGATGATGCTGCCGTTCTCTACGGGCTGTAGGAATCCAATGACGGAAGGTAGGTATCCTTCCGCACTGTATTCCTCCACCACTTAAAAAAAAAAAAAGTCCCTAGTCTCACTTTATGCCATTGCTGTGTAGCAATGGCATAAAGTGAGACTAGGGACTTTTTTTTTTTAAGTGGCGGAGGAATACAGTGCGGAAGGATACCTACCTTCCGTCATTGGATTCCTGCAGCCCGTAGAGAACGGCAGCATCATCTGATGCTGCAGTTCTCTACCCAAGATCGTCGTGGGACACACTCGTGGACTGCTTCGGATCGTGGGTGAGTATTTTTGTGGTTTGTTATGTTAATATTTATTCCGTAAAAGACAATGGCTTCGGGGAACAATGTGACAAGTATTGGTAAGTATGTTACTCTATGTTATATGTACTGTATGTCTATGTATGTATTGTATGAATGTATTGTATGTATGTAGTATATATGTGGTATGTATGTAGCATGTAGTATGTATGTAGTATGTATGTAGCATGCATGTAGCATGCAGTATGTATGTAGCATGCATGTAGTACATATGTAGTATGTATGTAGCATGCATGTAGTATATATGTAGTATGTATGTAGCATGTAGCATGTATGTAGTATGTATGTAGTATGTATGTAGCATGTAGCATGTATGTAGTATATATGTGGTATGTATGTAACATGTAGTATGTATGTAGTATGTATGTAGTATGCATGTAGCATGCAGTATGTATGTAACATGCATGTAGTATATATGTAGTATGTATGTAGCATGCATGTAGTATATATGTAGTATGTATGTAGCATGTAGCATGTATGTAGTATATATGTAGTATGTATGTAGCATGTAGTATGTATGTAGCATGTAGTATGTATGTAGCATGTATGTAGTATGTATGTAGCATGCATGTAGCATGCATGTAGTATGTATGTAGTATGTATGTAGCATGCAGTATGTATGTAGCATGCATGTAGTATATATGTAGTATGTATGTAGCATGCATGTAGTATATATGTAGTATGTATGTAGCATGTAGCATGTATGTAGTATGTATGTAGTATGTATGTAGCATGTAGCATGTATGTAGTATATATGTGGTATGTATGTAGCATGTAGTATGTATGTAGTATGTATGTAGAATGCATGTAGCATGCAGTATGTATGTAGCATGCATGTAGTATATATGTAGTATGTAGCATGCATGTAGTATATATGTAGTATGTATGTAGCATGTAGCATGTATGTAGTATATATGTAGTATGTATGTAGCATGTAGTATGTATGTAGCATGCATGTAGTATGTATGTAGTATGTATGTAGCATGCAGTATGTAGCATGTATGTAGCATGTATGTAGTATGTATGTAGTATATATGTAGTATGTATGTAGCATGTAGTATGTATGTAGCATGTAGTATGTATGTAGCGTGCATGTAGTATATATGTAGTATGTATGTAGCATGTAGTATGTATGTAGTATGTATGTAGTATTTTTTTTTTTTTTTTTTAACATTTAACACATTAGCCGGATGATGGGACTACTACTGTCCCATCATTGGCTAATGTGTCAATCACTGTCATGGTAGCAGGCATCGCCAGATGGGACTTATAGTCCCATCGGACGATGCTTGCACAGACCCCCGGACATCAGCACAGCCCCCCGGCAGGCCGGCACAGCCCCCCGGCAGGCCGGTACAGACCCCCACAGGGTGCACAGACCACCGGCAGGCCGGTACAGACCCCCACAGGGTGCACAGACCACCGGCAGGCCGGCACAGCCCCCCGGCAGGCCGGTACAGACCCCCACAGGGTGCACAGACCACCGGCAGGCCGGCACAGCCCCCCGGCGGGCCGGTACAGACCCCGGGCAGTCCACACAGCCCCCGGCAGGCCGGCAGAGACCCCCGGAAGGCCCGAAATGATGGCGCATCATGATGCGCACACACCGCACATCATGATGACGTCAGGCTGTCAATCAACTTTGAACTTCCGATTCCGATGCCGAATTCCGATATTGAAAAAATATCGGAAGTCGGTATCGGAATTCCGATACAGCAAGTATCGGCCGATACCCGATACTTGCGGTATCGGAATGCTCAACACTAGTGGTGACCCCTGCCTATGTCATCACGTTGCCCACAGTGTCCGTGGATCCTGATTGGCTGAAAAAGAGCGCAAAACAAACTTTTGAAACACGACTTTGGCGCATAAGTCGCCGACCTCGTGGCCGACCTCATCCTAGGGTCGGGTTTCGTTTCCTGAAACCCAACTTTGCCAAAAGTTGGCGACTTTTGAAATTTTTCGACCCGTTTCGCTCAACTCTAAGTATTACCAGTCGTGTGAGCGGTACTCGAGAAATCAGTCCACATGGTCATGAAACCAAATAAATAGAAGAGACAGAAGATTCAGCACTGCTCCTTAACCCCTAAGCAGTTCCATGACTGCTATTCAAGTCCAAAATCACACACCTGGACCGACTGCTAAACTACCGTCCGAACGAATGCTCAATCCAGAAAAGTAAACATGTAATCTGATTATGTACAAAACAGAAAAAAAAGAGAAAAAAAGTGATGGCATTCACCATTCTGTCGTGAAAATTATTTATTGATTAAAAGGCATTGGCATGGGAGGAACGTACAGAGAGTGGATGACTTCCGTTTCACGGACTTGCGCTTCAACGGGTCCTAAGGCTGGAATGCAGGCAGGTGAAAATTTAGAAGCACACACATGTAGACACACCTCCTGATTTTCAACTCATACTCCCCCAATGGAGTGAAACATGTGAACAAATTAATCAAACACAGAATTAAAAAACACAAGTTAAAAAAACCTCTATTATAATAAAATATGGAAATACAAACGCTGAGCAGTTCCTACAAAAACACCGCCATATCTATTTTCTCATTTAACCCTAAAGGTCCTGTGGCATTTGTTCGTAGAATCCACTTAGATTCTTTTTGTAAGAAAATTCTATGATGGTTTCCCCGTTGGGTTGGCTGTAATACTTCTTCTACACCTGCGAACCGCAGCGACTCTGCTTTACCCCCATGCACTTTTTTTACATGCTCTATCAGACAAGGGACCCTTTTCCTGTGTAAATAGACTGAAAATGCTGTCTAAATCTAACATACAATGGACGAATAGTTTTTCCCAAATAATAAAAACCACAAGGACAGAAGATGAAATACACAACGTGGGTTATTTTACAAGAAATAAAATTCTGGACCTCATGCAGAATTGTTCCAATTTTGAGAGATCTTCCTGTCAATTTAAAGGGGCAGAAGGGGCAGTTCTTGCACTTGTAATTGCCTACAGGTCTGTTCAGACCTAGCCAGTTTTTTTTTTATCCCTTTTATATCTGTTGCAGACCAGAAGATCTTTTAAGTTTTTACTTCGGCGACTCGCAAACAAAGGACCTCTCTTGACAATATCAGTTAAATCCTTGTCCCTCTCTAATAAATGCCAATTCTTTCTGATGAAACTCCTGATATAATTGTCCATTGGACTGAAAGTAAATGAAAAAGTGAAACATTTTTTATTTTTTTCTGCAGCAAGGCTTTTATCTGCAACTGTTTAAGAGTCATTCAAGTTATCAACACGGGACTGGAATTATCTAGAACTGCACTAGGATAACCTCTATTCTCAAAGCGTTTTTTCAAAGCCTGTGCTTGGTTTGGATAACCAGCATGCGTGCTGTTAAATCTCTTCAATCTCAGGAATTGTGCATACGGGAGGGAATTTTTCACATAATATGAATGTGCACTATCAAAATGCAAGAGACCATTAGTGGCAGACGGTTTCCGATAAATTTCCGTGTGCAAGGACCCATCATGTACCCACAAATTAATGTCTAGGAATTCCAGACATGTGCCCCCGAACTTATATGTGAACTTCATATTCATCTGATTATTGTCATTTCGCCATCCCACAAACGATGAAAAAATAAATTCTGTTCCATCCCAAACTATGAACACGTCATCCACATAGCGAACAAATAAACGGATATGCTTCAGAAAGGGATTGAGAATCGAATACATATATTTCTCTTCGAAATCCGCGAGGAACAAATTTGCAAACGTGCATGCATTTCTTGTTTGGCACATGGTTTGGATTTTGAGCATGCTTTGAATTTTGACTCACCCCTTGTTCACATCATAGTGACCGTTTTTTCTGATCCTTTGCAATATGGATGCAGACGCCAGCTGTGAGTTTTGTCTCGTTGGTTAGCAAAAATACAGGGGAACCCATGCTGTTTTTTTGCTAATTATTTATTTACAGCGCAGGAGCAGCTAATGAATACTCCCATTTGCCGCTCCTGCTCTCACTGTAATTAGCGGTAGCAAGTGTCGGATAATGGGAGAAGTTGTCCCATCAGCTGACACCAGTGACCGGAGGAAAACTTTATACCTCTGATCACAGCTGAGCGCTCTCTCTGTCTTTTGACAGCATGGGAACCGCGGCTCTCTGACCGGCGGGGATGATTTCATGTCACATTACAGCGCAGCAAACACTGGATGTTCAGACCCCTGATTCAAGCCAATGGGGTCCAGGTTCGGATTTGGGTCTGGGTACTGTTCTGGTACCTGAACCCAATCTTTTTGTAACTGTTCGGCCAAACACGCCGGACCCCAACATTTAGGTATCCACTAGTGTTGAGCATTCCAATACTGCAAATATCGGGTATCGGCCGATATTCGCTGTATCGGAATTCCGATACCGAGTACCGATATTTTTTCTATATCGGATGCCGGAATCGGAAGTTCCCATAATGCAATGAGCCCGCTCGATTTGATTCAGCCAATGGGAATTCTCAGAAGTGTGGGCACATCCTGTAAGGTATGTAGGCATGTTAACTATTGGAATGGCTGTGATTGACTGCTTAAATGATGTCATCATGATGCGTGGTCTGTGCGCATCATGATGGGCGGTCAGTGCGGACCTGCCGGTGGTCTGTACGGGCCTCTCGGGAGCCTGTGCCGGCTGTCGGTGGTCTGTGCCGGCTGCCGGTGGTCTGTACAGGCCTCTCGGGGGCCTGTGCGGGCTGTTGTTGGTCTGTGCCGGGGGCCTGTTCTTGTGTGTGTGTGTGCAGGCATCGTCCGATGGGACTACAAGTACATACTACATACATGCTACATACATACTTCATATATACTACATTCATACAACATACATACAAAATACATACTACATATATACTACATTCATACAACATACATACTACATATATACTACATACATACTACATTCATACAACATACATACAAACTACATACATACTACATATATACCACATTCATACAACATATGCAGTTTGCAGAGCAGTGGGTAAACAGCAATGCAGCTGTCAGGAAGCCTTAGAAGGCAGCCTAACAACCAACACCGCTGATCCACCACAATATAGCCTCCCCTTGCACTGCACACACAGTGACTGGTGTGTTGTACAGGCAAAATCGCTAGCAGCAGAAGCAGTTTTTTTTTCTTCTTCCCTGCCTAACGCTCTCCCTACAGAATCAGCAACCTCTCCCTATGCTAAGATCGGCAGAAGTAAGATGGCGGTCGGCGTGCACGCCCTTTTATAAGCCCTGTGACGCCCACCAAAGCAAGCCAATCATTTGCATGCCCTTCTGAAAGATGGTGGTGACCCCTGCCTATGTCATCACGTTGCCCACAGTGTCCGTGGATCCTGATTGGCTGAAAAAGAGCGCAAAACAAACTTTTGAAACGCAACTTTGGCGCGTAAGTCGCCGACCTCGTGGCCGACCTCATCCTAGGGTCGGGTTTCGTTTCCTGAAACCCGACTTTTGAAATTTTTCGACCCGTTTCGCTCAACTCTAAGTATTACCAGTCGTGTGAGCGGTACTCGAGAAATCAGTCCACATGGTCATGAAACCAAATAAATAGAAGAGACAGAAGATTCAGCACTGCTCCTTAACCCCTAAGCAGTTCCATGACTGCTATTCAAGTCCAAAATCACACACCTGGACTGACCGCTAAACTACCGTCCGAACGAATGCTCAATCCAGAAAAGTAAACATGTAATCTGATTATGTACAAAACAGAAAAAAAAGAGAAAAAAAGTGATGGCATTCACCATTCTGTCGTGAAAATTATTTATTGATTAAAAGGCATTGGCATGGGAGGAACGTACAGAGAGTGGATGACTTCCGTTTCACGGACTTGCGCTTCAACGGGTCCTAAGGCTGGAATGCAGGCAGGTGAAAATTTAGAAGCACACACATGTAGACACACCTCCTGATTTTCAACTCATACTCCCCCAATGGAGTGAAACATGTGAATAAAAATGACTGCACTTAGTTGTACATATATTGCAGAGTACAAGTCTGCATAGACTTCAGTCTGCATTGTGATTGCTATAAGTGTGTGCTAGAAGTGTGAAGATTAATTTAAGAATTAAAACCAGAATTGAACCAGAAGGGAACTGAAGGTAATTGGACACAGTCACTGTAAACAATGTTTCTGTTTGTTTTCACTTTCACCCCAATAATCCTTCACTTTCTGCTAATTCCCCTAATCCCTACTCCTAGTAAGGAACTGTTCATCTCTTCTTCAATCCTCCCCATCCACCTCACCTCCGCCTCAAAACTGTTCCTTAACATACAATCCTCTGTCTCCAAACACAGACAGCCCCCTCATGCCCTCTCCTGCTCCCACCTGCTAACACTTTCTCTGCTCCTTCTCACTGCTGGTGATATCTCTCCAAATCCTGGTCCTCCTCACCACATTCCCACAGTCATTTCTACCTCCCATCCACGCTCTATCACAACCTTCCGTAACCTCTCCAACCTTATACCCATTCACCCAGCCCCCGCTTCCCCAGTCCCACTAACAGGAGCTCTGTGGAACGCTCGCTCTGTCTGCAACAAGCTTTCCTACATCCATGATCTTTTTGTTACTACCAAACTCTCCTTCCTCGCCATCACCGAAACCTGGCTCACCCCTTCTGACACAGCCTCTCCTGCTGCACTTTCGTATGGCGGCTTCCACCTTTCTCACACCCCCCGCCCCAGCAGCAAACATGGTGGAGGAGTTGGTTTTCTCCTGTCAGATACCTGCTCCTTCACCCCAATCCCACTGCCACCCTCTGTTACCCTCCCTTCCTTTGAGGTGCACTCTGTGCGCATCTACTCCCCCTCCAACCTCCAACTGGCTGTCATCTACCGCCCCCCAGGGCCAGCCACCACCTTCTTTGACCACTTCACCACCTGGTTACTTCATTTCCTTTCCGCGGACATCCCTACTATCATCATGGGCGACTTCAACATCCCCATTGACACTTCCCTCTCAGCTGCCACTAAACTTCTATCTCTCACTTCCTCCTTCGGCCTCACTCAATGGTCTTCTACAGCCACCCACAAAGATGGCCACACACTGGACCTCATCTTCACCCGCCTCTGCTCCCTATCTAACCTCTCTAACTCACCTCTTCCTCTCTCTGACCACAACCTGCTCACATTCTCTTCCCTCTTCACTCCATGTCTACAATCCCCACCCCACAAACTTTCACACCCTCGCAGGAATCTTAAACACCTTGACCTACACTCATTCTCCGAATCCCTCCTCCCTCTTACAGATATAAGTTCCTTACACAATGCGGATGACGCTGCCGCTCTATATAACACCACAATAGCTGTAGCTTTGGAATCCGCTGCCCCACTTACACATACCAAAACTCGCAAAATCAACAGACAGCCCTGGCACACCAGCCTGACCAAAGAGCTGAGGCGAGCTTCCAGGGCTGCTGAGCGCAGATGGAAAAGATCCCACTCCAACGAGCATTTCATCGCATTCAAACAGTCCCTCACTACTTTCAAGACCACACTCGCCACAGCTAAACAAACCTACTTCTCATCTCTCATATCCTCCCTGTCTCACAACCCTAAACAGTTATTCAACACCTTCAATTCTCTCCTCCGCCCCCCAGCACCTCCTCCCTCCCCACTCATCTCAGCTGAAGACTTTGCCTCATTTTTCAAGCAGAAAATTGATAACATCAGGGACAGTTTTGGTCAACAACCCCCAGAGCCCTTCCTCCCGACTTCCCAGCCCTCCACCTTCAAAACCAACTTCTCCACCATTACAGAAGATCGACTCTCCACTCTACTCTCAAGATCACATCTCACCACCTGTGCACTCGACCCGATCCCATCCCACTTCATCCCAAACCTCACCACAGTCTTCATCCCAACCCTAACCCATCTCTTCAACCTATCACTAACAACTGGTGTTTTCCCCTCAAGCTTTAAACATGCCTCCATCACACCTATCCTCAAAAAGCCCTCTCTTGACCCATCCTCTGTATCTAGCTATCGCCCTATATCACTTCTCCCATACGCCTCCAAGCTACTGGAACAACACGTCTACCTTGAACTGTCCTCCCATCTCTCTTCTTGCTCCCTCTTCGACCGCTTACAATCTGGCTTCCGGTCACACCACTCCACTGAAACTGCCCTTACTAAGGTCACCAATGACCTCTTAACTGCCAAGAGCAAGCGACACTACTCTGTCCTCCTCCTCCTGGACCTGTCGGCTGCCTTTGACACAGTGGACCATTCCCTATTATTACAGACCCTCTCATCCCTCGGCATCACAGACTTGGCCCTCTCCTGGATCTCATCATACCTAACAGACCGGACATTCAGCGTCTCCCACTCACACACCACCTCCTCACCTCGCCCCCTATCTGTCGGAGTCCCACAAGGTTCAGTCCTAGGGCCCCTGCTGTTCTCTATTTACACCTTTGGCCTGGGACAGCTCATAGAATCTCATGGCTTTCAGTATCATCTTTATGCTGATGACACACAGATCTACATCTCTGGACCAGATATCACCTCCCTACTAACCAGAATCCCTCAATGTCTGTCCACTATTTCATCCTTCTTCTCCACTAGATATCTGAAACTCAACATGGACAAAACAGAATTCATCATCTTTCCCCCATCTCACGTGACCCCCCCTACGAACCTATCAATTACAGTAAATGACTGCCCACTCTCCCCAGTCCCACAAGCTCGCTGCCTCGGAGTAATCCTTGATGCTGATCTCTCCTTCAAACCACATATCCAAACCCTTTCCACTTCCTGCCGACTTCAACTCAAAAATATTTCACGCATCCGTTCATTCCTCACCCAAGAATCTGCAAAAACCCTAGTCCATGCCCTCATCATCTCTCGCCTTGACTACTGCAACCTCATGCTCTGCGGCCTCCCCTCAAACACTCTCGCATCCCTCCAATCTATTCTAAACTCTGCTGCCCGACTAATCCACCTGTCCCCCCGCTATTCCCCAGCTTCTCCCCTCTGTCAATCCCTTCACTGGCTCCCAATTGCCCAGAGACTCCATTACAAAACCCTAACCATGACATACAAAGCCATCCACAACTTGTCTCCTCCATACATCTGTGACCTCGTCTCCCGGTACTTTCCTGCACGCAACCTCCGATCCTCACAAGATCTCCTTCTCTACTCCCCTCTTATCTCCTCTTCCCACAATCGCATACAAGATTTCTCTCGCGCATCACCCCTACTCTGGAACTCTCTACCACAACATATCAGACTCTCACCTACCATCGAAACCTTCAAAAAGAGCCTGAAGACCCACCTCTTCCGACAAGCCTATAACCTGCAGTAACCACCGATCGACCAAACCGCTGCACGACCAGCTCTACCCTCGCCTACTGTATTATCACCCATCCCTTGAAGATTGTGAGCCCTCGCGGGCAGGGTCCTCTCTCCTCCTGTACCAGTTATGACTTGTATTGTTTAAGATTATTGTACTTGTTTTTATGTATACCCCCCTCACATGTAAAGCGCCATGGAATAAATGGCGCTATAACAATAAATAATAATAATAATAATAATAAATTAATCAAACACAGAATTAAAAAACACAAGTTAAAAAAACCTCTATTATAATAAAATATGGAAATACAAACGCTGAGCAGTTCCTACAAAAACACCGCCATATCTATTTTCTCATTTAACCCTAAAGGTCCTGTGGCATTTGTTCGTAGAATCCATTTAGATTCTTTTTGTAAGAAAATTCTATGATGGTTTCCCCGTTGGGTTGGCTGTAATACTTCTTCTACACCTGCGAACCGCAGCGACTCTGCATTACCCCCATGCACTTTTTTTACATGCTCTATCAGACAAGGGACCCTTTTCCTGTGTAAATAGACTGAAAATGCTGTCTAAATCTAACATACAATGGACGAATAGTTTTTCCCAAATAATAAAAACCACAAGGACAGAAGATGAAATACACAACGTGGGTTATTTTACAAGAAGTAAAATTCTGGACCTCATGCAGAATTGTTCCAATTTTGAGAGATCTTCCTGTCAATTTAAAGGGGCAGAAGGGGCAGTTCTTGCACTTGTAATTGCCTACAGGTCTGTTCAGACCTAGCCAGTTTTTTTTTTATCCCTTTTATATCTGTTGCAGACCAGAAGATCTTTTAAGTTTTTACTTCGGCGACTCGCAAACAAAGGACCTCTCTTGACAATATCAGTTAAATCCTTGTCCCTCTCTAATAAATGCCAATTCTTTCTGATGAAACTCCTGATATAATTGTCCATTGGACTGAAAGTAAATGAAAAAGTGAAACATTTTTTATTTTTTTCTGCAGCAAGGCTTTTATCTGCAACTGTTTAAGAGTCATTCAAGTTATCAACACGGGACTGGAATTATCTAGAACTGCACTAGGATAACCTCTATTCTCAAAGCGTTTTTTCAAAGCCTGTGCTTGGTTTGGATAACCAGCATGCGTGCTGTTAAATCTCTTCAATCTCAGGAATTGTGCATACGGGAGGGAATTTTTCACATAATATGAATGTGCACTATCAAAATGCAAGAGACCATTAGTGGCAGACGGTTTCCGATAAATTTCCGTGTGCAAGGACCCATCATGTACCCACAAATTAATGTCTAGGAATTCCAGACATGTGCCCCCGAACTTATATGTGAACTTCATATTCATCTGATTATTGTCATTTAGCCATCCCACAAACGATGAAAAAACAAATTCTGTTCCATCCCAAACTATGAACACGTCATCCACATAGCGAACAAATAAACGGATATGCTTCAGAAAGGGATTGAGAATCGAATACATATATTTCTCTTCGAAATCCGCGAGGAACAAATTTGCAAACGTGCATGCATTTCTTGTTTGGCACATGGTTTGGATTTTGAGCATGCTTTGAATTTTGACTCACCCCTTGTTCACATCATAGTGACCGTTTTTTCTGATCCTTTGCAATATGGATGCAGACGCCAGCTGTGAGTTTTGTCTCGTTGGTTAGCAAAAATACAGGGGAACCCATGCTGTTTTTTTGCTAATTATTTATTTACAGCGCAGGAGCAGCTAATGAATACTCCCATTTGCCGCTCCTGCTCTCACTGTAATTAGCGGTAGCAAGTGTCGGATAATGGGAGAAGTTGTCCTATCAGCTGACACCAGTGACCGGAGGAAAACTTTATACCTCTGATCACAGCTGAGCGCTCTCTCTGTCTTTTGACAGCATGGGAACCGCGGCTCTCTGACCGGCGGGGATGATTTCATGTCACATTACAGCGCAGCAAACACTGGATGTTCAGACCCCTGATTCAAGCCAATGGGGTCCAGGTTCGGATTTGGGTCTGGGTACTGTTCTGGTACCTGAACCCAATCTTTTTGTAACTGTTCGGCCAAACACGCCGGACCCCAACATTTAGGTATCCACTAGTGTTGAGCATTCCAATACTGCAAATATCGGGTATCGGCCGATATTCGCTGTATCGGAATTCCGATACCGAGTACCGATATTTTTTCTATATCGGATGCTGGAATCGGAAGTTCCCATAATGCAATGAGCCCGCTCGATTTGATTCAGCCAATGGGAATTCTCAGAAGTGTGGGCACATCCTGTAAGGTATGTAGGCATGTTAACTATTGGAATGGCTGTGATTGACTGCTTAAATGATGTCATCATGATGCGTGGTCTGTGCGCATCATGATGGGCGGTCAGTGCGGACCTGCCGGTGGTCTGTACGGGCCTCTCGGGAGCCTGTGCCGGCTGTCGGTGGTCTGTGCAGGCTGCCGGTGGTCTGTACAGGCCTCTCGGGGGCCTGTGCGGGCTGTTGGTGGTCTGTGCCGGGGGCCTGTTCTTGTGTGTGTGTGTGCAGGCATCGTCCGATGGGACTACAAGTACATACTACATACATGCTACATACATACTTCATATATACTACATTCATACAACATACATACAAAATACATACTACATATATACTACATTCATACAACATACATACTACATTCATACAACATACATACAAACTGCATACATACTACATATATACCACATTCACACAACATATGCAGTTTGCAGAGCAGTGGGTAAACAGCAATGCAGCTGTCAGGAAGCCTTAGAAGGCAGCCTAACAACCAACACCGCTGATCCACCACAATATAGCCTCCCCTTGCACTGCACACACAGTGACTGGTGTGTTGTACAGGCAAAATCGCTAGCAGCAGAAGCAGTTTTTTTTTCTTCTTCCCTGCCTAACGCTCTCCCTACAGAATCAGCAACCTCTCCCTATGCTAAGATCGGCAGAAGTAAGATGGCGGTCGGCGTGCACGCCCTTTTATAAGCCCTATGACGCCCACCAAAGCAAGCCAATCATTTGCATGCCCTTCTGAAAGATGGTGGTGACCCCTGCCTATGTCATCACGTTGCCCACAGTGTCCGTGGATCCTGATTGGCTGAAAAAGAGCGCAAAACAAACTTTTGAAACGCGACTTTGGCGCGTAAGTCGCCGACCTCGTGGCCGACCTCATCCTAGGGTCGGGTTTCGTTTCCTGAAACCCGACTTTGCCAAAAGTCGGCGACTTTTGAAATTTTTCGACCCGTTTCGCTCAACTCTAAGTATTACCAGTCGTGTGAGCGGTACTCGAGAAATCAGTCCACATGGTCATGAAACCAAATAAATAGAAGAGACAGAAGATTCAGCACTGCTCCTTAACCCCTAAGCAGTTCCATGACTGCTATTCAAGTCCAAAATCACACACCTGCACCGACCGCTAAACTACCGTCCGAACGAATGCTCAATCCAGAAAAGTAAACATGTAATCTGATTATGTACAAAACAGAAAAAAAAGAGAAAAAAAGTGATGGCATTCACCATTCTGTCGTGAAAATTATTTATTGATTAAAAGGCATTGGCATGGGAGGAACGTACAGAGAGTGGATGACTTCCGTTTCACGGACTTGCGCTTCAACGGGTCCTAAGGCTGGAATGCAGGCAGGTGAAAATTTAGAAGCACACACATGTAGACACACCTCCTGATTTTCAACTCATACTCCCCCAATGGAGTGAAACATGTGAACAAATTAATCAAACACAGAATTAAAAAACACAAGTTAAAAAAACCTCTATTATAATAAAATATGGAAATACAAACGCTGAGCAGTTCCTACAAAAACACCGCCATATCTATTTTCTCATTTAACCCTAAAGGTCCTGTGGCATTTGTTCGTAGAATCCACTTAGATTCTTTTTGTAAGAAAATTCTATGATGGTTTCCCCGTTGGGTTGGCTGTAATACTTCTTCTACACCTGCGAACCGCAGCGACTCTGCATTACCCCCATGCACTTTTTTTACATGCTCTATCAGACAAGGGACCCTTTTCCTGTGTAGATAGACTGAAAATGCTGTCTAAATCTAACATACAATGGACGAATAGTTTTTCCCAAATAATAAAAACCACAATGACAGAAGATGAAATACACAACGTGGGTTATTTTACAAGAAATAAAATTCTGGACCTCATGCGGAATTGTTCCAATTTTGAGAGATCTTCCTGTCAATTTAAAGGGACAGAAGGGGCAGTTCTTGCACTTGTAATTGCCTACAGGACTGTTCAGACCTAGCCAGTTTTTTTTTTTATCACTTTTATATCTGTTGCAGACCAGAAGATCTTTTAAGTTTTTACTTCGGCGACTCGCAAACAAAGGACCTCTCTTGACAATATCAGTTACAGTAAATCCTTGTCCCTCTCTAATAAATGCCAATTCTTTCTGATGAAACTCCTGATATAATTGTCCATTGGACTGAAAGTAAATGAAAAAGTGAAACATTTTTTATTTTTTTCTGCAGCAAGGCTTTTATCTGCAACTGTTTAAGAGTCATTCAAGTTATCAACACGGGACTGGAATTATCTAGGACTGCACTAGGATAACCTCTATTCTCAAAGCGTTTTTTCAAAGCCTGTGCTTGGTTTGGATAACCAGCATGCGTGCTGTTAAATCTCTTCAATCTCAGGAATTGTGCATACGGGAGGGAATTTTTCACATAATATGAATGTGCACTATCAAAATGCAAGAGACCATTAGTGGCAGACGGTTTCCGATAAATTTCCGTGTGCAAGGACCCATCATGTACCCACAAATTAATGTCTAGGAATTCCAGACATGTGCCCCCGAACTTATATGTGAACTTCATATTCATCTGATTATTGTCATTTAGCCATCCCACAAACGATGAAAAAACAAATTCTGTTCCATCCCAAACTATGAACACGTCATCCACATAGCGAACAAATAAACGGATATGCTTCAGAAAGGGATTGAGAATCGAATACATATATTTCTCTTCGAAATCCGCGAGGAACAAATTTGCAAACGTGCATGCATTTCTTGTTTGGCACATGGTTTGGATTTTGAGCATGCTTTGAATTTTGACTCACCCCTTGTTCACATCATAGTGACCGTTTTTTCTGATCCTTTGCAATATGGATGCAGACGCCAGCTGTGAGTTTTGTCTCGTTGGTTAGCAAAAATACAGGGGAACCCATGCTGTTTTTTTGCTAATTATTTATTTACAGCGCAGGAGCAGCTAATGAATACTCCCATTTGCCGCTCCTGCTCTCACTGTAATTAGCGGTAGCAAGTGTCGGATAATGGGAGAAGTTGTCCCATCAGCTGACACCAGTGACCGGAGGAAAACTTTATACCTCTGATCACAGCTGAGCGCTCTCTCTGTCTTTTGACAACATGGGAACCGCGGCTCTCTGACCGGCGGGGATGATTTCATGTCACATTACAGCGCAGCAAACACTGGATGTTCAGACCCCTGATTCAAGCCAATGGGGTCCAGGTTCGGATTTGGGTCTGGGTACTGTTCTGGTACCTGAACCCAATCTTTTTGTAACTGTTCGGCCAAACACGCCGGACCCCAACATTTAGGTATCCACTAGTGTTGAGCATTCCAATACTGCAAATATCGGGTATCGGCCGATATTCGCTGTATCGGAATTCCGATACCGAGTACCGATATTTTTTCTATATCGGATGCTGGAATCGGAAGTTCCCATAATGCAATGAGCCCGCTCGATTTGATTCAGCCAATGGGAATTCTCAGAAGTGTGGGCACATCCTGTAAGGTATGTAGGCATGTTAACTATTGGCATGGCTGTGATTGACTGCTTAAATGACGTCATCATGATGCGTGGTCTGTGCGCATCATGATGGGCGGTCAGTGCGGACCTGCCAGTGGTCTGTACGGGCCTCTCGGGAGCCTGTGCCGGCTGTCGGTGGTCTGTGCCGGCTGCCGGTGGTCTGTACAGGCCTCTCGGGGGCCTGTGCGGGCTGTTGGTGGTCTCTGCCGGGGGCCTGTTCTTGTGTGTGTGTGTGCAGGCATCGTCCGATGGGACTACAAGTACATACTACATACATGCTACATACATACTTCATATATACTACATTCATACAACATACATACAAAATACATACTACATATATACTACATTCATACAACATACATACTACATATATGCTACATACATACTACATTCATACAACATACATACAAACTACATACATACTACATATATACCACATTCATACAACATACATACATACTACATACATGCTACATATATACTACATTCATACAACATACATACTACATACATACTGCATATATACTACATTCATACAACATACATACTACATACATACTACATATATACAACATTCATACAGCATACATATATACTACATACTACATACATACTACATATATACTACACTCATACAACATACATATATACTACATACAACATACATGCTACATACTACATATATACTACATTCATACAACCTACATACATACTACATACAACGTACATGCTATATATATACTACATTCATACAACATACATACATACTACATACAATATACATGCTACATACTACATACATACTACATATATACTACATTCATACAACATACTACATACAACATACATGCTACATATATACTACATTCATACAACATACATACAGTCATGGCCAAAAGTATTGACACCCCTGCAATTCTGTCAGATAATACTCAATTTCTTCCTGAAAATGATTGCAAACACAAATTCTTTGGTATTATTATCTTCATTTAATTTGTCTTAAATGAAAAAACACAAAAAGAATTGTCCTAAAGCCAAATTGGATATAATTCCACACCAAACATAAAAAAGAGGGTGGACAAAAGTATTGGCACTGTTCGAAAAATCATGTGATGCTTCTCTAATTTGTGTAATTAACAGCACCTGTAACTTACCTGTGGCACCTAACAGGTGTTGGCAATAACTAAATCACACTTGCAGCCAGTTGACATGGATTAAAGTTGACTCAACCTCTGTCCTGTGTCCTTGTGTGTACCACATTGAGCATGGAGAAAAGAAAGAAGACCAAAGAACTGTCTGAGGACTTGAGAAACCAAATTGTGAGGAAGCATGAGCAATCTCAAGGTTACAAGTCCATCTCCAAAGACCTGAATGTTCCTGTGTCTACCGTGCGCAGTGTCATCAAGAAGTGTAAAGCCCATGGCACTGTGGCTAACCTCCCTAGATGTGGACGGAAAAGAAAAATTCACAAGAGATTTCAACGCAAGATTGTGCGGATGTTGGATAAAGAACCTCCACTAACATCCAAACAAGTTCAAGCTGCCCTGCAGTCCGAGGGTACAACAGTGTCAACCCGTACTATCCGTCGGCGTCTGAATGAAAAGGGACTGTATGGTAGGAGACCCAGGAAGACCCCACTTCTTACTCCGAGACATAAAAAAGCCAGGCTGGAGTTTGCCAAAATTTACCTGAAAAAGCCTAAAACATTTTGGAAGAATGTTCTCTGGTCAGATGAGAAAAAAGTAGAGCTTTTAGGGCAAAAGCATCAACATAGAGTTTACAGGAGAAAAAAGAGGCATTCAAAGAAAAGTACACGGTCCCTACAGTCAAACATGGCGGAGGTTCCCTGATGTTTTGGGGTTGCTTTGCTGCCTCTGGCACTGGACTGCTTGACCGTGTGCATGACATTATGAAGTCAGAAGACTACCAACAAATTTTGCAGCATAATTTAGGGCCCAGTGTGAGAAAGCTGGGTCTCCCTCAGAGGTCATGGGTCTTCCAGCAGGACAATAACGCAAAACACACTTCAAAAAGCACTAGAAAATGGTTTGAGAGAAAGCACTGGAGACTTCTAAGGTGGCCAGCAGTGAGTCCAGACCTGAATCCCATAGAACACCTGTGGGGAGATCTAAAAATGGCAGTTTGGAGAAGGCACCCTTCAAATATCAGGGACCTGGAGTAGTTTGCCAAAGAAGAATGGTCTAAAATTCCAGCAGAGCATTGTAAGAAACTCATTGATGGTTACGGAAGCGGTTGGTCGCAGTTATTTTGGCTAAAGGTTGTGCAACCAAGTATTAGGCTGAGGGTGCCAATACTTTTGTCCGGCCCATTTTTGGAGTTTTGTGTGAAATGATCAATGTTTTGCTTTTTGCTTCATTCTCTTTTGTGTTTTTTCATTTAAGACAAATTAAATGAAGATAATAATACCAAAGAATTTGTGTTTGCAATCATTTTCAAGAAGAAACTGAGTATTATCTGACAGAATTGCAGGGGTGTCAATACTTTTGGCCATGACTGTACATACTACATACATACTACATATATACTACATTCATACAACATACATACATACTACATACATACTACATATATACTACATTCATACAACATACATACTACATACATACTACATTCATACATACTACATACATACTACATATATACTACATTCATACAACATACATACATACAACATACAAACTACATATACACAACATTCATACAAAATACATATATACTACATACTACATACATACTACATTCATACAACATACATACTACATACTACATACATATATACTACATTCATACAACATACATACATACATACAACATACAAACTACATATACACAACATTCATACAACATACATATATACTACATACTACATACATACTACATTCATACAACATACATACTACATACTACATACATATATACTACATTCATACAACATACATACATACATACTACATATATACTACATTCATACAACATACACACATACTACATACTACATACATATATACTACATTCATACAACATACATATATACTGCATACATACTACATATATACTACATTCATACAACATACATACATACTACATACATATATACTACACTCATACAACATACATACATACTACATACTACATACATACTACATATATACTACATTCATACAACATACATACATACTGCATACATATATACTACACTCATACAACATACATACATACTACATACTACATACATATATACTACATTCATACAACATACATACATACATACTACATATATGCTACATTCATACAACTTACATACATACATACTACATACATATATACTACATTCATACAACATACATACATACTACATATATACTACATTCATACAACATACATACATACTACATACAACATACATGCTACATACTACATACATACTACATATATACTACATTCATACTACATATATACTACATTCATACAACATACATACATGCTACATACATGCTACATATATACTACATTCATACATCATACATACATACTACATACATACTACATATATACTACATTCGTGCAACATACATACTACATACAATACATTCATACAATACATACATATAAACATACAGTACATATAACATAGAGTACATACTCACCATCACTTGTCACTTTGATCCCCGAAGCCAGTGTCATCTATGAAAGAAATTAGAAAAAAACAAACCACCAAATACTCCCTGATCCGCAGATATTCACGAGTGAGTGTCCCACGCCGATTTCCCGTGGAGAACAGCAGCATCAGCTGATGCGACCGCTCTCTAGAGGCTTCAATAATCCAATGACGGAAGGTAGGTATCCTTCCGCACTGTATTCCTCCGCCACTTTAAAAAAAATAGTCCCTAGTCTCACTTTATGGCAAAAGCTGCCTGGGAACTTTCTCACACAGCTTTTGCCATAAAATGAGACTAGGGACTATTTTTTTACAGTGGCGGAGGAATACAGTGCGGAAGGATACCTACCTTCCGACATTGGATTATTGAAGCCCCTAGAGAGCGGTCACATCAGCTGATGCCGCTGTTCTCCACGGGAAATCGGCGTAGGACCCGCGTGGATTTCTGTGGATCAGGGAGTATATCGGTTGTTTGTTATTTTCATATTTTTTCATAGATGACACTGGCTTCAGGGAACAATGTGACAAGTATTGGTGAGTATGTACTCTATGTTATATGTACTGCATGTCTATATGTATGTATTGTATGAATATATTGTATGTAGTATGTATGTAGTATATATGTATGTTGTATGAATGTAGTATATATGTAGTATGTATGTAGCATGTAGTATATATGTATGTTGTATGAATGTAGTATATATGTAGCATGTATGTAGTATGTAGCATGTATGTATGTTGTATTAATGTTGTATATATGTAGCATGTATGTAGTATGTAGCATGTATGTATGTTGTATGAATGTAGTATGTAGCATGTATGTTGTATGCAGTATGTATGTATGTTTGCATGAATGTAGTATATATGTAGTATGTATGTATGTTTTATATGTAGTGGATGGCAGCTTCAAAAATGTAAAAGGCTATTGTGATCTGTGGGTTTAACTTATAGATCAGTGAGACATCATCTTTCAGTATAAAAAGAGTATCAAGAAAATTAATTTCAAGTTCATAATGGTGAATGGTAAATGTAATATTAGGGATACATTGGTTGTGTGACGGACTCAGCTCCTGCTGAGCCTATTTTTTGAGTGGACCCTCTGGGTCGTGGCACCCACCCACCGAGGGCGAGCTGACCTTGTGAGAATCCACCCCCTATACAGGGAGTGTCAGGGGCAAGACCAAGGGGGTGAGCCACCACGATTGCTGGGACCAGACGGCCGGCTCAGGGGACACTAGACGAGTGTCTGACGACAAGGACGAGCAGGAAGCAAGACGAGACTAGACGTAGGTGCAAGGTATCTTCATTAGAATAACACAAGATCACATACAGAGAAAACAAGCAAAACGTGCAAGGTGCGCGCGTGGCACGCCAAGGTCCATAACATGGTACGTGCCAGATGGCACGCCTAGGCACAGGTAATGGCATGATGGCATCGGACTCCGGACTGCTGGCAAACCGACAGGGTCCAGGGATCAGGCTGCGGACGTCAGCTCCGGACATCAGGCCGTAGTCATCTGGTTCCGGACCTCTGGCAACGGTCGGCAGGTTCCGGGCATCCGGCAGGCAAACCAGGGTTCAGGCAAGGAGGCACGACAGATATCCAAGCAGGGTGCGTGTTTAGGGAACACGCCAAGGTCCAAGGCTAGGTGCGTGTGTAGGGGACACGCCAGGGTCCAAGGCTAGGTGCGTGTGTAGGGGACACACCAGGGTTCAAGACTAGGTGCAAGGCAAGGTGCGTGTGTAGGGGACACGCCAGGGTTCAAAGCGAGGTGCGTGTGTAGGGGACACGCCAAGGTTCGCAAACGAGACAGGGTGCGTGTGTAGCCACGCCAAAGCATAGAATAAGACAGTGCGTGTAGAGACACGCCAAGGTACAAGGTATAAGACAGAGTGCGTGTAGAGACACGCCAAGGTTCAAGGTACAAGACAGAGTGCATGTTGAGACACGCAAAGGCACAAGACAGGGTGCGTGTAGAGACACGCCAAGGTTCAAGGCAGGGTGCGTGCTAGAAGCGACGCCAGGGTTCAAGGCAGGGTGCGTGCTAGGAGCCACGCAGGGGGCACGCCACACTGGCCAGTTTACATGGCTGTACACAAACACGTGGCGCTTACCACGGCACAGAAGACGGCCAAGGGGAACCCACGCCGGGGTTCAATGCAAGTACAAGGCAGGGAACAAGGCAAGGAACACAAGCAGAAACAGAGCCAGGTCAGAGCGAGGACAGAGTCTAGCAGCGGAGCGTAGGCAGAAGCCCAGAGCCGGGCCAAGGGAAGACCTTGGGACTAGACAAAGAAACGAGCACTAAGGAGAGGAGAAATGGTGCGTGTGCCAGGGAGCACTACAGAGCACCATAGGAGAGAGCGAGGCAGAGCAAGCAAAGACTGAGACCATAGGGAGGAACACAAAGCAAGGAATAGCAAGGCAGAGAACACAGGGAGGACTACAAGTCAAAGCATAGCAAAAGCAAGACATGGCAAAACAGGCGAGGCAGAGAACAAAGGAAGGACTACAAGTCAAAGCATAGCTAAGGCGAGGCATAGCAAAACAGACTAAGACAAAGAACAGCAGAAGGACAGCAAGGCAAAGACAAACATGGCACGAGAGACAACACAAGACATGGCACAAGACAAGAGGCGGAATACGAGCACGGAGCATGTGCAGAGACGCACTACAGAGCAAAGTGCAAGGGCACAGAATAGAGGGAGCAACCCCACAGACCCAGAGCCTTGCAGGGAAGCAACACAATAATCAGGCCCTGAGCATAGGAAGAGGCGGCCTGATATAGGGCATAGCACCTCCTCCTCCAGGTCAGGACCAGGGGAGAACTTCCGGGATTCTAGACATGACGAGATGATAGCAGAACCAGACAGTGCAGGATCTTAGGAAACGTCACATGATCAGGGTTTCAGACATGACGAGATGATCACCGAACCAACCAGTGCAGGATCCTAGGAAGAACACATGATCCGGGATTCTAGACATGACGAGATGATTGCAGAACCAGACAGTGCAGGATCTTAAGAAACATCACATGATCAAAGACTCCAGACATGACGAGAAGATCACAGAAGGCAGAGCAGAAACGCAGGGATCCTGCAGCTCAGACATGAGGTGAGTCTGCACACAGCTCTAGCGAACATGCAGGACAGCAGACAAAACATGCGCATGCACATCGCTCCAGGAGTTCTTGAGACAAACAGACATGGCAGACATGGCGGATGTGACAGGTTGATTGTCTGAAAGAACTTTGTAAGTGTATCAGTATTCCCATGGCAAATCATAAAGATATGAACAATAAATATTTTCCAGATAATGGAATGTTTCTGGAAAAATGAATTTGTATATACATGGATACCCTCAAAGGGTACCATAAATATACGTGCTTATTTTGGCGCAACATTTGAGCCCATGGCAGTCCTTTTTTTTTGTAATGAAAAATTGGTCCTCGAGAAGGAAAATGTTTTTCGTCAATATTAGTGTCAGCACGGATAAACAAAAGTCAATCTGTTTGGGAGAAAAAGTAGTATTGTTATTCAGGAAGTTTTCTACTGCTCAAATGGCTCTATTATGGTTAATGCTGATGTACAGACTGTATACATCTATCACTAATATTGAATTGATGGGAACTTGTCCTAATCTCTGTAAATTGGAGATGAAATGAGAGCTATCTCTGTGATATGTGTCACGGTCCTGTTAGGGTCGGCGTGCAGTCACCGCTGAGCAAGGACTCACCCACACTGCAGAGGGGCCCGGGGTCAGACACGGCCGGATAGTTCAGGCAAACAGGACCTGGAGAAGCTGAAGTCAGTGACCAGTGAAGGACCTACGGTCATGTGACTGCAAGGGGGCGGGGCTTAGCATCCTGCTGCCAGAGATAGGCAAAATACTGTACAGGAATACTCAGTCAGACAAACCGGGTCATACACAGAGATAACAGTAAAGTACCAGGGATGAGACAGAATGGATAGTCGGGGACAGGCAGTGGTCAAAGCCAAACAGACATAGAAGGTACCAAGCAGAATCCAACAAGCAGTATCCAGAGAACAGGCTGAGTCATACACCAAGTTATCAGGCAAACAAGAACACAGCACAAACACACTCAGGGGTCAACACACTCTGCTAAGGGCGAAAGTATAACTGACGGGGATAGGAGCTTCCTGAGGCCATAAGAAGCCTTCCCAGAACCAGGGAGAGACCACAATAATGAGCTCCAGGTGTGCAGATAAGCCTGCACTGGGATCATAACCTTTAACCTCAGAAGTGCCAGTCATCAGCACTGGTTCCAGACATTAACCCCCCATGTGCGAGTCAAACTCGCACTGAGATCATGACAGTACCCCCCTCTCCACGGAGGGCCTCTGGACCACCAGGCTTGCCCAGGTACTTAGCATGGAAAGCCCGCACCAGGCGATCAGCATGCATCAACCGGGCCGGCACCCAGGACCTGTCTTCCGGTCCATACCCCTTCCAATGAACCAGTTACTGTACCGTCCGCCGTACCAACCTGGAATCTACGATATGGCCCACCTCGTACTCCACCTGCCCCTTGACCAAAACAGGAGGAGCAGCGGACTCGAAGTCTCCCCGGACTGCTTCAAAAGGTTTCAGTAGAGATTTATGGAAGACGTTAGGGATCTTGAAAGAAGGTGGAAGGCACAGTCTTTACGCCACTGAATTGATTTTTTCCACAATTTTGTATGGGCCAATGAATTTGGACCCCAACTTGGCTGAAGGAACCTTCAACTTAATGTTTCACGTGGAGAGCCAAACCTTCTCTCCAACCTGAAACGTGGGACCTGGTGTTCATTTCCTGTCTGCGAAAAACTTATACCTGCCCTGAGACCTAGATATATTCTGCTGGACTTTCACCCACGTATTCTTTAATCGCTGAACAGAGCCCTCGGCCCCGGGACACCCCGAGTCCAGACAAGAAAACTCACCAAAATGAGGACTGAACCCATAATTGATCAAGAAAGGTGTCATACCCATGGATTGACTCACCCGACTATTGAAGGCAAATTCAGCCAACGGCAATGCATCGCACCAGTGATTCTGTCTAGCAGAAGATAGACACCTGAGGATCTGTTCCAGGGACTGATTAGTGCATTATGTCTGACCATTGCTCTCAGGATGGTATGCAGACGAAAAGGACAGAGACATCCCTAATTTTTTGCAAAAAGTACGCCAAAACTTAGCCACAAACTGCACACCACGATCAGACACCACATTCAGGGGTACCCCATGCAACCGAATCACATACTGCACAAACAATTTGGATAAAGTCTCAGCTGACGGTAGTGCGGACAGGTGTACAAAATGAGCCTGCTTAGAAAATCTGTCCACCACTACCCATACCACCGTATTACCCTTAGACAGAGGGAGATTGGTAACAAAATCCATGGTCTTTCGGGCACTGCCAAGGGCATCAGCTCCCCTGCCGGCCAGCTATGAGAGCTTTTAGAACGAGCGCAGACCCCACAACCAGAAATGAATTTTTTTATGTCCGAACCAAGGGTAGGCCACCAAAAGATCCTAGCCACCACCAGACACATGGCTGAAATACTAGAGTGAGCACTCAGCTTGGATTCATGGAACTCCTGCAAGAGTTTCAGGCGAAGTTGCTCTGGGACAAACAACTTACCCCCCGGCTTGGCCACCGGAGCCAGCGACTGGGCCCCCTGAATCTCCCGTTCCAATTCAGACGAGACCCCTGCTAACACAACCCCAGGAAGAGGAATGGAGGATGGTGACTAAGGGGGAGACACCGGCTGAAAACTGCGCGATAAGGCGTCAGCCTCGACATTCTTAGACCCTGGATGAAATGTAATAGTAAACTGAAAATGGGAAAAAAAAGTGACCAACGGGTCTGTCTGGGCACTAGTCTTTTAGCAGACTCAATGCATGACAAATTTTTGTGATCGGTGATCACAGTAATCAGGTGACTGGCCCCCTCCAAAAAGTGCCTCCATTCTTCAAGCGCCAATTTGACCGCAAGAAGCTCTCTATTGCCTACGTCGTAATTTCTTTCCGCAGCAGAGAACTTCTTGGAAAAGAAAGCACATGGCCTGAGGTTGGTTAGAGTGGCAGGCCCTTGGGACAACACCGCCCCCACCCCCTCCTCAGAGGCGTCCACTTCCATGACGAATCGTTTGGACGGATCTGGCTGTACTAACACGGGAGCAGGCATAAAGCATCTTTTCAGGGTCGCAAAGGCCTCTTTTGCGAGCGAGGACCAGTTTCTCACATCCGAACCTTTACATGTAAGATCTGTGAGTGGTTTGACCACCTGTGAAAACCCCCGAATAAATTTTCGGTAATAATTGGCGAACCCCAAGAAGCGCTGAAGACCCTTAAGGTCTCGGGGTTGCACCCAATCCGCAATGGCCTGCACCTTCTTGGGGTCCATGCGAAAACCCTCACAGGACACAATTAATCCCAAAAAAGACAATTCTTGAACAAAAAACACACATTTCTCCAATTTGGCATACAGATGATTTTCCCTCAGTCTTTGGAGAACGGTTCGTACATGATTCCAATGAGACTGACTGTTGGGACAGTATATCAGAATATCGTCTAAGTAAATGACAACAAAACGACCAATGAGATCCGAGAATACCACGTTGATGAAATTCTGAAATATGGCGGGGGCATTGGTAAGACCAAACGGCATGACTAAATTTTCAAACAGTCCCTCGGCCGTGAGGAATGCGGTTTTCCATTCATCCCCCTCCCGAACCCATATCAAATTATATGCCCCCCAAAGATCCAGTTTGGAGAACCATTTAGCCCCTGAAAGTTGGTTACACAAATCGGGAATCAACGGAAGGGGGTACGTATTTCGTACAGTAATCTTATTTAGCTCACGAAAATCGAGGCAGGGACGTAAACCGCCATCTTTTTTCTTCACAAAAAAAAAACCCTGCCGCCACAGGTGAGACTGAGGGACGTATGTGTCCTTTGCGAAGACTCTCACTCTCAGCAATGTAATCTTTCATGGCCAAGCGCTCAGGGCCAGATAAATTAAACAGACGGGCTTTAGGTAATTTAGCCCCCGGGACTAACTCGATAGCGCAGTCAAAGGGTCTATGTGGCGGCAACGTCTCGGCCTCGCTTTCAGAGAATACATCTTCGAATTCTTTCAGGTACTCCGGAATACCTTCCAGCACGACAGATGACACAGATACAGATTTAACAGGTTCGACCAGTAGTGCAGATTTATCACATAACATCGAATCATTAAACCCCCATTGAACAATCTCCCCCATTTTCCAGTTAATAACTGGGTTATGGCGTTATAACCAGGGCATGCCCAACATCAATCCTGCTGGTAGATTGTCCAGAACTAAACAACTTAAGTTTTCACATGAGCAGCGCCCACTCTGAGCGAAAACAAGTCAGACATAAAGAGAATTCCCTCCTTAGTGAGAGGGGAGGAGTCAATGGCCACCACCTTGATCGGAACCTTGAGTCTAACTGTCCCTATCTTACAACGTGTGACCAATTGGGAGTCAATAAGATTGATGGATGATCCACAGTCCACGAAGGCTGTAGAGGGAAAAGAACAGCCATCCACTAACAGTTGCACATGAAGCAACACCTTAGAAAATGAGGAAAAGGGTACCTGAGAGTCTGAGTAGTCTCCCCGCTGACTACTCAGACCTAGTCATTTCCCGTCAACCGGGTCGAGGATGGGCAATCAGGACACTCCCTTTTCTAATGTCCCATTTTACCGCAGTAAAAGCATAACTGCCTTTCTCTCCGGCGTTGTCGCTCCTTTTTCTTCAGGGAGAGAGCCCCTACATCCATGGGCACAGAAACAGTCTCTTTTCCACTAGGGAACAATGGAGTTTCCACCTGCATCACCCCCCTGGCCCGCAACCTGTGGTCTATCCGGACGGCCTGAGTCATGGCGTCCTCGAGAGAGTTAGGTGGGGGATGTATTGCCAAGGCATCCTGTAGCCGCTCGGACAAGCCTCTGTGAAAAAGTCCTCGGAGTGCGGCGTCATCCCAAGAGACCTCTACGGCCCAGCGGCGGAATTCAGTGCAAAACCACTCAGCCGAGTGTTGCCCCTGACAGACACTCATCACCATGTCCTCTGCCAATCACACTTGGTCAGACTCATCATATATGTGCCCGAGGGTCTCAAAAATGCATTCACAGACCCTGAACTCCTTTTTGTTCCCAGAAAAGAAGTCAGGCAGTTTAACAGGTGGTTCTGGAGACACCGAAACAACATCACTCACCCCAACCCCCAGAGATCCAGCAGCTAAAGCCCCCCGGCACTGACTCAGCAACCTGCTGCTGAGAACGAGCAAGAGCTTGCTGCTCCAGAGATAAACCCTGAAACAGGTGACTCAGACTTTTCATCTGTTCAGCCAGAGATTGTATGGGATCCATATTTCTCAGCAGAAAAAAAAAACCCCAAAAACTTAACAGTCAGTTATAATGTCAAGGTCCTGTTAGGGTCGGCGTGCAGTCACCGCTGAGCAAGGACTCACCCACACTGCAGAGGGGCCTGGGGTTAGACACAGCCGGATAGTTCAGGCAAACAGGACCTGGAGAAGCTGAAGTCAGTGAGCAGTGAAGGACCTATGGTCATGTGACTGCAAGGGGCAGGGCTTAGCGTCCTGCTGCCAGAGATAGGCAAAATACTATACAGGAATACTCAGTCAGACAAACCGGGTCATACACAGAGATAACAGTAAAGTACCAGGGATGAGACAGAATGGATAGTCGGGGACAGGCAGTGGTCAAAGCCAAACAGACATAGAAGGTACCAAGCAGAATCCAACAAGCAGTATCCAGAGAACAGGCCGAGTAGTACACCAAGTTATCAGGCAAACAAGAACACAGCACAAGCATAATCAGGGGTCAACACACTCTGCCAAGGGTGAAAGTATAACTGATGGGGATAGGAGCTTCCTGAGGCCATAAGAAGCCTTCCCAGAACCAGGGAGAGGCCACAATAATGATCCCCAGGTGTGCAGGTAAGCCTGCACTGGGATCATAACCTTTAACCTCAGAAATGCCAGTCATCAGCACTGATTCCAGACATTAACCCCACATGTGCGAGTCAAACCCGCACTGAGATCTTCACAATATGAGCTTATATATTGTAAGAGAGGTGTAAGCAGGTACAAGGATGCAGTAACACAGGGAATGCAGAACAAGCATTAACAGTGCGGTTTAATTATAGCAAAAATGAACTCCTCACAGGGAGGTAACAGATAATTTAATGTACAGTAGAATTATGGTATAACACAACAGTCTTATTATTGAACTTCACTTATTGTGACTTCTCTGTTCTTTAACCGCATGCAGTCTGATGAAAGTTGAAATACCAGCAACGGCCAGCACTGCGTCATAAGGCGTAACCTGCCAACACATAATCTAGCTTCTGGCGACAACGGGGGGTCACCAGTTTTACCCGTTAAGCCCCTAGTCCATTAATCTGCAAAGCTGAAGTGGGAAATGCCATAGAAGTCTCTGTCCGGTGTGTGGATACACCTCACGGTCCTGCACCTGGCACTCGCTTCTCAATGCGAGCACCGCACACTGTCTGGATGAGCTCCCGATGCTCTGTATGCACACTGATTCTCCGGAGCCCTCATGTAACTAGGTGAAGCAGAAGTCCAGCGAGGGTGATATCCATAAAAAAAACTTTTAATCCATTTTCATTAAAAAGCACATAAGTCCAAAATCCATCTTTATATCCAGAGACACAAAAATTGTTAATTCCTACCAGTGACAATCACAGGCTTAAAATGCATTTAAAATCATACGCGTTTCAGCGGTCGTGCCACCTTAATCATTTTTCATTCATGTAACTATTGCCGAGTGTCAGCTTCGCACTCCCTCCACAGAGCATGGCACACACCTACTTCCTCTCTCTACCGGCGAGAAACTCTTTCCTTTTCCTGTGCTTCCTGCTCTCCCCCGCATCTCACCACACCCCCTCTCACCAGGTCATGGGTCCGGCCTGGTTCCCCATTCTTTCCCCCTGGCAACACGTGACGCAACCACGACAGTTCTGGACCCGGCATTGTGCATGTACCCACAGCCCGGTCTTCCTTCTTACACTCCAGCACTCCTTTAACTTGCCATTCCACGGGTGAGAGCTCCTTCATCAGACATTCACATTCTTCCACTCCTTGAATAATTCAACAAAGTGCAAAAAATACAGAATCCTCAACCACATAAGCGTATAGACACAGTAAAATATACCCATAGGTATTACCTGCTATACTGAGTATAAGGCCTCTTATATAAAGTGATAATTTGCTATGATAAATGAACAAGGTGCAATTTTGCCACCCTTGGCACACTGTCAAATTATCACAAAACAAATATACTCTTATACAGTATTACTGCAATCCTATAACCATGGACGCAAGGTCACCAAAAAACTCCAGAATGGTGTTCATACTGCAAATGATAAACCAGTAGAGTGACTGACAATTGCTCACCATCTCATACTGGTATGTTAAAGTGCTACGTGCATGCACTAAACATCACCCCTTTTGGGGTTTTGTTTTTCTTGTTGTTTGTTATTTAATACAATAGATTAAAAGTTAATTTTTATCCATTAGCTAGTACCTATTTTAAATTGGTGGATATAAGAAATCCTGCTTTCTAGATCCTTGAATAGTTTGTTGCCAAGCAAATTGGTTTTGTTCATAATGAGTGGGAGGTACTCCTGCTGTCATCAGCTCCAACCGGCAAAATTCAAGTTGACTAAAAGGAGGCGAGAGAATATTTTGGTCCGATGAGTCTGCCGTCTCTCTCTGTTGTGAATGATTCAAGTCTGGGGCTGAGGCGAGTGTCTCTTCCTCATCACAGTCGAGAACTATTGGAGTGAGCGCTTCATTGATGTCCGGCAGTCTCTCTCCTTCCTCTGGACCCTGTGACAGACAGGGCCGTAACATACTGCGATGAACTATCCGAGTAGACACTCCGTCTTCCCGTTCGGGTTGAACTTCATACACCGGCCCGACAGAACTGACTCGGCGTTTCACTCGATGCGGGGTCTTCTTCCATCGATGTTCAAGCTTTCCCTGGGGCTGCTTGTCCCGGTTCAACACCCAATCTCCTGCCCTTAGAGCTGTCCCTCGAATAGACGTTGTTTCATGGTGCTGGAGTTCTCGGAACTTCATCTGCAATGTCAATGTCAATGCTCTCAGACCGAGGAAGACTCTTCTGCCCTCAGGTAGTCTTCTTCAGGATCCAACTCCAGCTCTGTGAGCTCTTGTCCCTTTCGCCCAAACAGCAAGGTATACGGAGTAAAAACACACATGTGACATGCACAAATGTGAACACGTCGATCAGACAATGCTCACACCACCCACTAACTGAGATACAACAAGGTATCTAAGGTATGCGGAGTGTATCCTGTTGTACTGTGCACTCGATTGTTGTGCACCCAGCCTAATTCAGCCACGAACGCAGGCCACCGTTGTTTCCGTTCTTCCTCCAATGTTCAGAGCATCTGAATGAACGTTCAATTGAAATGTTTGCAGACTCCTTCCCCTGAGGATGATAGGAAGACTCCTCCATCACTCGACAATGGAAGCAAGCACCTTTGTCAGAATGGATCCTCTTTGGGCAACCGTACACCCGGATGAAGTCTCGGCAAATGGCCTGCTCAGCTAACTCAGCAGTCTGGTCCCACGTCAGAGTCACCACAGCAAACTTGGTGAAGTGGTCGGTCATCACCAGACAATGTTCATACCACGAGCTGTGCCGGGACTGTGGCCAAGTAGTCAATCATCAATAGCTCTAAGAGGGCAGAAGTCACGATGGTCTGCATCGGGGTTCTCTGTTCTGGATATTTAGCTAGTTCACAGCTCTGACATCTTTGACAGGCCTTTGTTAGTGCCACGCCGGATCCTTGCTCTGACAGGCAGGGTCTCTGGTGTGTCAGTTCACTCACCTGTGCTGCGGTAAGTTCCTCTCTTTCTCATGCTCCGCATACTCCCAGCAGCACTTCCAAACGGGCTTCCAGCCATGTCCTTAGGGAACGTGAGCATGCGCTCCCACCCTCTTAAAAGGCAAGCTCATGCACTTGCTATTTCCTCACCAGCCAATGGTTGAGAGGCATTATGTATATATTGCTTCCTCTCCACTGGGGCGGTGCTAGAGCAACCTTCCTGTTTTGCAGTCTAAGTTGTGTAAGGTTGCATACCAGTCTCTGCTGCACTCTGGTGCAAATCCTGCCTACTGCACTCCGGTGAAAATCCTGCCTGCTGCACTCTGATACAAGCACAGCATGCTGCACTCTGATACAAACTCTGCCTGCTGCACTCTGGTGCGAACTCTGCCTGCTGCACTCTGGTGCGAACTCTGCCTGCTGCACTCTAGTGCGAACTCTGTCTGCTGCACTCTGGTGCGAACTCTGTCTGCTGAACTCTGGTGTGAACTCTGCTACACTCTGATGAGAACTCTGCTGAATTCTAATACAAACTCTGCCAGCTGTTCCCTCCAGTCTGTCCTCTGGTTCCAGCTGCTGCGCATCCATTGGTTTGTCCTAGAGTGGCACCTGGCGTTCATTGGGAGCCAAGTCTAACCTCACCATCAGAGGCTCCAGTGAACAGTCAGGTGTTCACTTAGTCATGCCCCTCCAAGCTCTCCACGGTCCGTGGCACAGTGGTTCCACAAACCACGTCTGTGACAGCCTCCTCTACTGCCGTCCTCAATCGGGGATGTTACACCAGCTTCTGTAACCACTGGAACATCTTCTCTAGACCAAAGTCAGCCCCTCTCTCATGGGCCTCCGTAGCCACCACACAGATTAACTTTTCTGGGAGCATTACTTGCCAAGTGACCCCCAATTCCCGCACTAGCTGTACTCTTCTATATAGCAATCCATCTTCTAACTGGAGCCTGTCCCACTGTCTCAGAATCTGCAGAGCCCTGGGGGCAGAGCGTCTCTCTTTCACCGGCTGGGAAGTTGTTTCAGAGCCACCCACTGTCTCAGCTGGGCAAGTTCTTTATCTGCTTGCTGGAGTTACACCCAGTCATCCCGAGGTTGTCAGAGCACCTGTTCTCCAGACACCTCTCCGATCTGTCCTGTGTCGCCACCAATGACCTATCAAGGTCCCGAAAACCAGGAATCTCTTCTGCCTCCAATTTTTCTTCTCAGATACAGTCAGGCCGCTCATGAGTCACTGTCAAGAGAGGATCAGCGTGCGTATTCTCAGCCCCGGCCCGATAAGCGATCTTGTACCGATACGTCGCCATGCGGGCCACACATTGTTGTTCCAAGGCCCTCAACTTTGCATCTTCTAGATGGGTTAGGGGATTATTATTGTTGCACACCAGGACTTCGGTCCCCGATAAATACTCTGCAAGCTTTTCTGTCATTGCCCACACCAACGCCTACAGTTCCAACTTGAAAGAGCTGTAATTGTCCGGGTTCCATTCCAAGTCGTGAAATGACCAGCTCACATAGGCTATCACTCATTCCTTTCCTTCCTGCATTTGTGATTGAATGGTCCCCAGACCATGTGGGCTTCCATCAGTGTGAAGGATGAAGGGCTTTGAGAAATCCGCATAGGCGAGTATCGGGGTCTCAGTCCAGGCCATTTTCAAGGCACTGAAGGCTTCTTCCTGGCTGCTTCCGCATTGGGTAGCTTGATTTTTTGAACCAGATGGCACTCCCTTTAGTAGTTCCAGCAGCAGATTAGCGAGATTGGTGAAATTCTTCACAAACCTTTGGTAGTACTGGTGAGCCTCAGGAAGGCCCAAACGTCTTTCACTGTCTTCGGGGTGGGCACCGCTGCTATCTTTTCACGAGCAGTTCTCAGTCCTTCAGCACATACAATGTGTCCCAGGTACTCAATTTGTTTGCAAAAAATGTGACATTTTTGGGGCTTAACTTTCAGGCTATGCTTCTGCAGCTGACTCAACACTTGCTCTAGCCGTCGGAGATGTTCTTCAAAGGTGGCCACATAGACAATGATATTGTCAAGATAGTTGAGTGTTGCTTCAAAATTCAAGTCCCCCAAGCATCTTTCCATCAACCACTGAAACGTCCCATGAGCGTTAGTCACGCCAAAGGGCATCCTATTAAACTCAAACAATCTCATGGGCAGTATAAACGCCATCTTCGGTGGTTGTGTTTAGCCATGGGCACCTGCCAGTACCTGCTGGCCAGATCCAGGGATGAAAAATACTTTACCTTTCCCAAGTCAGACAACGATTCTTCAATTCTGGGCAATGGATAGGAGTCCCACACTGTACTAGCATTCAGTCGTCTATAAGCAACGCAGAAGCGCAGGGTGCCGTCTTTCTTCCGAACTAGAACAATGGGAGCTGCCCACGGCTCTGACTCCCCCTTATGACTCTGCTCTGCAACATGTGAGCTAGCATCTCCTTCACTCCCTTGTATATCTGAGGTAGTATCTGTCCATATCTTTCCCAGGCTGGAACACCTACTGGTAGTGCTCCAGTACAGCTTCCACCTGTTGCACCTGTTGCGGTGAGAGTCCCATCAATTTGGCCTGCATCTGCTCCAAGATTCGACGACCCTCTTAAAGCTTCCAGGCGGATGCTCCGGTGTCATTGTAATGGCTAGGGTCCATTGATCTCATTGCAGTACTGCCAACTGTACGGCCTCCGGTTGCACCAACTCTTCTGGCATTTCCAGTACCTGAGCCATTTCACTCTTAGGTGGGAGGATGAGATTATCTTCTCCCAGGTTGATGCACTGCATCACAACATTACCATCATGGACTGTGGCTAATGTATGAACGACGAGAAGTCCTGGGGGTACCTGATCCACCAATGTTGGCTCTATCTGTACTTCCACCCCCTTGAGAGGGGTACAGGCTTGTACTGGCAACATGAGCACAGTCTGACCAGGTGGTAAAATGAATTTGGCAGCTGCAGTAAAAATCATCTTTGCCAGTACTTTCCCTTCACTTGACATTTCCTGGGCCTGGGCAGCTTGTATCAGTTGCTGAATTACCTTTCTCTGGGGGGTTCGTGGACTCTAATGGTCCAGAAAGGCCTCACTGATCAGGACAGTTCCAATTTCTTTCAGTACATTCATCCCTAGAGTCACCGCAGGACCATTGCCAGTATCTCTGGCGACCAACACGTCTCCCTTTCGGCCCCCTTATCTTTGCCGCACACTTTAATCTCCATCCAGACCACCCCTGTGACTGGGATGGGCAGCTGTTTGGCCGCCGTCAGCCTGATCACCAGGCTCCAATCTGGCAGCGTCACTTCAGGAAAATAACATCTAAAACATGCTTGCAGCATGGTGGACACTTGCGATCCAGTATCGATCATGCA
Organism: Dendrobates tinctorius; assembly: GCF_039654945.1. Classification (NCBI taxonomy): domain Eukaryota; kingdom Metazoa; phylum Chordata; class Amphibia; order Anura; family Dendrobatidae; genus Dendrobates; species Dendrobates tinctorius. Next base: position 6,796,323 of record NW_027361692.1, on the reverse strand, counting down.
GCAGACGACTCACCCATTCACCTCAGCCCAGAAGACGGTAGGACTATTAGAAATTAAACTTTTGGGACTGACCTCTCTCCTCCTTGGTCTCTCAGGCTCTGGGCAGTGTCCCCCAGTCCACTAGTTTAACAGCTGCCGAGGTAGGGATTGTCCCCTTCTCGCACACCCTCGGGCATAGTGTCTGGCATTCCCACACTTGAAACAAGTTGGATTTAGTGATGAGCAAGTATGCTTGGGTCTGGGGTCTCAGCTTTGCACTCGCTTCGCAAAGCACGGCACACACCTGCTTCCTCTCTCTGCCGGCGGGAAACTCTTTCCTTTTCCCGCGCTTCCTGCTCTCCCCCAGGTCTCGCCATGCCCCCTTTCACCAGCTCATAGGTCTTGTCTGGTTCCCCATTCCACGTCCACACTGGATGCAACATCGACAATTCCGGACCTGGCATTGCACCGGTACCCACAGGCCTGTCTTCCGTCTTATAGAGGTGCAATTATTTGTCAAGTACCTGGGTCAATGGTGACAGTAATGAGTTTATAGAGGAAACTATGGGTCAACCAGGAGATCGAGTGAGGTTTCTATGTATTTTAGGAAGTTTATACATAAAAGAGGTAATGGGATGATGATTAATCAAAAATTCACTTACTTTGTTTTCAATAATACCCTGATCTCTGAAGTTTTTCTGTCATTAAGTTGTGAATATGTTTTGTTGACATAATAGAACTTATCCATAACAACTATGGATCCAGCTGTGTTGGCGGGTTTAATGACATTTTGTTTATTGTCCTTGATGTCATTAACTCAGATCACTGTTAACATGTGTTTGTGGAGTTTTAACAGAGAGTCACTTATTTTTTAATGGTCTAAAAGTCATGTCTGTAATGTTAATTATAATTGTTGCCTGATGCCGGTTCAGCATTTGAGCAATTGGGCACAGCATGAGGGCCTTCTATATAGAAAATGAACTAGCTTGGAATTTTTCATATGCTGTGAAAGAGTAAAATAATATCCTGTCATCATAGGGTCACCAAAGTACTTACATGGCTGGGTAGGGTAGTAAAGAACAACCTAAAACATACCTTCCTAATGGCATATGGATATTTCATCACTGTAAAAATTGATGAATCTGTATGTAAATGGAGATGAACAGAGATCATGGGTCGATTTCCAGCTAGTGCAATGATGCTCTACATTATTCCTCAACTTATCTTGAGAGATTTCCTTTGGCTGGGGTCACACTTGCGTATGGCATCCGATGCAAGAGAATCGGATGCGATATGCTAATGGTCCTCGACTCCTGCTCTGCCTCGAGCAGGAGCCGAGTATCATGCGTCTGTGCTCCGAGCCTCTCACACAGAGAGGATCGGAGCACAGCTGCAGAGGAGGAGAAATGAATTTCTACATCTCCTCCATTGCTGGGGTCAGTGTATATCGCACATCACTTGGATGATATCTGAGTGATGTGCGTTGTCTCACTCACACCCATAGGCTGATGGGAGCTGCCCCATCGATGAATACTGGTCCGAGTGCTATGAGATGTTTTATCGCATAGCACTCGTCCGTATTCATCGCTAGTAATGAGGATGAGCTGCAGTAGTGCAGATTTTCAGACACTTTTTCCTAATCCAGAAAGCCCATTTAAGGAAGCTGATGACATATTGATAATCTGTTCAGAAAATTAAATTTGAAATGGCATTAGCTGGGAATGTTATGCCATGTTTTTCCTATATTGTAAATGGTTCAGTAGTCTGTTTAGTCTATTTTAAAATGGATAATAAAAAAATAAATTCTAGATCAGAAAACCGGCATTTTTAAACATTAGTCAAAACTCTTTAGATGAGGCCTTATATAGTAGGCAATATACATCTTTTCGAAAAACTTGCAGCCATATTAATTTATATAAGCAAGTGTGCTGAATTCTGTCATCTTATCCACTAGATGTCTCTGCAGCTCCATTGTAATAGCACAAAAATGTTTCTTTTAAATTCATCTGCTAAAAGTAACAAAGGATATGTACTTTCTATGTGAATTATCTAGTTGATAACTCCAATTATAGACATTTATACGACTGCACAGACATCCATAGGATTCTACCATGTAATTTTTTTTTTTTATAATCTATATGCTGTAAAAAAAATAAAAGATATACCAAAGTATAATACCCTGAAGCCTTTGTTGGATAAATGTCACAAGTGGGCCATTTCTTTATTTCCTTTATAAATGAGAACAAATGCTTTAAGTCAATATACAGTTCGTCATGCTGAAGAGATTTTCACTGTCTGCTCCATTACAAGATGCCTAGTAATAAAAGGGTAAGTTCAGCCAGGAGCACATATGCCTCCAAACTATTACTTCTTTGCACTAATTTGTACACTCAACTCTTAAGTGTAGCCACACTTTTTGTCTCACATGCACACTGGCCATCTAATGTAGAAACAAATTTAAAGGAATCTATCACCAGGTTTGTGCTACCTTATCTGAGAGTAGCCTAATGTATGAAAAGAGACCCTCATTCCAACTTTGTGCCACTTAGTTTACTAGGTGCAGCAGTTATGACACAATCAGCGTTCTTAGATGTAGCATGTAGCAGAGCTGAGAAAGCTAACCACGCCCCCACTAGTCCTTCTATGTACACTGTCTATTGACAGTGAGCTGCATATCCGAGGAGGGGGAGTGGTCAGGCAAGGGCTCACTCAAGCTGTAGTCAAGGCAGTGATAATCTCCAAGTGGTAAAACATTCATTGTATTAAAACAAAAGCACCCAATCTAAGTGACAAATCCCTGAAATCTGTGCCTCAGCTGCTACTTTATGGTGTCCTTAGATTATATAGCAAAAACCTGTCTGATTCCCCTTAATCATCTAGGCTATTAATACATGCATGGAGAGTTTCATGCACAGGTATCCCACATTGAAACATTTCAAATTTATTGAATTCATGTATGATACTCACTGGGCATGGTATGTATGTCATGGCAACAGTACCATCCAGGTGTGACGCACCATACTGGATGGTAAGCTGAGGTGACAGTCTGATAGTAGCCTACCGTAATTTCCAGGAGAACAGTAATTTTGTAGATATACTACCTATTAAACTTAACCCATATCCAATTGGAAGCAGATGTCAGGTTAGTCTAATAATAATAATTTTATTTCTATAACGCCAACATATTCTGCAGCACTTTACATTATAGAGGGGACTTCTACAGACAATAGACATTACAGCAAAGCAATAAACACATAGATAAAAACAGATACCAAGAGGAATGAGGGCCCTGCTCGCAAGCTTAGAATCTATAAGGAAAAAGGGGAGACATGAAAGGTGAATGGTAACAATTACTTTTATTGTTTGGACCAACCATAGTGTAAGAATCGGATGTCCTGTTGCTGCATGAACCAGTTAACAATCTAAATATGTTACAGTACAGACACAGAGGACTATTAAATGCATAAAGCATGTGAGAACATGATGCGAGGAACCTGGTTAAGGTAAACATTTTTGAATGAGCCACATAGGGATATTTAGGTTAATGCGTTGAGGTGATAGGCCAGTCTGAACAAATGCTTTTTTAGAGCATGCTTAAAACCATGGGGGTTGGGGATTAATCTAATTAACCTGGGTAGTGCATTCCAAAAAATTGGCGCAGCACTTGAAAAGTCTTGGAGACTGGAGTGGGAGGTTCTAATTAATGAGGATGTTAATCTCAGGTCATTAGCAGAACCTAGGGCACGGGTAGGGTGGAAGGCTGAGACGAGGGAGGAGATGTAGGGTGGTGCTGAGCCATGGAGTGCTTTGTGAGAGAAGGTAAAAAGTTTATACTGAATTCTGGAGTGGATGGGTAGTCTTGCTCTAGGGCTACACAGTTACTTTAGTCTTGACACATGTCATGTGGCCAACATTTGCTGCATGTCTCTGCTACATCACAGTTCAATACAAGTCAATTACTGTATGTTGTACTGTGATGTAGGAAGGTGGACCGGACCACAGGTACCTACATGCTGGGTCTGGAACTTGAGAGGCTGCATCCTCTGTCCCCGGGAGGAAGGATTAGGGAGGCGGAGCTTCCCCTGCAGTCTGGGGGAAGCTTGAGGGAGATGGAGCTTCCTGGAGTGACAAGAGGGCGAGGGGAAGCTGAAAAAAGAACGCAGCATCAGCAAGATAAAGGGAAAATGCTCACGAAGCTGCAGAGCCTGGCGCCAGCAGACTGGAGTGCAGAGGGCTGCGCTGAAAGCAGCCAGGAAAATGGTGAGTGGTGCACCCTGCCTTCCCCCAAAAGACTTCCGGGGCAGTGACAGGCAGTGCTGCACCAGATGAGGGAGACAGAGACAGGGACCACTGTGCAGAGAGTGCAGAGTGGTGTGAAGCCAAGCCAGAGAGTGCAGAGCCGTTTGAACCTGGGCCAGTGAGTGTAGAGCCGTATGAAGCCAAGCTAGAGAGTGCAGAGCCCTGTGAACCTGAGCCAGAGAGTGCAGAGCCGTGTGAAGCCAAGCCAGACTGTGCAGAGCCTTGCAAAGCCGTGCACACGGAGCAGTGCCATACGGACCGGCATCCGCCGTCACCCGCCACAAACAGCGGGGACCAGGGAGAGCGGGACATACAGTGTGTGACCAGTGATTGACAGAAACCCGGGTGCTGTGCCCTACATGACCATGAGTACTGCACACGCGCTGCACAAGAGAGACCGTATACCAGACTAACACTTGCGCCTTGACTGGGTCAGTATTTTTTTGCCCTGACATTTTTGACTGGACGTTACTAGTGGAAATAGTTGAGGAGCCACTTTGGGCCCATACAGGACTGTGACCCATGCCTTTAATTGGCCATTTTAATATATGGACAAGGGGCAGTGGAAGGGGTCGGAGACCGTTGCAGTGACCTTCAGGAGGAGGCTCAGCGCCCGCTGCTGTCGGCTCTATTGAGTATGCAGCAGAAGCTGCAGAGTAAGGACTTCCTGATATGCCTGCTGTGCAAATTGTCATGCATTCATACCGTTATTATTGTGCTGTGCCTTTAATACCGTTTAACTCTTTTATCTCCCTGCGTGGAGTAATTTGCCCTGTAAATAAACCTGTTAACCCTTGCTCTGCCTGCGTCCCGTCACTGCATCCCACGCTCCTGCTTGTTATCTTACAGTGATCCTAAGCAAGTTGCATAAAATACAATATGGTTGAATTTTCCAGAGTTTTTCTTTTTTCGGTCACAGCACCCTGGGGGTTGCGAAGTAGCCACATTGACTTTTAAAGGATCAAAATGAACCTGTTAGAAATTAATCTACGGTATTTATTTAATGGATATGGGTGAAGAAAACTTTGTCTATTTATATTAATCTTTTATGTCTGTTGAAGAATGCTGTAGGGAGGATTTCTAAGCCAGAAACACAGAACAGCATGGTTTTAATTCAAAACTTACTTACCTTATCATTCTGCTATGGAAAGAAATTTAAGATCTGTTACTGTTGGTTATTGATATATTAAAAGTAACATTCATCTTTAATGAAAATGTCCAAAATAAAATCATAAGAAATTCTTCCTTAGGCTTCACTAACAGTAAATATAATTAAAGGGAACCTGACAGGAGATACAGTACGTGGGCAGCATGTATCAGATCACTGGATGTATGATCACAGCGTTTCAGAAAATAATATACTATTAATGGCTGCTAGGGACCAAGGCATGTGAGTGACAAGTCATACAGAAGGGTCCCGGCAGCTTCTCCCACCTGCTTACAGTTACTGACAAACCTCTGCCTTTGATTTTTTTGATTGTGCAGCCAGCGACTGATACATACTGCTTTGAGTCTCGGCAGCATATATCATCTGTCAGTTTCCCTTTAACACCTTGATGACAGATGCTAATGCTCATACTGACCAGAAGGCAATTGAAATACTTTAGAAAACATGTATCTTCTTACATATTAAGTGAAGAGAAGCAAATCCGATTGATGTAAATTGAATTAGAGTCAAATGTTATAAAATTCACATGTCCCATTGAATTCAAACAACTTGGCATTCGATTTGCACAAATTGACAAAAAATACTTGCTGACTTTTTATATTTTGAAAAACATTGCCGCAGCCGCAGATGGCTGACGTGACCTCAGGTGCAACCACGCAAGGTTCCACATAATGTCTTGCAGTTATTGCATCACATTGCTTAGCAGAGCCAATCAGGATGAACTGTCATAGCCTGTATAAAAGCCATGTATGGAATTCAGCAGTCATTTTAGGGTGATTTAGGAAAGTTAGATGCCATCACTCATCAGCACTCACAGCTCATCCAAAAGAGATAGGGAGAGAAAGCTCTAAAACATTAGACAAAAAACTCCATAGATTAATGTGTTGCACAACTGCAGCAGTGAAGAAGAGTGTCCCAGTCTGTGAATAATACAAAGATTTCATTGATATGGGGGGGAGAGACATAAGGGCCTGTCACACTAAGCGATATCGCTAGCAATATCGCTATAACGTCACTGGTTTTGTGACGTTATAGCGATATTGCTAGCGATATTGTTATGTCTGATACTTACCTCCGACCGGCTCCCCTGCTGGCTATCGCTGATCACGCGAGAATGGCCTGGGCCTTTTCTCGTCGTCAGCTTCCTACTGGGCTTCCTGTGGCGCCGACGAGCGATGCGTGGACGCAGACGGGAGGGCGTCACGATCGCCTCGTCTGACAGGTAAGTAGCGACCCCCGACCCCTGCGATGTCGCTGGTGAGATCTGCCTGTGTGGCAGCTCACTAGCGACCACTTAACGATGCACCAGCGATCCTGACCGCATCATATCGCTGGTCGGGATCACTGGTGCATCGCTAAGTGTGACAGTACCTATAGGTAATGTGCTAGAAGCAGCATTAAAGTCTGATTGATCAGTAATATGGCGTAGCTGGCAATTACACATTTTTTCCTTATTCTTTGCTAAAAAGCATTAAGGGAATAATGTCAATATGCTTTACAGAAAAAAAAAATCTGAAAAAGGAGTCAGCCAGAGATAGTGTACTCTCTCAAAAATATTTAACAGTACCTGTCTATTTTTTATATTTTATTTTTATGCTACCCCTACGTTGGCCTGCTGACACATTTTGCATTCTGTATGTGTACCAACCTAATAATTCTTATTACATCCTTTTTGTTAAGGGTTGCACAATTGACCAAAGAAAGAAGAAAATAGTCAGCTCACCACTTCAGAAGTCCAGCGCACGGATGCCTGCAGTGCCGCAGGGAAGGGAAGAAAAATATGGGGAGAAACCTTCCATAAAAATAGAAACTTTATTATTAAAATCCATACAGACTGAACATCACAGTGTAGGGTCGGTGGCTGAGGCAGGGGCCGGAGCTGGCCTTCAGGTGTTGCTGAAGATGGAAGGCGGGGGAGGTGTGCTGTGATGCTGGGGTGATAATGATGTTACAGGGCAAGGTGGGGGTGACCCACCTCTCGGCGCAGACAGACTGGAGACTGAGCCAGGAAAGCGTATTCAACAGGTCTTTGTTTTATTCGCCGACTTCCTCAACAACTTCCACAGACCATGACAGGACTCCTTGGGAATTGTTCTTCAAACAGACCCGGGTACCTACTTTTTCTGTCTGTGTGTCAACGTCGTGGTGTCCCCTGCGGTTCTCTTTGCTGTGGCTGCTCTAAGCATCTTCATCACAGCACTTCACCGACCAGAGTACACCGTAGTCTTCACTCTCCAAGTGTAACTGTCTGCTGCCACCACACTATGGGTCATCCCCCGTGACCGTCTCCACCGTCAGTTACTCTCTGTAGGGGTATTCCATTTTCCTCCCTACAGCAGGTCCTACTCTCTAGTGAGCTCCCTGGGCTGGCTCAAGCTTCTAGAAGCTTACCTCAGGATTTATACTCTCAGCCCAGGTAGCCCCGCCCACTGTCACCTGACAGGCACCTCTGACTAATGAGAGTGACCTTGACCTCTGGCAGTTATGTAACACTCTCTTGACAATTACATAACCACCCTTTGCAAGCTCCTTACTGCCCTCTAATGGTCACTCTCATTATGACACCCTTTTTCATCGATTTGAGTGTCCCTGTCAGGTCAACCTCCCCACAACAGAGCAAGCAATGATTAAGGATTCAAATCCGAAACATGTTTGCCCATATTTGACCCAGTGGTCGTGGTTGCGGTTTTAATTCTCTATGGATTTTAAAGGGAATCTGTCACCTCATTTTTGGCCTATGAGATGCAGCCACCACCATCAGGGGCTTATCTACAGCGTTCTGTAATGCTGTAGATAAGCCCCTGATGTAACCTGAAAGATAAGAAAAAGGAGCTCTGTCACACATAGCGACGCACCAGCAATCCCGACAACGATATCACCTTGTCAGGATCGCTGGTGTGTCGCTACATGATCGCTGGTGAGCTGCCAAACAGACAGCTTCACCAGTGATCAGGACCAGTGACACGCGGGTAAAAAGCAATGCACGTCGCTTAGTTACCCTCAGTGTATCTTAGTTACCAGAGCGCTGATGCAGGGAGCTGGTAACCAAGGTACACATCGGGTTACTAAGGAGCACGCGCCCCTTAGAAACCCGATGTGTACCTTGGTTACCAGCTCCTGCTCGCTGGTCGCCAGCGAGCCCAAAAATGTCCAGACATTTCAACAACGATCAGCAATACCCGGCAGGGGGGCCGATCGCTGATATCTGTCACACACACCGATCTCGCTGGTGAGATCGCTGTTGCGTCACAAAACTTGTGACTCAGCAGCGATCTTGCTAGCGAGATCGCTGTGTGTGACGGGGGCTTTAGAATTCTGCTAAGAATGGTTTGCCTAATCACAGATAACTGCAAAAAACTATTTTGGACCGCTTTTATATTTTAAAGCATGAAAACTTTGTCTTTTGTGCTGTGATATTAGGTTGTTGGTTGCCAATGGGAAATCAATTCAATATAAATACACTTTTTTAAAGAAAAATTAATCAACATAAAACCTGGCGAATTCAAATTTCAAAAGATTTGTCCTTATCACGTCATATACTATAAAGTCATTACAATTTAAAAAGAGATCCCAATTAGCCATATAAAAGGGTTTTCATTTTTGCCATTAAAGCGTCATCATAATTTGTTAAGGAAATTGTGTAATGCTGAAAGTCTTAGCAATGATGTAAGCCTACAGTATTTCTTTAATAACTGTTGTTACCTATTGAGTGGCAATGTAAACTGCTTTCTAAAACTAAACTTTATGAAATCAATGAAGCAATCAATCTAAAGTACAACATCAATTCCAAAAAGCTGAGATGCTGTGTAAAATGTAAAGAAAATAAGAATGCAATGATTTGATGATTTGGAAATCACTTTCAGCAATATTTTATTCACAACAGAACATAAAACACAGATCATAAGTAGTGTTGAGTGATACCTTCCGATATCGGGAAATATCGGATCGGATTGGATCCGACCGATACCCCAAAAATATCGGATATCGCCGATTCCAATACCGGAAACCAGTGCAAGTCAATGGGACACAATTATCGGAATTAAAATAAACCCTTTCTTTCCTTGTAGGTCAATTCTACATGAAGGAAAACAACTAAGAATAATGTAGAATGTACTGGGGGAGGTGGAGGAGACATTAAAGCCATAGAGGTGACATTAAAGCCGTAGAGGTTTAGCCCAATCAAATGGAATAGCAGGAATTAATTTTTTTTTAAGACATTCGGAGTTACAAAGATATTGACTATGTTAAGCTTTTTTATATTTTGTCAGATATGTATGTTTCACTACTTCCATGCTCTTCACCTTCTTTTTTACTTCTCCCACACTTTCTCCTTCATCATCCTCAGTAGCAGCATCTTTTTCATCATCTTCTTCTTCACTTTATTCATCTTCTTCTTCTTCACATTTTTCCTATTATTCTTTTTTTTTACATTCTTCATATTCTTTTTATTCAACTATTATTCTTCTTCATATTCTACTTCTTCATCTTCTTCATATTCTTCTTCTTCATCATATTCTTATTTGTGACAGGCATTCCTGTAGTTGTTATCTATAAAAGTTTGAAGATTACACCTTCCGTTCTGCCTGTCACAAAAGATTTACAACAGGATTTGTCTGCGTTCAGTTTTGCCTGCAGCAGCAGGTATTTTCCAGGGGCACTACGAGGAGGAATGGACTCACCCCCATATACTGCTTAGTCTTCTTCTGCTTATAATTTAGATAATATCTTTTGCTCTGATTTTTAGTCTTATGCTTAATGTTCTTCTGCTTTTTGTTCTGCAGCTTCTTGTTCTTCTGCTTCTTGGTCTTCTGTCTCTTGTTCTTCTGTATCGTGGTGGTTGTCTTCTAGTTCTTTGTCCTCTTGGTCATCTTCTTCAGGGTCATCTTCTTGGTCTTCTTCGGGGTGGTCTTCAGGGTCGTCGTCTTCGGGGTCGTTGTCTTCTTCGGGGTGGTCTTCAGGGTCGTCATCTTTAGGGTCATCGTCAGGGAGATCCAGAGTAATTACCAAAAACCATTTCAAAAAGCTTGAACTTGGAAATGTAGCAGAAGGTACAAGAAGTCTGAGGAACTGCTGAGAACCAGCTGACGGTACTGGAACCTGGATGGGTAGCCGAAGGTACAAGAGCCAATGGAACTACCGAGGACCAGCTGATGGTGCTGGAACCCGGTTACTAAGAAGGAGGTACCTGTGCCAGAAAGCACTACCAAGGACCAGCAGACGTTGGTGGAACTCGGATACCGAGAAGGAGGCACCTAAGCCAAAGGCTCTGCCTGGAACCAGCTGACGTTACTGGAACCCAGGGAGACATATTCAAGATCGACTTCCAAAGAACCAGCTAATGGTACTGAAACTCAGATAGGCAGCAGAAGGTACACATGAAAAAAAAATTGCAAGGCCGCGAGCCGGCCGGAATTACCGAAACCCACAGTCCTACAGGGGGAGCTTGTCCTATTGGCACTACGGAACCAGCCTTCATTGCCAGATCCCGCAGCCCACATAGGAAGCACCTAAACTGCAGGCACCATAGAGTCGGCTAACCCGACCGCAACACGACAGGACTTCATATTGGAGGCAAAGTGACGTTGACCCTACCCGGAAACAGCTGGCGTGCTGGAACCAGGCTGGGCAGGAGGGAATACCTGTGCCAAAGACACTTCTGAGCAGCAACTGGCGGTGTTGGAGCCCAGGGATTACAGTAGAAACAGACTGTAGCCAGAGACTTAATTGGAGCAAGTTTAATATCTGTAGTAGGGTGAGTGTGGTTGGAGCAGGAGAAATTGCCGGACACACAGCAGGGGATCAGCTGACGTTACTGAACCCCAATAACACAGGAGCAAGTGTTGACTGTGCAGACGGCACTTCTGAGCAGCAAACGGCAGTGTTGGAGCCCAGGGATTACAGTTTAGGTGGTGGAAACATGAACGCAACAGAAGACCTGGATACTGTTGCCAACCAATTATTTAACCTGGAAGAGGACTGGCAAATTCCTGCGAGATCTAGGACTTGTTCATTTTCAGAAAAGAAACCGGTCAACGTTATCGGAGGATAGTTGCATGCGTCGGTCTGTTAGTACACCACCTGCGGCACTAAAGACGCGTTCCGATAATACACTAGCAGCAGGGCAAGCCAGCACCTCCAATGCATACTGGCTAAGCTCTGGACATGTATCCAGCTTAGAGACCCAAAACTTGAAGGGGGAAGAGCCGTGTGGGAGAACACTGAGAGGGCAAGACATGTAGTCTGTCACCATCTGACGGAAACGTTACCTCCTGCTGACTGGAGCCGTCTGTGATGGTGTAGACATTTGTGGCGGGGGCACAAAACTTTGCCACATTTGGGCCATACTGGTCTTGCCTTGTGCTGAGGTGCTGCTTCTGCTCCCTCTTTGTGCAGAGCTTCCTCCACTGCCTCGACGCACAGAGCTGCTTTGTAAAGCACTAGCAGCACTGCTCTCGGGTGGAATGGAGAACATGATGGAATGCACCAGTGTGTCTTGGTACTCCGGCATTTTATGCTCCCGGTTCAATGGTGTTATGAGGCTTTGTAAGTTATCCCAGTAGTGAGGATCTAGGAGGGTGTACACCCAATAATCAGCCATGTTGAGAATGTGGGCGATGCGGCTGTCATTTCTCAGGCACTGCAGCATGAAATCAACCATGTGCTGCAGACTGCCAACTGGCCAAGAAACAAAGTCCCCTGCTTGAGGCGTGATCTCTGCCTGCTCTGCATCATCCCACCCTCACTCTACATACTGACTACTAGAGCATTGTGTACCTCCCTCCTCTGGACAGATGTCTTCCTCCTCCATTGACTCCTCCTCATCCTCCTCACAAAGTGTCCCTTGCCTAGGCCTTTGTGAGGAACCATGTTGCGCAGACTGTCCAGAAGCAGATGGCATTTGTGACTCCTCATCCTCCACCTCTTCCACAGCCTCCTCCCTTAGGCCTCTTTCACACTTCAGTTTTTTACAATCAGTCACAATCCGCCAGGTTTTGAAAAAAAACGGATCCGCAATTTTCTTTAGAGGATCGGTTTTTTTCCCCATTGACTTCCATTAATGGCGGATTGTGACGGATTGCCGTCCGTTGCATCCTTTTTTTTGCGGATCCGCCAAAAGTTGCTGTCCGTCATCATCCTCAAAGATTTCAAAATGGAGCATGCAAGGTTTCTTTCTCTGGCGGATCCTCTAGAGACTGATTTAACCCGAAATTCTTTCTGGGTGCCGGACAAAAAAAAATTCTCTCTCTCTCTCTCTCTCTCCTTTTCCAGGCTGCGATTCCTTTAAAATTCTTCATTTGTCGGATCCGTCAAAAAAAACGGACGGGTGGCATCCGTTGTCATCAGTACTACAACGGATCCGCCATCCGTCCTTTTGGCGGATTTTGACTGATGCAAAAAACTGAAGTGTGAAAGAGGCCTTAGCGCTTGCAGTGTTTTTTCAAGCAGGCAGATAAGGGGGATAGTCATGCTGACTAGTGCATCATCTGCACTCGCCATCTGCATGGAATCATCGAAGGCACACAAAATGTGGCAGATGTCCTTCATAGAGGCCCACTCAGTGGTGGTGAAGTGTGAACGGCGTGCAGTGCGACTTGTTTGCACCTGATGCAGCTGGTACTCCATTACTGCTGCCTGCTGCTCACACAACCTCTCCAACATATGTAACGTTGAATTCCACCTGGTGGATAGGTCACATATGATGAGATGTTCCGAAAGGCGGAATCGGCGCTGCAGAGCTGCAATGCGCGATCTTGCCATGCTGGAACGCCGCAAGTGAGCGCACTCTATGCGGACCTTGTGCAGCAGTGCACCAAGATCCAGATAGTCCCTCAAAATACTCTGCACGACCAAGTTGAGCACATGTGCCAGACATGGGATGTGAGTGAGGTTGCCTAGACCCAGAGCTGCCACCAGATTTCGGCCACTGTCACACACTACCATGCCTGGCTGGAGATTCGCTGGTACAAACCACACGTCGCTCTCCTGCTTGATGGTATTCCAGAGCTCCTGCGCTGTGTGGCTTCGATTCCCCAAAGAAGTTAATTTCAATACGGCCTGTTGACGTTTGGCCACGGCTGTGCTCATATCAGTTGTAACAGGTAAGCATTCACGGGTCCATGTGGAGGAAGACTGTGACGGCTCCTGCAGCGCTGATTCATAGGAACTGGAGTATGAGGAGGAGTCAATGTGTACAGACTGGATTCCTGCAATCCTTGAAGTTGGCAGAACACGTACAGCGCCACTCTCAAGATCTGTACCTGGCTCCACAACATTTACCCAATGGGCAGTGAGGGAAAGCTATCATCCCTGTCCATGGTTACTGGTCCACGCATCGGTGGTCAGGTGGACCTTGCTACTCACGGCATTTAGTAGCGCATGTTTAATTTTTCACTCCACATGCTTTTGCAGGGCAGGGACGGCTTGCCTGCTGAAATAAAAGCGGCTGGGCACGTTGTATTGTGGGACTGCCAATGCAATGAAGTTACGGAAGGTGTCAGTCTCAACCAGCCTGAATGAGAGCATTTCAAGGGACAGTAGTTTTTCAATGCCAGCATTCAGAGCCTGTGCTTGGGGGTGGTTTGCCGAGTATTGGCACCTTTTCTCACATGCCTGTGCTACCGATGGCTGTAGACTGGCCTGGGAGTGTGAGGATGACAGGGAACGTGGTGCTGTGGGTGGAATGACACTGTGTCTCTGTACAACAGTGCCAGAGGTTCTTCCATGGCGATCCTGTGAGGAAGCTGAACCAGCTGTGTATGAGCTGGAGGAAGAGGCTACAACATGAGCTGAAGAGGTGGTAGATGGCACTGTAGGTTGGCCTAGGTCTTCAGTGTGTCTTTGTAACTCCACCATGTGCTTGGTCCGCACATGTTTCCACATATTTGTGGTATTGAGGTTGCTGACACTTTTCCCTCTTTTCACTTTCTGATTACACAGCTTGCATTTGACAAAGCAAATGTCATCTGCAACTGTGTCAAAAAAGGACCAGGCACTGCAAGTCTTGGGAGCGCCCGTTTTGGGGTTTTGGAAGAGGCATGCTCCTAATGGGTGCCGAAGTGGAGGCTACAGGCAACCGAGTCTGCCCCCTCCATCTCCCTCCTTTTGTGGCCATTCGGGGAATCTCTTCCTCAGAGCTGCTCCCACCACCTTCCTGTACCTCATGCCATGATGGGTCAAGGACCTCATCATCTACACTACCCTCTTCAAATGACTGCTTCTCCTGGGTAGTCTCGACAGCACAGTACGCACCAGAAAGTGGCACCTGAGTCTCATCATCAGATGCGTACTGAGGTGTGCTGACCATAGGCACTGACCCACCCGCCTCTTCAGATTCAGAGAGACAAAGCTGTTGCGCATCACTGCATACTACCTCAACTTCAAATTCTCGAATGCTGCTGCTGCTTGGCTGGCCCCCTCTTTCCAAGCCGACAGATTCAGAGAACAGAAGTAGAGATAGCTCCTGTCCATGGCTCTCTGACTGCCTGGGCAATTTGGCAGGTGGTGAAGAGACAGATGGGTGCTCTTCAGTGCTCTGGACCTGAGAGGATCTGGAACTAATTGAAGTCGATGCGTTAACTGCCATCCATCCGACAACGGCTTCAATTTGTTCGTCCCGCAGCAGTGGGGTACGGCGAGCTCCTACAAAGCTGCGCATAAAGGACTGTTCCCTGGTAAAGCTGGGGGATGCTGAGTCACTGGTGCCCGCAGCAGGCACAGAATCCCCACGTCCTCTCCCTGCAGAAACTCCACGCCCACGACCACGTGCCTTACTCCCTGCCTTCTTCATCTTGGTAGACTGATAAAGATAGGCAGAAAAGTACTAAGGGCTTAGTGTGCTTATTCCTGAACAGCTGCTAACAGGTATAAGAAACACTAATTTTATAAAGTGTGGACTAGACTTTAATATGAGCTAATGTGGCCTACACAACTGTAAAGTGGAGTGTTTGGTGAACTTTATTAACTTTTTTTTTTCACAAAAAGGCACTGGATGTTCCCAAAGATGTAAAACCGATAGTATCACAAACTTTTTGTAGCTATTACAATGCAGGAAGGTAACCTATAATGCAATAGATGAGGCTCCAAAAAATAGGCTAATACTAATCTGGCTGGGGCTGCAGGGCACAAGCCAGTAGAAAGGCTCCTCTCTCTACTCCTATATAGTGTTTGCAAATATTCTAGCTGGATACGGATGGAACCACACTAATAGGAGAAATCTGGAAAAATGAGCAGCACTAATGCAAAAAAGGACAATGTTTGAGGCAGTGACGCACGCTGAGCGGACTACAACCGGAGGTGGCTGCAGAACACACTACAGCGTGAGCTGCACTCACACACAGAGACCTCGCAGACAGCCATGAACAGGGCTGCAAGGCTGCAGAAAAGCTCCTCTATCTACTCCTATATAGTGTTTGCAAATATTCTAGCTGGATACGGATGGAACCACACTAATAGAAGAAATCTGGAAAAATGAGCTGCACTAATGCAAAAAAGGACTATGTATGAGGCAGTGACGTACGCTGAGCGGACTACAACTGGAGGTGGCTGCAGAACACACTACAGCGTGAGCTGCACTCACACACAGAGACCTCGCAGACAGCGGTGAACAGCGCTGCAAGGCAAAAGAAAGCTTCTCACACAGCGGTTGCTAAAGTAGCCTAGGTAAAGCACAATAATCAAATTGCTAGCTCAAACTGTCCATCAGAGTCAGAACAGCAGTGTCCTGTCCCTAAGTAAATTCACAGCAGAGTGAATCCAAAATGGCGGCGGCGGCTTTTATAGTGCATCATGACATAATTTCAGCAGCCAATCACAGACATGCCATTAGTTAACATGCATAACAGGATGTGCCCACACTTCTTAGGATTCCTCATTGGCTGAATAAAATAAAACTGGCTCATTGCAATATGGGAACTTCCGATTCCGGTATTCGATATTCTAAAAGTATCGGAACTCAGTATCGGAACTCCGAAACCGCGAATATTGGCCGATACCTGATATTGCAGTATCGGAGTTGCTCAACACTAATCATAAGGTGAAAGACATTTTTCCATTTATTTTGAAAATCTCATTTAGAAATTGATGTGAGCAACACATATCAAAACGGATGGGAAAGGACCATGTTTGCCATTGTGTAGCTTCCCCTCTTTTTTTTACAGCATCTGAGAAGTAAGAAGTACAATAGCTGGAGTTTTGGATGAAGGAATATGGTCTCATTCTTATCTGATGTGGGATTCTACAGTAGCTGCTCATCAGTTCTGGGTCTTTGTTGCAGAAGTTTTTGTTTTGTAGTGCATTCAATGCTTTTTTTTTGGTGAAAGGTCTGGACTGTAGGCAGCCAGTTCATCACCTGAATGCTTCTGTGCTATTGTGATATGTTTGGCCTCCCTTGAAATAGACATTGTCTGGATGGAAGCATATTTTATTCTAAAACCTTCTTATAATGCTCAGCACAAATAGTGCCTTTCAAGATACGCAAGCTACCCATGCCTTAGGCACTAATGTCTCTCCATACCATCAGAAATGCTGTCTATTGAACTGTGGGCTGATACTAAGCTGGATGGTTCCTCTCCTCTTAAGTATGCAGGACATGGAGTCCATTAGTTCCAAAAATAATTTCAAATTTTGATTCATCTGACGACAAAATAGATTTCAATTTTGCAGCAGTTAATTGTAAATGAGTTTTGGGTAAGAGAAGACAGCAGTGCTTCAGAATTATGTTGATATATGGCTTCTTCGTAATAGACATTTAACTTGCATTTGTGGATTTCATGGCAAGTTGTGTTCATAGACAATGATTTCTGGAGAAATTCCCGAGTTCATGGAATGATTTGCATCACCATCAAATGCTTGTTTTCAATGCAGTACCGCCTGAGGGCCCATAGATCATGGGCATCCAATATTGACCATCTGTCTTTTTCATTGTGTGCATAAATTTCTCCAGAATATCTAAATATTTGGATGATGTTATGTATTGTAGATGGTGGTATATTCAACGTAGTTTACATTGAGGAACATTTGTCAGAAATTGTTGTACAATTTCTACATGTGGTTGCTCACAGAGTGGTGAACAAACCTGTCTCTATGCTGTGTGACTTTAGGTAAGGGAGCAGTCAGTCAAGCAGAAGGAGGCAGTGGAAAAATAAGCTTGGAGTGATGGAGGCTTCAGATCCACAGCTTCGGTTGCATAACAATTCAACTGCTGATTTTTCAGTAATAGAGGAACAGACTAGCCATGTAAAGATATTACTGGACTTGTCTTTGAAAGAGATACATGCTCATACAAATAGTATGGGGCATGAAATCATGCAGATAGATTCCCTTTAAAATGGTCCAAAATGGTATAAATACAGTGATATAAATTGTATTTATACAATTGACAATGTGCTATCACTAGAGTTGAGCGATACCAGCCGATACTTGAAAATATCGGATCGGAATGGATCGTCCGATCTTAAAAAAAGTATCGGTATCGCAGATTCCGATACCGGGAACCAATGCAAGTCAATGGGGCCAAAATATCGGAATTAAAAAAAACCCTTTCTTTCCTTGTAGGTTAATTCTACATGAAGAAAAACAACTAAGAATAATGTAGAATGTATTGTGGGAAGTGGAGGATACATTAAAGCCATAGAGGTTTAGCCCAATCAAATGGAATAGCAGGAATTAAACTTTTTTTTTAAAGACGTTAGGAGTTTCAAAGATATTGACTATGTTAGCCTCATTTATATTTTGCCAGACATGTATGTCTTCTTCTTCTTTCTTCTTTCTTCTTCTTTCTTATTCTTCTTCCTTTTTTTACCTTCTTCTTCTTCTTCTTATTCCTTTTTTTACCTTCTTCTTATTATTCCTTTTTTTACATTCTTCTTCTTCTTCTTCTTCCTTTTTTTACATTCTTCTTCTTCCTTTTTTAAATTCTTCTTCTTCTTCCTTTTTTTAAATTCTTCTACTTCCTTTTTTTACATTCTTCTTCTTCTTCCTTTTCTTACATTCTTCATATTCTTCTTATTCACCAATTATTATTCTACATATTCAACTTCTTCATCTTCTTCCTATTCTTCTTCATCATATTCTTATTTGTGTCAGGCATTCCTGTAGTTGTTATCTAGAAAAGTTAGAAGTTTACACCTTCCATTCTGCCTGTCACAAAAGATTTACAACAGGATTTGTCCGCGTTCAGTTTGGCCTGCAGCAGCAGACCTTTTCCAGGGGCACCACGAGGAGGAACGGACTCACCCCCATACACTGCTTAGTATTCTTCTGCTAATAAATAAGATAATATCATTTGCTCAGAGTATTAGTCTTATGCTTAATGTTCTTCTGCTTTGTTTTTTTATGCTTCTTTGTCTTCTCTCTCTTGTTGTTCTGCATCTTGGTGGTTGTCTTCCTGTTCTTTGTCCTCTTGAACCAGCTGACAGTACTGGCACCCGGAGGGGCAGCAGAAGGAACAAGAGCCAATGGCACTACCGAGGACCAGCTGACGGTGCTGGAACCCGGTTACTAAGCAGGAGGTACCTGTGCTACAAAGCACTACCAAGGACCAGCAGACGTTGCCGGAACTCGGATACCGAGATGGAGGCACCTAGGCCAAAGGCTCTGCCGAGAACCAGCTGACGGTGTTGGAACCCGGATGGGTAGCATAAGCTGCAAGAGCAAATGGAAATAGCGAGGACCAGCTGACAGTGCTGGCACCCGGAGGGGCAGCAGAAGGAATAAGAGCCAATGGCACAACCGAGGACCAGCTGACGGTGCTGGAACCCGGTTACTAAGCAGGAGGTACCTGTGCTACAAAGCACTACCAAGGACCAGCAGACGTTGCCGGAACTCGGATACCGAGATAGAGGCACCTAGGCCATAGGCTCTGCCGAGAACCAGCTGACGGTGCTGGAACCCGGAGGGGCAGCTGAAGTTACCCCTGAAAAGCAAAGTTGGCATGCCGCAAGCTGGCCGCAGTTACCGAATAACACAGTCCTACAGGGGGTGCTTGTCCTACTGGCACTACGGAACAAGCCTTTCTTACCAGAACCCGCAGTCCACATAGGAAGCACCTAAACTGCTGGCACCCTAGCCTCGGCTAACCCAACCGCAACACGACATGGCAACTTGGGGTGGCAAACTGACATTGACACTTCCCGGAAACAGCAGGCAGGGCTGGAACCAAGCTGGGCAGGAGGGAGTACCCGTGCCAAAGTCAGTCATGAGCAGCAACTGGCGATTTTGGAGCCCAGGGACAAGCACTTAGCAGGCTGAGGCCTGATGTGCTGTCAATTGGGAGGCAGCAGGACAGATTGCCATCCACACAGCAGGGGAACAGCTGGCGTTACTGAACCCCACTGAGACACGGGAGCAAGTGTCTCTTTCCGTGTGGACGGCACTTCCGAGCTACAACTGGCTGTGTTGAAGCCCAGGAAATAGGAGGGTGTAGGCAGAGGCCTACTGTCTTTGGAATGCGGAGACAGCAGGAGAGACTGCCATCCACACAGCAGGGGAACAGCTGACGTTACTGAACCCCACTGAGACACGGGAGCAAGTGTCTCTTTCCGTGTGGACGGCACTTCTGAGCTACAACTGGCTGTGTTGAAGCCCAGGAAATAGGAGGGTGTAGGCAGAGGCCTACTGTCTTTGGAATGCGGAGACAGCAGGAGAGACTGCCATCCACACAGCAGGGGAACAGCTGACGTTACTGAACCCCACTGAGACACGGGAGCAAGTGTCTCTTTCCGTGTGGACGGCACTTCCGAGCTACAACTGGCTGTGTTGAAGCCCAGGAAATAGGAGGGTGTAGGCAGAGGCCTACTGTCTTTGGAATGCAGAGACAGCAGGAGAGACTGCCATCCACACAGCAGGGGAACAGCTGACGTTACTGAACCCCACTGAGACACGGGAGCAAGTGTCTCTTTCCGTGTGGACGGCACTTCCGAGCTACAACTGGCTGTGTTGAAGCCCAGGAAATAGGAGGGTGTAGGCAGAGGCCTACTGTCTTTGGAATGCAGAGACAGCAGGAGAGACTGCCATCCACACAGCAGGGGAACAGCTGGCGTTACTGAACCCCACTGAGACACGGGAGCAAGTGTCTCTTTCCGTGTGGACGGCACTTCCGAGCTACAACTGGCTGTGTTGAAGCCCAGGAAATAGGAGGGTGTAGGCAGAGGCCTACTGTCTTTGGAATGCAGAGACAGCAGGAGAGACTGCCATCCACACAGCAGGGGAACAGCTGGCGTTACTGAACCCCACTGAGACACGGGAGCAAGTGTCTCTTTCCGTGTGGACGGCACTTCCGAGCTACAGCTGGCTGTGTTGAAGCCCAGGAAATAGGAGGGTGTAGGCAGAGGCCTACTGTCTTTGGAATGCGGAGACAGCAGGAGAGACTGCCATCCACACAGCAGGGGAACAGCTGACGTTACTGAACCCCACTGAGACACGGGAGCAAGTGTCTCTTTCCGTGTGGACGGCACTTCCGAGCTACAACTGGCTGTGTTGAAGCCCAGGAAATAGGAGGGTGTAGGCAGAGGCCTACTGTCTTTGGAATGCAGAGACAGCAGGAGAGACTGCCATCCACACAGCAGGGGAACAGCTGACGTTACTGAACCCCACTGAGACACGGGAGCAAGTGTCTCTTTCTGTGTGGACGGCACTTCCGAGCTACAACTGGCTGTGTTGAAGCCCAGGAAATAGGAGGGTGTAGGCAGAGGCCTACTGTCTTTGGAATGCAGAGACAGCCAGAGAGACTGCCATCCACACAGCAGGGGAACAGCTGGCAGTGCTGAACCCCACTAACACTTGAACGAATGTGTTTGGCTCTGTGGAGACGACACTTCTGAACACCAACTGACGCTGTTGGAGCCCAGGATTAGGCGAGGAGCAGGCTGGGGCCTACTGGATTTTGGCAGGTGTAGGCAGCAGGAGACTTGCCAACTCCACAGCAGGGGAACAGCTGGCAGTGCTGAACCCCACAAACACTTGAACGAATGTGTTTAGCTCTGTGGAGACGACACTTCTGAACACCAACTGACACTGTTGGAGCCCAGGATTAGGCGAGGAGCAGGCTGGGGCCTACTGGATTTTGGCAGGTGTAGGCAGCAGGAGACTTGCCATCTCCACAGCAGGGGAACAGCTGGCAGTGCTGAACCCCACAAACACTTGAACGAATGTGTTTGGCTCTGTGGAGACGACACTTCTGAACACCAACTGACGCTGTTGGAGCCCAGGATTAGGCGAGGAGCAGGCTGGGGCCTACTGGATTTTGGCAGGTGAAGGCAGCAGGAGACTTGCCATCTCCACAGCAGGGGAACAGCTGGCAGTGCTGAACCCCACAAACACTTGAACGAATGTGTTTGGCTCTGTGGAGACGACACTTCTGAACACCAACTGATGCTGTTGGAGCCCAGGATTACGCATGCCGCATGCAGAGGCCAATGGGCAGCGGTTTTTATGGAGGTTGTTGACTACTACTGATTCTAACCATGCTCCACTTAGGCCTCTGGCTCCACTGTCTCTACTATTTACCCTGGCCTCCAACCCCGCCAGCTACATCTCTGAAGTGGCATCAGCACAATCTACACTTGTTCCTGTGTTACTGGTGCTCAGTCCCGTCAGTTGATCCCCTGATGTTTGTCCGGCAAGTTCGCCAGCTCTGTCCTCATTCCCACTACTGGTTATGGGAATGTGGACAGAGCAGGAGACCTTGCCGGACACACATCAGGGGATAAACTGATGGGACTGAGCCACAGGAACACAGGAACAAGTGTAGATTGTGCTGACGCCACTTCAGAGATGTAGATGGCGGGGTTGGAGGCCAGGGGAAATAGTAGAGACAGTGGAGCCAGAGACCTAAGTTGGGCACGGTTAAAAATCAGTAGTGGTTTGAATGTTGATGGAGCTGGTGACTTTGCCATCCACACAGCAGGGGATCAGCTGGTGTTACTGAACCCCACTAACACAGGAGCTAGTGTGTTTCTCTGTGCAGATGACACATCTGAGCGACAACTGGCTGTGTTGAAGCACAGGGATTATAGTTCAGGTGGTAGAAAAATGAACACACCAGCAGACCTGGATACAGTTGCCAACCACTAATTTAGTCTGTAAGAGGAATGGCAAAGTCTTTTGAGATCCAGGCCTTGTTCATTTTCAGAAAAGTCAGCCGGTCAACATTATCGGAAGATAGTCGCGTGCGACGGTCTGTTAGTACACCACCTGCGGCACTAAAGACGCGTTCCGATAATACACTGGCAGCAGGGCAAGCCAGCACCTCCAATGCATACTGGCTAAGCTATGGCCATGTATCCAGCTTAGAGACCCAAAACTTGAAGGGGGAAGAGCCATCTGGGAGTACAGTGACAGGGCAAGACATGTAGTCTGACACCATCTGACGGAAGCGTTGCCTCCTGCTGACTCGAGGCGTCGCTGATGGTGTAGACAATTGTGGTGGACACACAAAACTTTGCCACATTTGGGCCATAGTGTTCTTGCCTTGTGCTGCGGCGCTGCCTCTGCTCCCTCTTTGTGCAGTGTTTCCTCCACTGCCTCGACGCACAGAGCTGCTTTGTAAAGCACTAGCAGCAATGCTGTCGGGTGGAATGGAAAACATTATGGACTGCACCAGTGACTCTTCGTACTCCCGCAGTTTACGCTCCCGGTTCAATGTTGGTATGAGCCTTTGTACGCTGTCCCGGTAGCGAGGATCTAGGAGGGTGTACACCCAATAATCAGCAGAGACGAGAATGTGGGCGATGCGGCGGTCGTTTCTCAGGCACTGCAGCATGAAATCAACCATGTGCTGCAGACTCCCAACTGCCAATGAACCGCTGTCCCCTGTTTGAGGCGTGACCTCAGCCTGCTCTGCATCACCCCACCCTCGCTGTACATACTGAGTAGAGGTTTGTGTACCTCCCTCCTCTGGAGAGATGTCTTCCTCCTCCATCTACTCCTCCTCATCCTCCTCACAAAGTGTCCCCTGCCTAGGCCTTTGTAAGGAAACACGTAGCTCAGACTGTCCAGAAGCAGATGGCATTTGGGACGCCTCATCCTCCACCTCTTCCGAAACCTCATCCCTTAGTGCTTGCAGTGTTTGTTGAAGCAGGCAGATAAGGGGGACAGTCATGCTGACTAGTGCATCATCTGCACTCGCCATCCGCGTGGATTCATCGAAGGCACGCAAAACGAGGCAGATGTCCTTCATAGAGGCCCACTCAATGGTGCTGAAGTGTGAACGGCGCACAGTGCGACTTGTTTGCGCCTGATGCAGCTGGTACTCCATGACTGCTGCCTGCTGCTCACACAACCGCTCCAACATATGTAACGTTGAATTCCACCGGGTGGGTAGGTCACATATGATGCGATGTTCCGGAAGGCCAAATCGTCGCTGCAGAGCAGCGAGGCGCGATCTTGCCGTGCTGGAACGCCGCAAGTGAGCGCACTCTATGCGGACCTTGTGCAACAGTGCATCAAGATCCGGATAGTCCCCCAGAAAGCTCTGCACGACCAAGTTAAGCACATGTGCCAGACATGGGATGTGTGTGAGGTTGCCTAGGCCAAGAGCTGCCACCAGATTTCGGCCATTGTCACACACTACCAAGCCCGGCTGGAGATTCGCTGTCCCAAACCACACATCGCTCTCCTGCTTGATAGCATTCCAGAGCTCCTGCGCTGTGTGGCTTCGATTCCCCAAAGAAATTAATTTGAGTACAGCCTGTTGACGTTTGGCCACGGCTGTGCTCATATCGGTCGTAACAGGCTCCTGCTCTGCTGTTTCTGAGGAACTTGAGTAGGAGGAGGAGTCTATGTGTACAGACTGGAGTCCTGCAATCTGTGGCGTTGGAAGAACACGTACAGCGCCACTCTCCAGATCTGTACCCGGCTCCACAACATTGACCCAGTGGGCAGTGAGGGAAAGGTATCGTCCCTGTCCATGGTTACTGGTCCACGCATCGGTGGTCAGGTGGACCTTGCTACTAACGGCGTTTAGTAGCGCATGTTTTATTTTGCCCTCAACGTGTTTCTGCATGGCAGGGACGGCTCGCCTGCTGAAATAAAAGCGGCTGGGCACGT
The DNA here is from genome assembly GCF_039654945.1 of Dendrobates tinctorius. Classification (NCBI taxonomy): domain Eukaryota; kingdom Metazoa; phylum Chordata; class Amphibia; order Anura; family Dendrobatidae; genus Dendrobates; species Dendrobates tinctorius. The sequence continues at coordinate 6,771,833 of NW_027361692.1, read as the reverse complement.
TGTATTGGGGGACTGCCAATGCCATGAAGTCCCGGAAGGTGTCAGTGTCCACCAGCCTGAATGACAGCATTTCAACTGCCAGAAGTTTGGCAATGCCAGCATTCAGAGACTGTGCTCGGGGATGGTTTGCCGAGTAAGGGCGCCTTTTATCCCATGCCTGTGCTACCGATGGCTGTGATGGATGGGAACGTGCTGCTATGGGTGGAATCTGACAGGGTCTCTGGACAACAGTGGCAGAGGTTCTTCCTTGGCGATCCTGTGAGGAAGCCGAACCAGCAGTGTGTGAGCTGGAGGAAGAGGCCCCAACACGAACTGAAGAGGTGGTAGGTGGTGCTGTACGTTGGCCTACGTCTTCAGGGTGTCTCTGCAACTCCAACTCGTGCTTGGTGCGCACATGTTTCCACATATTTGTGGTATTGAGGTTGCTGACATTTCTCCCTCTTTTGACTTTCTGATGACACAGCTTGCATTTGACAAAGCAAATGTCATCTGCAACTGTGTCAAAAAAGGACCACGCACTGCAAGTCTTGGGAGCGCCCGTTTTGCCTTTGGAATGAGGAATGCTCCTAACGGGTGCTGAAGTGGAGGGTACAGGCAACCAAGTCTTCCCCCTCCCTCTGCCTCCTGTTTTGGCCGGTAGGGGAATCTCTTCCTCCGAGCTGCTCCCACCACCTTCCTGTTCCTCACGCCATGATGGGTCAAGGACCTTATCATCTTCCCTCCCCTCTTCAAACAGCTGCTTCTCCGGGGTTGTCTCGCCAGCACCGTACGCACCAGAAAGTGGCAACTGAGTCTCGTCATCATCTGATGCGTACTGAGGTGTGCTGACCATAGGCACTGGCCCACTCACCTCTTCAGATTCAGAGGGACAAAGAAGTTGCGCATCACTGCATACTCCCTCTTCTTCACATTCAGGAATGCTGCTTGGCTGGCCCCCTCTTTCCAAGCCAACAGATTCCGAGAACAGAAGTAGAGACTGTGATGGCTCCTGTCCATGTCTCTCTGACTGCCTGGGCACTTTGGCAGGTGGTGAAGAGACAGATGGTTGCTCTTCGGTGCTCTGGTCCTGAGAGGCTGTGGAAGTAATTGAAGTCGATGCGTTAGCTGCCATCCATCCGACAACGGCTTCAATTTGTTCCTCCCGCAGCAGTGGGGTACGTTGAGGTCCTATAAAGCTGCGCATAAAGGACTGTTGCCTGATAAAACTGGGGGATGCTGACTCACTGGTGCCCGCAGCAGGCCCAGAATCCCCACATCCTCTACCTGCAGAATCCCCACATCCTCTCCCTGCAGAATCCCCACGTCCTCTCCCTGCTGAAACTCCACGCCCACGCCCACGCACCTTACTCCCTGCCTTCTTCATCTTGCCAGACTGCTTAAGATAGGCAGAAAAAAACCCAAAGGGGGGCCTTAGTGTGCTTATTCCTGAACAGCAGGTTACAGGTACAAGAAACACTAATTTTATGTTGTGTGTGTGTGTGGACTACACTTTAATAGGAGCTGATGTGGCCTACACAAGTTCCAAGTGTAGTGTTTGGTGAACTTTTTTTTGTGGTTTCTTTGTTGGAAACAAACTCAAAGTATGTGAACAAAGAATTGAAACTGATAGTATCACCAACTTTTTGGAGCTATTACAATGCAGGCAGGTAACCTACAATGCAAAAGATGAGGCTCCAAAAAAATTGGGTAATACTAATCTGGCTGCGCCGGCAGGGCACAGGCCAGAAAAAAAGGCTCCTCTATCTACTCCTATATAGTGTTTGCAACCAACCAATGTTGATGGATACGGATGGATGCACACTAATAGGAGAAGAAAAAATGAGCTGCACTCAAAGACAAATATGTGTGAGGCAGTGACGCACGTTGAGCGTCCTACAACCAGACGTAGCTGCAGGACACTCTACTCAGCGTGAGCTGCACTCACACACAGTCAAGAGACCTCTCAGACAGCCGTGAACAGTGCAGCTAAGTGGGCACTGGCACTGACAGGCTGCAGAAAGGCTCCGCTGTGTACTCCTATATAGTGTTTGCAACCACCGTAGATGGAGACGGATGGATGCACACTAATAGAAGAAAAAATGAGCTGCACTCAAATAAAAATATGTGTGAGGCACTGACGCACGCTGAGCGTCCTACAACCAGACGTAGCTGCAGGACACATTACTCAGCGTGAGCTGCACTCACACACAGTCAGAGACCTCTCAGACAGCCGTGAACAGTGCAGCAAAGTGGACACTAGCACTGACAGGCTGCAGAAAGGCTCCGCTGTCTACTACTAGTGTTTGCAACCAACGTATATGGATACGGATGGAAGCACACTAGATTGAAATTATGTAAAAAATGCAGCTCAAAAATTAAAAGATGTATGAGGCAGCAGTGAGGCACGCTGGGCAGCCTACAACCTGACGTGGCTGCAGGACATACTCCACAGCATGAGCTGCACTCACACAGCCCTTGCAGACAACCTGTGAACACTGCTGCTAGGGCAGAGAAGGCTACAGTGGTGGTTTATGTAGCCTGGGTAAAGCACTAGATGTTTGGTGGAATCGCTATTTCTAACTGTCCCTCACAGTCTTCTACAGCAGCCTGTCCCTAACTGAATTCACAGCAGAGTGAACCAGAAATGGCGGCTGCGGTAGCTTTTATAGTGCATCATGACATCATTTCGGCAGCCAATCACAGCCATGCCAATAGTTAACATGCCTACATGCCTAACAGGATGTGCCCACACTTCGGAGGATTCCCATTGGCTTAATCAAAGCAAGCAGGCTCCTAGCAATATGGGAACTTCCGATTCCGGTATCCGATATGACGAAAGTATCGGAAGTCAGTATCGGAATTCCGATACCGCTAATATCGGCCGATACCCGATACTTGCGGTATCGGAATGCTCAACACTAGCTATCACTACATGGAGTAAGTTCAAAACCTCTTCCTGCTTCCCATAGCATGTTTGCTGGCTGGATTTCATAGTCATCACCCATGAGTATCTGATGTGATCAAAGCTAACTCAAGCATGAAGGCGGTATTTAAAAAATATCTAAAATGGTCATCCACAGTTCAGAGCCCATCAGCTCGCTGCATTACGCTATTGAGGGATGTTAATGTTAAGGGCAGCACGGTGGCTCAGTGGTTAGCCTTGCAGCCCTGGAGTCCTGGGTTCAAATACCACCAAGGAGTATCTGCAAGGAGTTTTTATGTTCTCCCCGTGTTTGCATGGGTTTCCTCCGAGTACTCCGGTTTCCTCCCACATTCCAAAGACATACTGATAGGGAATTTAGATTGTGAGCCCCATCGGTGACAGTGATGATAATGTGTGCAAACCATAAAGTGCTGCGGAATATATTAGCGCTATATAAAGATTATTGTTATTATTATTATGTTAAAGGGAATCTGTCACCCTTTTTTCGAATATGAGCTGCCGGCACCGACATCAGGGGCTTATCTACAGCATTCTGTAATTCTGTAGATAATCCCCCGATGTAACCTGAAAGATAAGAGCAAAAGAGTTAGATTATACTCTCCAGGGGCGGTCCGGTCCAATGTGTGTCGCAGTCTGGTCCAGCGCCTAAAATCTTCATACAATGCCGTCCTCTTCTTTCCTTCCTGTCGTGGCTCCGGCGAGTATAATCTAACTCTTTTTTATCTTTCAGGTTACATTGGGGGCCTATCTACAGCATTACTGAATGCTGTAGATAAGCCCCTGATGTCGGTGCCGGCAGCTCATATTCGAAAAAAGGGGTGAGAGATTCCTTTTAATGTTAAATGTCAATTTACCATTGCTGCTGGAGGCTTTCTGAGCGCCTACAAGTCTGTATTTGTATTAGGCCGGGGTCACACTAACCGACGCAAAATACAGTCAGTATTTTACATGCGTAATACGGATGAATGACCCCTAAACAGTGCTCCGTATGTCATCCGTAATCAAGGTGTGGTCGCGTATTTTGCGCATGTAAGCATCCGTATGTAATCCGTATGGCATCCGTATGGTGAGATTTTCTCGCCGCCTTGCAAAATGGACATATAATGGAGCCCTATGACAGGGTTTATAACCGAAACCAAAGAATAGATATAGACACATAGAATGCATATATACAGTATATATATATATATATATATATATATATATGTATTCTATGTGTCTATATCTATTCTTTTGTTTCTTTATTAAACCTGTCAGTGTGAGTTTACTGTATCGCGCACTGAATTGCCGGCTTTGCTACAAGACACCGGGTGCGTATTTCTCGCAAGTCACATGTGTGGTCCGTGTGCAATCCGTATTTTTTGCGCACCCATAGACTTGCATTGGCGTATTACGGCCGTAGTACGCTGACAATCGTGGCATGCTGCAATTGGCACGGACCGTAGAATACGGATGAGAAATATACGGCTGGTGCGAGGGACCCCATAGAGAATCATTTGTCCGTGTCTAATGCGTGCTTTTCGCGCCTCTCACTCGGCCGTATTCCTCACCAGTGTGACCCCAGCCTTATGCCTATGAAGGCCATCCTGTAGTATTGCCTAGGCAGTCAAAATCAATTACCTTCACTTTTCTGCAAATATAAGTAACAAAATGGAACAAATGAAAACTATTTAGCATATAATTGCACTGATATTACTACCCATAACATATTAAAATATTCATTTCATATGGTGAATGTCAATATGTAAGGCTAGTTTCACACTTGCTTTTTTTTGCAGCGCGTTTTTCCCGCAAAAAAACGCATTGAAAAAACGCATACAAAAGCATACAACTGCTGCGTTTTTTTCAAGCATTTTTATGAGCATGCATGAAAAAAACGCAGCGTTTTTATGCGTTTGTATGCGTTTTTAGTGCGTTTTTACCGCGTTTGCGTTTTTTTCCAACATTAGGTGGCCCATCACACTAACCCAAACCATGACTTTACTAACTCTAACCCTGACCCTAACCCTTAACCCTAACCCTGACCCTAACCCTAACCCTAAACCTTAACCAAACCATACTTAACCCTAACCCAAACCCTAAACCCTAACTAACCCTAACCCTGACCTTAACCCTGACCCCAACCCTAACCCTGACCCTAACCCTAACCCTAACCCTAACCCTGACCCTAACCCTTAACCAAACCATACTTAACCCTAACCCAAACCCTAACTAACCCTAACCCTGACCTTAACCCTAACCCTAACCCTGACCCTAACCCTAACCCTAACCCTAACCCTGACCCTAACCCTAACCCTAACCCTGACCCTAACCCTAACCCTGACCCTAACCCTTAACCAAACCATACTTAACCCTAACCCAAACCCTAACTAACCCTAACCCTGACCTTAACCCTAACCCTAACCCTAACCCTGACCCTAACCCTAACCCTGACCCTAACCCTTAACCAAACCATACTTAACCCTAACCCTGACCCTAACCCTTAACCAAACCATACTTAACCCTAACCCAAACCCTAACTAACCCTAACCCTGACCTTAACCCTAACCCTAACCCTAACCCTGACCCTAACCCTGACCCTGACCCTAACCCTAACCCTGACCCTAACCCTAACCCTGACCCTAACCCTTAACCAAACCATACTTAACCCTAACCCTGACCCTAACCCTTAACCAAACCACACTTAACCCTAACCCAAACCCTAACTAACCCTAACCCTGACCTTAACCCTAACCCTAACCCTAACCCTAACCCTGACCCTGACCCTAACCCTAACCCTAAACCCCCTTAACTAACCCTAACTCTAACCCAAACCCCTAAATTCCATGGTTAACAAAAAAAAACGCATGTGCAAAAAAACGCATACATAAGCATGCCAGTGCGCACGTATGCGCATCCATAGGCTATAATGGCCATTTTTAGCGCAAAACGTGCGCATACGTGCGCATGCACTTTTTTGCAGGGCCAAAAAATGCAACATGCTGCGTCTGGAAAATACAAACGCACACCCCAAAAAAATGCAGCGCATGAAAATCGCATACGTGCGCTTACCAGCGCGCAGGTATGCGCACCCATGTTAAATATAGGGGAAAAAACGCATGCGCAGGTATGCGTTTTTTTCCAGCGCAAAAAAACGCAAATGTGAAACCAGCCTAAAACAATGGAAACACTAGAATTGGTGATTTTCAGCTTTAGACTTCCCCAAAAAATGCAATGAAAAGCTGTAAAAATATTGCATGTACTCCAAAATGGTAACAGTATAAACATAAGCCCAGCTCGCCAAAAAGAAGCCTTAACACCAGTTCATGGAAAAATAAAAAATTTATGGATCTCAGTAAATGGTGACACAAAATTTGAAACCAAACCTTACAAGTTTTGTATCACTGTAGTTATACTGACCTAGAGAACAAGTTCAGTAGATTGCTTTTACTACACCGCAAACAAATACCAAAGAACTATGGTGGAATTGTGTATTTTAATTAATTTTACTGTACTTGGAATTTTACTCACTTTTATTGTTTCCAATTAAGTCATTGGTAAGCGCCCCAGCTGTGGAGGAGGAAGAAGAAGCTATTTGCCCAAGGATAGAGGTCAGGTCAGAAGAATTTTTTTTTATATGTATGTAAAGAGCAGCAGAATGGGGGTCATTGTTACAAGAAGGGGAAAAGGATGGGGACATTTCTATAAGATGGGACCAAGATGGGAAGATTGCTATAAGATGGGACCAGGATGAGGATATTACTGTACTATAAGATGGGATCAGGATAGGGACATTACTATAAGATGGGACCAGAATTGCTATAAAATGGGAGAAGGATGGGGACATTACTACAGGACGGGAGGCATTATTATAGGATTGGTGAAATTATTACAGACTTGGGTTTATTATTTCAGAATTTGGAACATTATTATAGGAGAGGTAACCATTATTAGAGGACAGGAGACATTATTACTGGACTGGAGAACTTTTTACAGGACTGGGGACACTTATAGGACAAGGGACAAAATTACAAGCTTGGGAATATTATTTCTGGATTGGGGACATTATTACAAGGCAGAGGACTTTATTACAGGGCAAGGGACATTATTACAGAGTTAGGCTAGTTTCACACTAGCGTTTATGAGCACAGCGACGGCCTGCGCACGGCCACCGCTAAGCCCCGCCCCCTGCCGCGCCTCCGCCGGTAGCTCCGCCCACCGGCGCATGACGCTGCATGCGCCCTGCGTCCCCTATCTTTATCACAGGGGGCGCAGGCCGTGCGCAGTTTGGTTGCGTCGGCGCACCGTCAAAAAGGCGCATGCGCCGCCAAACGCATACTGCGCACGGCTTGCGCCCCTGTGATAAAGATAGGGGACGCAGGGCGCATGCAGCGTCATGCGCCGGTGGGCGGAGCTACCGGCGGGGCGCGGCAGGGGCGGGGCTTAGCGGCGGCCATGCGCAGGCTGTCGCTGCGCTCATAAATGCTAGTGTGAAACTAGCCTCAAGGACATTATTGAAGGATGAAGGACATCATTACTAGAGAATAGCAAACTTGTTTGGAAAATGTTTGCCAATCTCAAATTCGGCACGAACGCAGCATATTTGGATTCATGTTCGGTATCACATTTTTTGGCTATTATAGTGCTGTATGATGATATGGGGAGACAGGGGGACGTATCTGATGGAGGGATGTGGTGTGAAGAGGTCAGAGGAGCTGCTTTTTTTCGCCCTTAACTTTGTGTGCTGATTCAGACAGCCAATAAGGGCACAGAAACCATCCACAACATCATGACACAAGGTCTTCTTGGCTGCCAAAGTCACATATCTCTAGCCAAATAAAAAGCGGACATCTTTTTTGTGTTAGCGTCATTTTCTCTCTGCCACAAGTGCAGAGAAGATGCTCCTGATAGTGCTGCAAGTGAACTTGTCAGTTAGCTAGAAAGGATACTGTCCTGTGTGACATTGATCTTTCAGCATCTAACTAGATTGTGCAAAAACTGTGTGGCAGTCTTAGGAGGCCCCATTTGTTAATACAAATCGTTTGTGATAAAGCTATGTTTCAGGGACAAATCAGAAGGCCATTTCTCCACTTAAAAATCGTTAGGCTTATATTGGGGTGCAGTTAGGAAGCCCAATTAGCTAATCCAAATTGTTTGTGATTTAACTGTGTTTCAGTGGCAAATCAGAAGTCCAGATTTTCACTGGAAAATCATTAGGCCTAATATTGTGGTGCAGTGAGGAGACTAAATTAGCTAATCCAATTTGTTTGTGATAAAATGTGTTTCAGTGACAAATCGGAAGGCTATATTTCCATTTAAAAATTATTGGGTCTAATATTGGGGTGCAGTCAGGAGACCCAATTAGCTAATCCAAATCGTTTGTGACAAAACTGTGCTTCAGTAACAAACAAGAAGGCCAAATTTCCAATTAAAAATCATTAGGCTTAATAATGGGGTGCAGCCAAGAGGCCCAATTAGCTAATCCAAATCATTGGTGATAAAATTGTGTTTCAGTGACAAATCAAAAGGCCACATTTCCACATAAAAATCGTTAGCCCTAATATTGGGGTGCATCGAAGAGGCCCAATTAGGTAATCCAAATCATTTGTGAAAAAACTGTGTTTCAGTGAAAAATCAGAAAGCCAGATTTCCACTTAAAAATCGTTAGGCCTAATATTGGGGTGCAGCCAAAGGCTCAATTTGCTAATCAAAATAGTTTGTGATAAAACTGTGTTTCAGTGACAAAATAGAAGTCCAGATATACACTTAAAAATCTCTAGGCCTAATGTTGGAGTGCAGCGAGGAAGCCCAATTAGCCATTCCAATTCTTTTGTGATAAAACTATGTTTCAGTGACAAATTAGGCCGGTTTCACATTAGCGCTTTTTAAGCGCACGCACGGCCGGGGGTAGCTCCGCCCCCGAGCCGGCTCTCTGCCCGGCGTGCCCGCCCCTTGCTTGTAGCGCCGCCTCCTAGCGGACAGCGGCGCCTGCGATCGGCGCACCCTATCTTTAGCATAGGGTGCGCAGATCGTGCGCAGGCCGTGCGCTAGTTGCGCTTTGACCTGCGCTGCGCACTTCTGACGGTGCGCCGTGCGCGCCAAAATCCGAAAAGTTTGATTTTGGCGCGCACGGCGCACCGTCAAAAGTGCGCAGCGCAGGTCAAAGCGCAACTAGCGCACGGCCTGCGCACGATCTGCGCACCCTATGCTAAAGATAGGGTGCGCCGATCGCAGGCGCCGCTGTCCGCTAGGAGGCGGCGCTACAAGCAAGGGGCGGGCACGCCGGGCAGAGAGCCGGCTCGGGGGCGGAGCTACCCCCGGCCGTGCGTGCGCTTAAAAAGCGCTAATGTTAAACCGGCCTTAGAAGGACAGATTTCCACTTAAAAATAAATAGTTTTTTCTTAATTTAAGGACATGTGAGGGGTTGCAAGAGGGGAAGGCTAGTTATAAACATGAGTGAGAAAAGTGAGGTTGTGTTGGAAGGGGATATAGGTTTGGTGTTCGACGTATACATGGATTAGGTGTTAATGTTAATGAAAGCTCAGGAGAACAAATACCTTCTCATCCTATCCTACTCAACTCCATTTCCTTGACAGCGGCACAGTGGTACGCCTTGTAGATGAGGATCAGAAAGAACAAATGCTCCAGTGGATGGCAAGCATTATATCAGAGTTGGCACCCCAATAACTCTTGTTTCCCCCCGCATCACAAATCTCCAAACGCCCAACTGAGTATGGGAACCACTGAAGGGCCATTCTGCAAAGCTGTTCACACATTCTATTCCATGGGAATCAGAGGTCTACTGTGAAGAATCCCAGAATCCAGAGGAGAAAAGCATCTGCAATGATGCCCCAAATTTTTAATGTTGGATCCAGGACCGGATGAAGTAGGGTCTGAGCAGAATCCAGACTCTCACCATCAAATGTTAACTACCGGGGATGGAGGTGATCCTGATGAGACTCAGATATCAGAGGTGCACACAGACTGTACTGTGGTGTCAGGGCAGGAAGAGGAGGATGGTGACTCTCAGGGTGAGGAATGTGAGAACTTCGAGGATGATGATGAGGTTGTAGATTCCACTTGGCAAGTACCCAGATATACCCAGCTGAGTAGCTCAGCAGAGGAGGTGGAGGAGGAGAAGGCCAATGAGGTTACGTTGGGGCTTCCCACACAGAATCTGAGTAATGCAACCACAAAAAGCACTGCACACTCAGCCACAACTGTGTCGTTGGCCAGCACCAGTCACGAGTTCGCAATTCGCAGGCGCGGCAAGGGTTGCTTAAAGTGATCTTTTTTTGAGACCGCAAGAGATGACTCATCTCACCTTATCTGCCAAATTTGCAAAAATACGATTTAGTAGAGGAAAAAATTGCAATAATTTGACCACTATTTTTATGAACTGGCACATACACATTCAACATGACTCAGTCTGGGAATCTCGCTGTGATTACTCACCAAACACTGGCTGTCCCAACAACCACATCTGCTGCTTCTTCCTCCTTTGGCCACAGAAACTCCACTTGTTTACCCCCTATAGTTGGAGTGAATGAGAGCCCATGAGCCATTAGTGAAGTGGAGATGCCTGCTGTTTTTGTTTCACTGAGCACAACACATCTTTCTCAATCCACCTTAACATCTTTCTCAATCCACCCTACTTCACCCTCTCTCAGCACAGCAGGGCAGCCCTCGGTCCCACAGTTGTGGTCACATAAAAGAACATTTCCTCCTACTGTACATATGCCAAAGTGCTTAAACTATACCATTTCCAATCTGTTGGCCACAAAAATGCTGCCTTTCCGTATGGTGGATACAGACGGTTTCCAAAAGTTGAAGGCTGTTGCAGTTCCCCAGTACCATTTGCCCAGTCACTATTTCTTCTCTAAGAAAGCTGTGCCTGCGCTACACCAGCATGTTGCAGACAACATCACCCGTTCCGTGAAAAAAACTATGTCTGTCAGGGTGCATTTCATCACTGAAACCTGGACAAGCAAACATGGGTAGGTGCATTACATCTTGCTAACTGGGCACTAAGTGACTCTGGTGGGTGTGGGGCAGGCAGTCAAGGAGCTTCTCCATAAGTCTTGGAATCCTTAAGGCTTGTGGTACAAAACTCGGTATCTAACACTTCCTCCTCTGCTTCTGGCTCCTCCACATCCTCTAGGGCCTCTACCTGCACCCTCAACCTCTTCCTTAATGAGACATGCATTGCAATAGTGCAGAGAGAATCTCCCACCTCCATACTGCGCATCCAGGGCACACAGCAATCAGGCAGTGCTTAAATTAATATGCCTTTGAGATTGCAGTCAAACCTGGTGGCAATCCTACTCCAGGGCAATCTCACAGATGTTCCTTGCATGGCTCACATCCTCAATCTGGTGGCACTGGAATTTCTCCACCAATATTCCGGCCTGGGTGCTCTGCTGCAGAAAGCATGGTCGCTGTGTGCTCACTTCTGATGATCGCACCCTGCAAGTCAGTGACTTGCATAGCTACAGAGGTCTTCTGGCCTTGTCGGCAGCAGTGACAAGCCCTGATGCAGTATGTGCTTTTGCATAGCCTGGAAAAATGCAGTATAAATGTGCCGTAGCTGTATTTGCTCTGACCCAGAGTCAGGTATGCTAGATCACCGATGAGGCCAAATTTGGAGTTTTACGCCCTTTATTTACAAGCGCTTGGAGACAAAAGAGACAGCACACGGGCCGTGGGGGAATCACTTTATCTGACGTAATGAAACACAAGGTAATCTTCTATACCATTTACAACAATATGTAATTCTATGGAGCTCATGTGGCCCCCACCATCACCTCAGGGTCATACCTTGTTTACAATGTACCCAGAACACGTTGTGGCTGACTATTGAGAACATATATGATAAGAAGCATTTTTCCCTTGAAGAGGAGTCAGGCAAAACTGCAGTGTCATAAGAATAAATGAAAGGCAAAAGAAGAATTAAAGGCAGTTAGGCATTTAAAGGCAAATCATTAACCCTTCTATATCAATTTCCCCTTTTGTAAATGATATAACCTTTTCCACAGGGTTAGCTGATGTCCACAAAGGAGCTACTGTCTCATGGGTCTAGTACCCATAAGGGGGCTTCCTACCTGCTTCGCCCATCCACCCTCAGTGTGGACATTCACTTTCCCCATCATCAATGACTATCTGGGGTCTATGATACACTACAGAAGGTTCAGCCTTAGATTCTTTTTTCACGCATACATTCTTCAGTAGCTTAAGTAATACCTATATTAGTGCTTTCACAGCTACATAAAACAATAAGCAAAACAACAAAATTTGCTTACAAGTCTGTACAATGCCAAAAATCCATCCTGCTAGGCCATTAAACCAATTTGCTGGATTTAAAAAAGAGAATGTGTTACCCCACCAGGAGTCTGTTTGCACTGTGTTGTTTTAACCATTGGTCTCTAAGTTCACCTATTTTGTCTATACTGGCCCTAATCTGGAGATTGCCAGCAGGGTTGATATAATTACAAGAGGTGAGACCAATTATTTGACACATTCCTCCTTCTTTTGCTGTCAGGTAATCTAGTACTATAGTATGTTGGTTAGTAACTATGAGTAATTGTCTCTGTATTGTATTAGTTTCATTAAGAACTTCAAGAATCTGGAAAATCTGATCATCCAGGTAGTCGGTAGCTTCCACTAATTTATCCCACATTTGTGTTATGAAGGGGTATATTAGCATGCTACCGAATATTTTATTTGTTATCCCCATTTCTACTAGATGTGGCCTACCATTTGGCCGGGGCTTATTTTCTGCAGCCCTTTTATACAAAGTATGAATTGGAACTGCTGCAGTGTCTATTTTACTATGAGGAACTATGAAAGTGGCTGGTGTTAGTTTGGCAAGAGTGCAAACTCCTCTTATGTCTGGGCTCACCCACCTGTAGGCACGATGTCCGCAAACCAAGAATACTCCTTCTGGAAGAACACATACGTTACCAGGGGTCTGTATACATTGGTATAAACTCAAAAGTCCTGACATAGCCTTATGCGGCAAACCAAGTATTATTCATTTGTTTTCCACTTATACCAGATGTACATTTACCCCTTTCTTTCCTTATTATGTTACCCGTAGATGATTTACAGCCGTCAACACCATCTTGGTACACCGTCTCATTAACCTGTGTTTGATCATGAGTGTATATATGGAAGCAATTATTGTCCTCTTCACAGGTATTTGCTCCAGTGCGTTGAAGACTGAACCACAGTCCATCATTGCGAATGGGGTCTGAGTGAGGCAATTCAGTCCTCCTCCTGGCAACCATATTTCCGATGTCTGAATCATATTCCCGCCACCACATTTGTACCTTAGGGCGCGTTATATTAAACTGGAACCAGAGATTAGAGGTCCATCCGATTATAGCCAATGAGGCAGATATATCATGGGGCACATCTTTTCCCCAAAACCAAGATTGAGTCCAAGTCTCATTGTGTATGCAGTGTGGAGTTAATACCTTCCATGGCTCCAGAGCTAAGGCTAAGTACGGTATAGTCCTTGCAGATACTGGACTGCGCGTACAGATCCAACAGTCTTTCGGTTTTTGTCCTTCCATGTCCTTTATAAGAAGAGCATGATGCCGAATAAGTTTGTTGTCCCAGTCAGCATTTAAGAGTTTATATTGTGTCTCTGTAGAGTGCAGTAACCCTGCCACTGCCAGCAAGGTGATTAGGAGAACAGTCATTCTGCTGTTGAAAGGACCTTCTTGCAGTGACTGGCGTGAATCCAGGTAGGCTTTCCCTCAAGTTTTACTGAGGTGGATGTGGTCAGCTGGACTTGGAAGGGGCCGTCAAATCGTGGGTCCAGGCTCCTTTTCATGTGTCTGCGTATAACCACCCAATCGCCTGGATTCAGCTGATGCACATCTGCACTGACATTAGGATCTGGAATGGATGAAAACACGTGTTTATGTACCACATTAAGTCTTTCCTGTAAGGCCTGAACATAGGCTGTCATAGAACCGTGTTGCATTTGTAGCACCTGTGGGAAGTACAGACCAGTCTTTGGTGCACTACCAAACAGGACTTCAAAAGGAGACAAGCCTGTCTCTCTATTTGGAGTGTGTCTGACTGCAAAGAGTGCAAGAGGCAAGCACTCTACCCAGCTCTTTCCTGTCTCTGCCATGGTCTTTTGAATTTTCAGTTTAAGTGTCCCATTTAGTCTTTCCACTTTCTCACTTCTTTGTGGCCTATATGGTGTATGAAATAATTGCTGTACACCTAGGGCCTGCATGACTTCCCTCATTATTTCTCCCGTGAAGTGTGTACCCCTATCGCTTTCTTTGGTTTCTGGGACACCATACCTGCAGATCAGTTCTTTCATCAGTTTGTCTGCAGTTGTTTGAGCAGTTGCACATTTTACCGGATAGGCTTCCGGCCAACCAGAGAAGAGATCTACACATACTAAGACGTATTCATACACTCCTACCTTGGGTCGCTGTATGTAGTCAATCTGCAGTCTCTGAAACGGGTAGAGAGGCCTAGGTGTCGCTTTCTTAGGGACTTTTACTGTTTTACCTGGGTTGTGCTGTGCACAGATGAGGCATGATTGTACGAGTTTCGCAGCTGCGTAACTGAAACCAGGAGCGATCCAGAAGGCATCTACCATGGCACACTTGTGACTTTTTGAGTCATGAGTGGGGTCATGTGTTGCTTGCGCCATGATTGGAAACAGGGACTTCGGTAGGCACAATTTATCCTTATTCTCCCATACTCCATTTGAGTTGAGTTCAGCTCCCAGTCTCCCCCAATGTACCTTCTCTGTTTGGTCAGCCTGTTGCTGGAGGGATTTCAGGACATCTAGGCTCAGTGTGGCTGGAATACGCTGACTCACCGCCACCATCCATTGCTCCCTAGGCCGCCTTGCTGCTACTTTAGATGCCTCGTTCGCCCTTCTGTTGCCCTCTACCTCCACGGAGTCACCTTTTGTGTGTGTTTTTACCTTGACAATGCCAACCTGGACTGGTAACATCAATGCCTCCATCAATTGTTTCACCAGCTCTGCATTTTTATTTGGTTTACCGGCTGATGTAAGAAATGCTCTGCTTCTCCAGATAGGGCCATAATCATGGGCTATTCCCTATGCATAATTCGAATCAGTGTAAATATTAGTGACTTTACCTGCAGCGACTCTACACGCCTCAGTGAGTGCCTTCAACTCTGCCTCCTGCGTCGACATGTGAGGAGGGAGTGGTTCAGCTCGGATTACCTCATGTGAGGATACTACTGCATATCCAGTGTAGAATCGTCCATCCTGGTGGTATCTGGAGCCATCTACAAAAAACTCCAAAATCTGCATTAGGAACAGGTTTTTCATGAACGTGTGCAAAACCCACTGTCTCCTGAGTCCTGACTCATCAGTTCTATGCAGTCATGTTCATGCATCATGTCAAAGTATTCTTCCTCACTTGCTAATACAGTCACCACTTCTCCTTTTTCTGAATTCACAGGCAGGAGGGTGGCAGGATTCAGAACATTACACCTTTTGAGGGTGACATACTCAGGAATTAGTAGAGCACATTCAAGTCGGAGCTGTCTGGCCATAGACAGATGTTTTGGTCGAACTTGTACGAGTATGGAATGGATGTCATGTGGGGAATAAATTGTCAAAGGAAAAGTCAGCGTGATCTCACATGCCTTTCCTAGTAGTAGTGCAGCTGCTCCTACCGCACAGACACACGTAGGTGACCCTCTGATCACTGGGTCTAATTTTGCTGTGTTGTAATCTATTGGTCTCTGTTTCCCTCCATGTTGTTGTGTCAGTACTGCGGTAGCATGTCCTCCCTGCTCTGTGCAAAACAAGAAAAATGGCTGGTCATAGTTTGGAATGCCTAAGGCTGAGGCTGACACAATGAGCAGTTTGAGAGAATGGAAGGAATCAATTGCTTCTTGAGTGAGATCATAGGGGTCTGATGACAAGCAGTCATAAAGTGGTTGCATCATTTGTGAAGCAGACCTTATCCAAGGCCTGCAGTAGGTCACCAAGCCTAGGAAAGTGCATAGATGCTGATGTGACCTGGGTAGAGGGAGATTTTTGAATTGCCTGTTTTCTGTCTTCACTCAGGTGTCTCGTCCATTCGGCAATACAATGTCCGAAAAATGGCACCTTTTGTTTGCAATACTGTAATTTGTCACGTGAGACCTTGCAACCCTTTTATGCTGAAAAACATAGCAAGGAAACTGTAGCTTCCTTGCAGGACATCTGGTCCGGGCAGCAGAGCAAAAGGTCATCCACGTACTGTAAAAGTACTATCTGTGGGTGAGGTGGTTGCCATTGCTCAAGGACCCCTGCCATTGCTGTTGAATAGATGGTAGGGGAGTTCTTTCCCCCTCGTGGGAGGACTGTCCAACAATATTGTTTAGCTTCATGAGTAAAGGAAAAAACATACTGACAGTCAGGGTGCAGGGGTACAGAGAAAAATGCATTTGCCAAATCAATGACTGTGAAACATGTTGACGTTGCTGGGATCTGTGACAGTAAGGTGTGTGGGTTAGGTACAATTGAGGTCACACTTTCAGTAACATCATTAATAGCCCTTAAGTCATGAACCATTCTGTCAGGGGAACCCTCCGGTCCTTTTTTATTAATGGGATACAAAGGGGTGTTGCAGGGGGAAGATCTTTGCACCAGAACCCCTGCCTTAACATACTCTTCAATATCTCTGCTCAGGGCCATTGATTTGGCTAGGCTCAAGGGGTATTGCTTTAAACAAGGAGGAGTGGTTCCTTTTTTCAATTTAATCATGACAGGGGGAATGGGTAGCCGACCCACATCAGTTTTTCCCCTTGCCCAAACAGTGTCTGGCACCTGGCCCATTTCCTCATCCTCAGGCATTTTGGTGTCAGGTGTTAGTTTCACTGCTTTTGTCATATACACCATTGCCGCAATCTTACACAAATGTTTATCTGTAACGGGACTTGTGACTGTAATACCCTCAGGAGAGTACTGTATGGTGGCCTGGATCGCACTCAGCACATCTGCTCCCAGTAAATTCATAGGGGTATTGTCACTAACAATAAGTTTTGTAAGCACCTCTTGGCTATCTCATAATTTTAGTCTTATTTGTTTAGTCATAGGGGCTTCTGTGACTTGCCCCTCTACCCCCACACATTCCACAATCTCATTAATAATCATGTCTAGCATTATCAAATCTTTGTGTACCACAATCCTGGCTGCCCCAGTGTCCATCAAAAATTCTGCCTCTTTCCCTCCCGACATTGTTATGGCGATCATCAAGGCAGGACCAGGTCTGGAGGGGACAAAAACAGGGCACACATTTGTCACTGGGCTGCCAGTTTCCTAGTCTGTATGTGGAGGAGGTGGAAGATTGGTCTGCTTACTCTCCTTTATAGGGTTTTTGCAATGGTTGGCGTAGTGCCCATTCTGACCACAATTCCAGCACCTCACTGTTTCTAGGTCCCTAGGTCCCTTGCTACGTCTCCATTGTTTTCCTTGTGTTCCAGCATACATGACAGGTCTTCTTATTGTCCTTGTTTGCTCAACTCCTTTAGCCACTTTCAGGAGATCTGTTGGATCTACATTTCTCCATTCAGGTCTGGCTGTCTGTACTGCGTCTCGTAAGCCTGTGCTCATACCGTCAATGAATGCATTTACCAGTATTTTAACATCAAGTGGGCTTATGGGAATGTACCCCATGTCTACCCATTTCAGCTGTAACCGTCCAAAGTACATCTCTACGCTCTCTCCTTTTTACTGTGTCATGTCAGTCGGAAGTACAGACTGCTCTGATTGTTTCACTGTAGCCCATTGTTTTAGTGATTCACAGTAAGTCTCCCCAGACCGTGCAGATTTATCATCCATGCCCGGGGCTTGGTCCTTTGCCACATCTGTATGTGTCTTAATTATGTGTCATAGTACGTCACCTGCCTTTGAACTCACCAAGCTCTCTAGGTCTGCCCAGGTACACTTATATGCCCGCTGTATTTCCTTTATTTGTCTATAAAATGGGAAGGGTTGGTTTTCAGGGTTAGACAACTGCTTTAGCATAGCCAGCTGGTCAGAGGGGCTCCAGGAATAATACTCCTGTATCTGTATTATTCTAGTCACTCTTCTCGGTCTCGATGTGGATGTTTCTCTGGTGATGGGTCTGGTTGTGGAGGTGACTGGATGATCGGTGGGGGTGACATGCTGTTCCTCTTTCTCAGGACTACTGCTAGCTTCTTGCCCAAAAGTCAATGCTCCCACTCCGACTAGTGAGTCAGCTTCCACTGTCACTACATGTAGTCTTGTCTGGACAGGATTTAGTGCAATTTGCTTAGGTCGGGTTGCAGCACAGATCATGCAAGTGTTTCTCCAGTCTAAGTTTGGCTGACCACAGTGTCCAACTGTCTTGTCTCGGTCTCTGATTCTGCAGAGGTGGGGCGCTAGCAGTCATAGATTTTTGTGCATCAGAACAGTCATAATACACCTTATGTCCCACTGTAGTCTTTTTACTTCCATACTGTTGTATTTCCTCTGCCACACAACACCATTTATTCACTTGTTGATCTTTCCTTTTGTCTTTTATCCAACCCCTATTCTCCTCTCTAAAACTGTGCCACTTCTGTACATCCAAACATCCACACTCTGGCATTTTTGCCTTTTTCAATATTGGTCCCACATCTTTCACTGCTTCCTTTCCTTCTCTGTCTTTTACAGTTTGCATAGCTGTCTTGTAGCTGTCTTGGATCCCATTGGGGCACCGACTGTACACAGAAAAAGTTGCCCATGGCTTCAACTTTTTCTCCCGACAGCTCACCTTTCTTCTGAAATGCCCCTCTAGTGTGCCTGACCTTGTCTTACAGGCCATACATAGCAAATCAGAGAGAGCCTGCCAAGGTGTAGAGGGAAGACTCCTTTGCCTCTCACCCAGTAGACCTATGTAACACCCCAAAGTCCGGTTGCCACAATGACATTACCTCCCTCTAAGAGGTGAAGTCATGCTTGGAGGCAGAAAGGGGACCCCCATGCCAGGTAACATAAATTAAATCACAATTCCTGCTGCAGGTGAGAAAAGGGAGCTGCTGTATAAATTCTGGCCAGTAGATGGGGTTGGTGAGTCAGCTAGAAGTGAGCTGAGGGGGTTGTCATGGAAATGAGAGGAGCTGTGAGCTGTGAGGGAAAAGACAAGACAGTTAAACGTAAGGTAAAAAGATCTTTCTGGAAGATCCAGTCAGTTCAAGACAGGGAGCTGATCTGTGAGGAGCTGGTGAGGTAGAGCTGATCTGTGAAGAGGGAAAGGACACGAGCAGAGACAGATAGGCTCTGGGGAAGCTAAAAAACTGCGTATAGCAGACCCCAGAGCGAAGCGCTATTGGAGAGAAAAGGGACGTCAGAGTCCTTGGTTGTCAGGAGCTGTATGTCCTGACTGCTGAATCTGAAAGTACAGGGGATTGTAAATTCCTGTGCGACATTGAATACCTGAGGGCACAGCAGCAGATAAGGAGCCCGGGGGCGATGGTGAAAAGGACGGTATAAATCAGGATACAAATCCAGCTCACCAGACATAGCATTCCAACATCGGAGCACGAGACCGCTGTGTCAAAGCGCACAATCCAAGGCAATGAGAAATAACTCTCTCCAGTTCCACGATGTAGTGAAAAATATTCTTTATTCACTCAGTAGAAATGAGGTTTAAAAGCCAGCATGAGTTACAAGGCATGCGATCGATCTACGCGTTTCGAGTGGCTAGGCACTCTTAATCATGATATGCAGCTTTGTCCATGGGTAGATCTTATATACTCTATCCGGTCTACACACCGGTTAAATAATTAATTAAAACAAATATAAAACAAATAGTTTTTTCTCTAACAATCACAATTAAATATAACAATTTGATTCATTAAGATACAATATTATCGCCTTCAGTAGTATTTGATCTTTTTTTTATTTCTTAATTTTTATTCATTATTCTCTTGTTATTATCCATGAAAAAATGAAGCAAACTTCTGAAATAGAAGAGAAACAGATCTCAATGTTGCAACCATTCACAAAAGTAAAATTCACATAGATACAATTTTTGCAAAATGCATGCGGTTTTCAATTACATGTCAAATTTTTATTTCTTTTTTGTGCAATGTTAATTTTAGCACAACAAACCATTTTTTAGTATGCACATGTATACAAGGAAAAAAAAAAAAATTCAAGATTGGAAAGATTTTTTCAGGGACTATTTCAATTAGCGCACCAAATGTGCACACAGCCATAATATATTCGTTTAAAGAGGAGATAGAAAACTCCAATTTTGCACTGTTCTAAAGAATTTTTTTCAGTGTATGTGATTTTTTTATTTATATACACAGCCAAAAAAACATTTAATTCTTTTTATTCCCCATCATACACCAATCATAAAAAATCCGTTCTGATACATTTATTGAAAAGTCGTTATCATAAACTTTCTCAAGACAGAAAGATGGAAAACTTCAATTTGCACAAAAAAAAATTGTTTTCATTATATTTAATTTTTAGTTTATATCTGCAACCCAAAAAAAGGGGGGGGGCATTTGGTTGTTATATTTCCCCTTCATGCACTGAAAAAAACGTTCTAATGCATATATAGAAAGATTATCATAGACTTTCCCAAATAAATGAAGTATTTCCTAAATAACTGATCAACACAAAATTATGTTGAATATTTTAGTTTTTATATTTTAAACATGCAGATTCGAAAAACGGCATGAAAATACAGTTCTATGCACAAAAAATACCCTATGAAAAACCTTGCAAAAAACTACCATATTCCCACATATTTTAATATATATTTAATCAGAACATGAGGATTCATTATAAATGTGATAAGATAGATATTTCAAAGAGGAAAGGGTTGATAAGTGCTAGTCTAATAAAAGAGCATGGTGTCTTTTTTTTTATTCAAGCCTCGTGGCATACTGGTGTTTAATTTGAACATCCACCACGCCTCCCTATTCCTAAGCACAGGTTCTAAGTTCCCACCTCTAATCCGATTGTGGACTTTCTCAATCCCATATACTTTTAATGAGTCCAGTTTTTTACTATGAGTTTCAATAAAATGTCGGGAGAGCTGCGATATGTTTCTATTCATATTAGCATTCTCTATATCGAGAATGTGCTCTCTAATCCTAGTTTTTAACGTGCGTTTTGTGCTACCCACATATTTTAGTCGGCATGAAACACATTCCATGATATAAACTACATTTTTGGTGTTGCAGTTTATGAAATCCTTGATGTCAAATAGATTACTGTCATCAATATCTCCAAATTTATCACACCTTTTGGTATAGGTACACATCTTGCACTGACTGGCAGCACATTTAAAAAAACCTCTCGTTTTCAACCAATTGCCCGTATGTTCTTGCCGAGTACAAAGAAAACTTGGTGATAAACTATTTTTTAAGCATGGTGCTTTTCTGGAAACTATCCTTAGTCCTTTTTTTATTATTTTTTCAATATCTGGATCTTCTTTTAAAATTGCCAGGTTATCCTCAACTATTTTTTTAATATTCGAAAACTGATTACTAAATTGTAACACCATTGTTATAGGATTAGCAGAATTTTTGGACAGTTTATGCGGGTCTTTAAAATGAGATTTTTTTGAAACAATCTTTTCAGCCCTGTCTAGACTCCATCGATCATAACCTCTCCTACCCAAACGTTGTCTAATATCAGAAACTTCTTTTTTATAGTCAGAGGGACAACTACAATTTCTCTTAGCACGCGTCATTTCACCCACAGGAATACCCTTAATTGTTTGCCTGGGATGATGACTTTTTGCATGGAGAATTGTGTTCCCAGCTGTCTCCTTGCAATATGTACGAGTAATAACGGATTTGTTAGGTATGCCAGTCAGATTTAAATCCAAAAAATCACTAGTGGTCTTTTCATGTCGTGTTAGAAATCTTAGATTCAGAGAGTTGCAATTGATATACGCATCAAATTTCTGTACTGTTATTATATCTGATTTCCAAATAATGACAATATCATCAATGTATCTACCGTAAAACTGTATACAATCAGTGTAAGGATTATCAAGATTGTAGATATATATTTCTTCCCACCAACTCATAACGAGATTTGCTAGGGAAGGGGAATATTTAGCTCCCATGGATACGCCATTTACTTGTATATAGTAATTCTCATTGAATATAAAATAATTGTTGGAAATCAACAAAAAAGTGACATCCAAGATGAAATCTTGGAAGTCACACGAGAAATTACTATATTTTTGTAGATGAAATTTTAATGCGTTAATTGCTACTGTGTGTGGAATCGATGTGTAGAGAGAAACAACATCAGTAGTTATCCATAAGAATTTGGAATCCCAGATTAAACCATCCATTGAGTTTAATACTTCTGTACTGTCTCTAATAAAACGAGGGACCCTCTGAACCAAGGGTTGTAGAAGCAGATCTAACCATTCCCTAGTTTCTCACTCACAGATCCTATCCCTGATAAAATCGGTCTCATGGGTGGAGGAAAGCTTTTTTTATGGGTTTTTGATAACGCATAAAGCGTTGGTGTAACTGAATTTAACACCTTTAGATAATCCCTCTCTCTCATAGTAATAAAACCCATACAAAAGCCTTCATCAATAATCTGAAAAATACGCTCTTTGATATTAAGAGAAGGATTCTCTAAAATACGTTTGTAAATCATAGGGTCATTAAGCATATTTTCAACCCAGTTCACATAATCATCCCTATTCATAAGGACAATCGATCCACCCTTATCTGAATTCTTTATTATAATATTATCATTTGCCTTCAGTTCTAACAATGCTTTTTTCAGGGACGGCCTCAAGTTACTGCAGGCACAATTCACACCATGCGTTTTTTCAGATAATAGTCTAAGATCATTTTCAACAGCACTTTGAAACCTATCCATCACAGGTCTCCTTGCTTTAACCGGATAATAGTTTGGATTAGGAATACTGATGCTTTTTGCTGA
The DNA here is from genome assembly GCF_039654945.1 of Dendrobates tinctorius. Taxonomy (NCBI): domain Eukaryota; kingdom Metazoa; phylum Chordata; class Amphibia; order Anura; family Dendrobatidae; genus Dendrobates; species Dendrobates tinctorius. The sequence continues at coordinate 6,748,992 of NW_027361692.1, read as the reverse complement.
AGAAGCAGCAATATCAACATTTGGCACGCTTTCATTTTGTAAAGCCTGCAAATTGATAATAGACATTTGTTCTGGAAAGGAACAATTACTATAAGTATTTTCAAAATTCACATCATTTTCCACAATAATATCAGGGTTATCTTCAAAATGCAATTTCAAAGTAATATTCTTAATAAATCTATTAACATCACATATTGTGGAGAAAAGATTAAAATTACAACTAGGAACAAAAGAAAGTCCAAATGAAAGTAACTCACGTTGATCAGCAGTTAGATTCAATGATGAAAAATTAATAACATCAAAGTCACCTAACGTGGATTCCTCAGATGATATCTTTGCGTTATTCTTGATGTTCCTATGCTTTCTTCCCTTTCTCCTTCTTTTTTTCTGGATCTGTTTCTCTTGTAATATGAGTTTTTTGACTGCCTCGTCACATCCATGTCAGAGTCTGATGTAGCTCCATTCGAAGTTTCAGCATCAGATGAACTGAAAGTCACTTGTCGGGGAGTTTGATTAGCACTGGTGTGTCGTTTAGGTCTTTGTAGTATAGACCTGGGAGACTTGTTAGCATTTTCCCATTTCCCCCATTCGTACACCTGCTCTTTGGAATAATCAGATAAATCATGCTCCAGTTTTCGTTTTTTAGTATCCATAATCTTTTCCTCAGTTTTGTTAATCTTGATAGTAGTATTATGCAAAAATTCCTCATAAACTTCTTTCGATAATTTGTCTTGCGCATTTGATTTTAAGATATCAATTTGTTTTTGTAAATCTTGCAAGAGAATTTCTTCATTTCTTATGATTAGGGAAATCAATTTCAAGGAGCAGTCCGATAATATATTATTCCATTCTTGTACAAACCCATCTGAGTACTCTCTACTAGGGACTTTTTTAACACTAAGTCCTCTTGGAATAATGTTTTTATCTCTATAATTTCTTAACGAACTCACATTCCACCATATCCGATTTTCCTTTAGCATAAGTGCTAACAAATCCTCTAGCTCCACATTCGAGCTTGTTGAAACATGTGCAGATTCAGCGGTAAACACAGCAAACAGTTTGGCAGCTTATTCTGTCTAGCTTAATTTTCCATGGTCAAATAGCCAAATAAGAAAGTCTTTTATAATGCCAGCACTTACTTTAAAACCTCTTGTGAAATAGAGAAGGGAAGCCTCTGGGTGCCCGGAAACACTTGAAGCAATAAATCAGGATACAAATCCAGCTCACCAGACATAGCATTCCAACATCGGAGCACGAGACCGCTGTGTCAAAGCGCACAATCCAAGGCAATGAGAAAAAACTTTGTCCAGCTCCACGATGTAGTGAAAAATATTCTTTATTCACTCAGTAGAAATGAGGTTTAAAAGCCAGCATGAGTTACAAGGCATGCGATCGATCTACGCGTTTCGAGTGGCTAGGCACTCTTAATCATGATACGCAGCTTTGTCCATGGGTAGATCTTATATACTCTATCCGGTCTACACACCGGTTAAATAATTAATTAAAACAAATATAAAACAAATAGAGAAAAAACTAACAATCACAATTAAATATAACAATTTGATTCATTAAGATACAATATTATCGCCTTCAGTAGTATTTTATCTTTTTTTTATTTCTTAATTTTTATTCATTATTCTCTTTTTATTATCCATGAAAAAATGAAGCAAACTTCTGAAATAGAAGAGAAACATAACAGTTCTCAATGTTGCAACCATTCACAACAGTAAAATTCACATAGATACAATTTTTTCAAAATGCATGCGGTTTTCAATTACATGTCAAATTTTTATTTCTTTTTTGTGCAATGTTAATTTTAGCACAACAAACCATTTTTTAGTATGCACATGTATACAAAGAAAAAAAAAAATTCAAGATTGGAAAGATTTTTTCAGGGACTATTTCAATTAGCGCACGAAATGTGCACACAGCCATAATATATTCGTTTAAAGAGGAGATAGAAAACTCCAATTTTGCACTCTTCTAAAGAATTTTTTTCAGTGTATGTGATTTTTTTATTTATATACACAGCCAAAAAAACATTTAATTCTTTTTATTCCCCATCATACACCAATCATAAAAAATCCGTTCTGATACATTTATTGAAAAGTCGTTATCAGAAACTTTCTCAAGACAGAAAGATGGAAAACTTCAATTTGCACAAAAAAAAAAAAAAAAAAAAAAAATTTTGTTATATTTAATTTTTAGTTTATATCTGCAACCCAAAAAAAGGGGGGGGGGCATTTGGTTGTTATATTTCCCCTTCATGCACTGAAAAAAACCGTTCTAATGCATATATAGAAAGATTATCATAGACTTTCCCAAATAAATGAAGTATTTCCTAAATAACTGATCAACACAAAATTATGTCGAATATTTTAGTTTTTATATTTTAAACATGCAGATTCGAAAAACGGCATGAAAATACTGTTCTATGCACAAAGAGCTAAGAGAAATTGTAGTTGTCCCTCTGATTATAAAAAAGAAGTTTCTGACATTAGACAACGTTTGGGTAGGAGAGGTTATGATCGATGGAATAGGCTCATGCTGACAGCCATACAGGTTAGTGAAATTATCACGCAATTGAGGGTCGCAGCTTAGTTATAAACAGTGGAGACCCACACACAAAGCGCAGAAGGAAGGTCCTAAACCCCCACCTGGCAAGGTGGATCCCCAGAATGCCTCCAGGCGAGCCAGACTCATTCCATCACCTGTATGTGATACTCCGGATTGCAACCAATTGCCAGTAAAAGGTAAAGAAACTGCACCTCTCTGTGTCCTTCTCTCATTTCTCTGCACCCCAAACTTCACAGCCATTTTGACTATCAATCTAACATCTTTGCCCTGGGACTATTGCTCTTCCTGTGGGGAGCTATTTTCACCTCAGCTGCGCCACATCAACAGTCTTAGGGGAACAACACCGCAGCGCTGGTCACCTCTGACCAGAATACCACAGGTGGCATCACATATTTAATTATCTACAAACTTTATCTTCATTTTTACCACATCACCAACAACTTTTCCCCTTCCCTTTCATCAGTTTAATTAATGGATGCCCCAGGGCCACGGACCGGGTCACCGCCACCGTGACACCGTCCCCTGTTGAAGTCGACGGGCCCGGTACCGAGTACCCCACGGCCCTGCACGTGCGCCCTCTTGCTCCCTCTCACCACCGCGCGCGCCCCGGGTGCTCCACCTACAGGATGTATAACGAGAAGGCTCTCTGCCTCTCACCTGTTAGATCAGCTGGCTAGAATAGGAATAGATCTTTTTCCTTCCAGCCCAGCTCCATGGAACGTGGGAAGGATGCTTCAATTTAGACAGCTCACCTCTGTTCTGAAATGATCTTCTAGTGTGCCTGACCTTGTCTTACAGGCCACACATAGCAAGTCAGAGTGAGCCTGCCAAGGTGTATCCAGAAGGCTCCTTGCCCTCGCCCCTCACCCACAAAAGAAAAACCCGCTGACTAAAGTAAGAAGGCCCAGGTGTGATAGGCCTCTAACCTACTTTATCAGCCATACAGTCTGCTACCTCCTTTTTTGATCCACAATTTGCTATAAATCAGTCACACAAACTAGAAGCAGGTTTAACCACATTAATGACCAAACAATCACTTACAATTTCCTTCTAAATTAGGCACCATATTTTACTTTCAACTTCCAACTTCAACTTACAAAATTTCATTCCACTTCAATTAAGTACTGTTGCTTTAAAATGCACAAATCTCCTAGCGAGTATTACACCAAGGACAGAAATACAGAGAATTTTGAGTGCAGCTCCGTGAATCCTCCCATTAGACACTCAGCTGAGATAAGAATGGAGAGGAGAACCGTGCAGCCCTTTCATTCCCCCCTCCCATCAGAATTTTAGAAATGTAGCGTCCTTCACACAGTAACAGAAGGCAGTAGTTCTTTTAGACTTAATTAAAATCAATCTCTGCAAAACCCTCATCAATCAGGGATTTATTTATATCCCTTATACTCAATTACTCATCTCTAATCTCATTCAGAGGTTCTCATAAACATACATACAAGGATTCACACAGCCTGCCTATTTTGCAATTTGGGATTAACACCTTATGAAACTACAGCAGTGTCTACTGACACTCTGAGAACACCAAAGCCAACTTCTTAAACAGCAAGAATCAACAAAAACCAAAACAAACAAAAAACACAGCCCTATACAAAATACAGCCTCTTATGATTTACTGCCAATCAAAAATTGCCAAAATAACAACACTGCACGGCGTATCCCAGCTCTGTGCTACACAGTACACCAGTACACAACCAGTTAGTATATTAGTATATTGCCAGAACAGATTGACAGATAATACAGATGACAATTATTATCTTATTACTCTATTATTCAACTCTCATACGGACATACTCACTGCTCACTGGTGATGTAGGTTCTTTTGAACCGTGTTGTACAGCCTTATCCAGAGATATGTAAAGATAAAGAGAAAGATTGCCAAAGCAAAATCAATGTAAGAATAAATTTTTCTCACCTGCTGCAGCTGCTGGATTTTGCATGTTCAACCTCCCAGGAAGCTCCCACATACAGATTCCGAATAGGCTGGTTTCCACGGTCCCTCATCGGGCGCCAAACTGTCGAAGCTGTTTTCGCTCTGACCCAGAGTCAGGTATGCTAGATCACCAGTGAGGCCAAATTAGGAGTTTTACGCCCTTAATTTACAAGCGCTTGGAGACAAAAGAGACTGCACACAGGCCGTGGGCGGATCACTTTATCTGACGTAATGAAACACAAGGCAATCTTCTATACCATTTACAACAATATGTAATTCTATGGAGCTCATGTGGCCCCCACCATCACCTCAGGGTCATACCTTGTTTACAATGTACCCAGAACACGTTGTGGCTGACTATTGAGAACATATATGATAAGAAGCATTTTTCCCTTGAAGAGGAGACAGGCAATAATGCAGTGTCATAAGAATAAATGAAAGGCAAATGAAGAATTAAAGGCAGTTAGGCATTTAAAGGCCAATCATTAACCCTTCTATATCAGATATGATGCAAATCACACTTGTGAAGTGGACACAGATAAAGGACCTTTGCACCCTTTTGCACAGTTTCACAATGGCTACTAAGAAGGTTAGCACTGACGATGCCATTATCAGCATCACTATTACGGTCATCTACATGCTGGAGCACAATTTGAATAGTCTGTGAGAGAAGGTGGTGGTCCCAGAGGACGAGTCAGAAGCATAGGTGGATTAGGAATGGCTAATAATATCTCAAAGTTTGGACTGTCGTCGCACAGGCAGGTGCCATGGAAGGGTGAATTACAGGAATCGAGGAGGGCTCATATTACCAGACAAACTGCTAGTGAAGGTGAAGGAACCAAGGAACAAATTGAGGAGGATGAGGAGGATGAGGAGGAAGACGTGATGTACACGCAAAAGTCAGGAGATGAAGAGGATAATGATCCCCCCTCTGTTGTCCATGGTTAGCGGGAGGGGACGAAGGAAGCAACCTTGAGTGTTACCCCACCACCAACACATCATGAACTTGGACCTCATGTAAGTGCCCGACACATGAGTGCCTTCTTGCTGCACTATCTTCAACATATTGCCTGCACTCTTAGGGTTAGAAATATTGCTGACTATTGGGTCATCTCTCTGATAGATCCACAGTAAAAGACTAAAGATGTTACCCCCCCCGGAAAGGGATGCCCACATGCTGGAGTATCAAAAGTTGCATGTAGAAAATCTTAAGCATGATTTTCCCCAAAACAGCAGTGAGTCACACAGTGTGCATTGCAGTTCTAGACTTCCAACCTTGGGAACGTCAAGGCATCATCGCAAAAGCATTAGCAGCAACAGTGCTACTGGCATAAGCAATTTCTGTGAGTCATTTCACACATTTTTATACCAACCCGTGCACTAGCAGAACAGTCTGAAACATTGTGAATGAGGGATGAGGGGGGCCATGCATACCAGGATGGGAATGAGGAGGCCATGCATACCAGGATAGTGATGAGGGGGCCATGCACACCAAGATATGGATGAGACTGGCCATGCATTCCACGATAAAGATGAGGGGGCCCATGCACACCAGGATGGGAATGAGGGTGGCATGTATACCAGGATGGGGGGAATGCATGCCAGGATAGGGATGAGAGGGCCATACACACCAGGATGGGGATGAGAGGGGCCATGCATACCAAAATAGGGAAGAGGATGCTATGTATACCAGGATAGGGATGAGATATTAAGTACAGAATTGACCACAATTTTTTCCATTCTTTTTCTATTTTCCTCTTCTAAAACCAAGATACTTCTTACAATCCGGAGAATCTTATAGTCTGAAAAATAAGGTATGATTGTGCCAAGTGTGGCTGAGAATAAAAAAACTGTTGCATAAGGTATCAGGGCTCCCAGCAAAGAAGGCTTACATCTCTTCCTTAACCATCAGGTCTTAATTGAAACTTAAATTCAATGCTCTAAATGCTGGCCTGAACCCTGATACTTCATGCATGGCCCATGGCTGACTGCTGCTGTACCATTAGCAATTTTCTACTATTGGTTAATTGATGCCACTTTGCATGGTGTCTGCCTCTAATTTTAGCTGTTTGGTTAGCTTTTTGTCACCCCTCAAGGTGTTGTACATATGTGCAGTTTTGCCTTCCATTGAATTTAATGGGGTTTGGGACAGTGCATGGAACTGTTGTGTGAACGTGTTCGGTGAACATTGGGACATTCGGCAAACTGAACCGAACCTTGAAATGTTCGCTAATCTCTACTGCTGAGTAGTGTTGAGCATTCTGATACCGCAAGTATCGGGTATCGGTCGATATTAGCTGTATCGGAATTCCGATACTTAGTTCCGATACTTTTTTCATATCGAATACCGGAATCGGAAGTTCCCATGATGCTAGGAGCCCGCTCGATTTGATTCAGCCAATGGGGATCCTCAGAAGTGTGGGCACATCTTGTTAGGCATGTAGGCATGTTAACTACTGGCATGGCTGTGATTGGCTGCTGAAATGATGTCATGATGCACTATAAAAACCGCAGCAGCCGCCATTTCGGGTTCACTCTGATGTGAATTCAGTTAGGGACAGGCTGCTGTTGAAGACTGTGAGGGACAGTTAGAAATAGCGATCATCAAACATATCTATTGCTCTACCCAGGCTACATAATCCACCACTGTAGCATTTTTTTAGCCCAGCAGCGCTGTTTTAATAGCTGTCTGCAAGGGCTGTGTGAGTGCAGACCCACGCTGTGTAGTGTGTCCTGCAGGCACGTCTGCTCGTAGGCCGCCCATACACATTTGTCTCTGCCTCATACACATTTTTCTTTTAGTGCTGCTTTTTTTTTCTCCTGTATAGTGTGCTTCCATACGTATCCATATACGTTGGTTGCAAACACTAAAGGAGTGGACAGTGGAGCCTTTCAGCAGCCTTTCAGTGCTATAGCCCATTTCTCTGCACTGTTTTTGGCTGTCTGATAGGTCTCTCTGTGTGTGAGTGCAGCTCATGTTGCAGTGTGTTCTACAGCCACCGCTGGTTGTAGTCCGCTCAGCGTGCGTCACTGCCTCATACATAGTCCTTTTTTTGCAGCTAATTTGTCCAGATTTTTGCTCCTATATTAGTGTGCTTCCATCCACATCCATTGTCATTGGTTGGTTGCAAACACTATATAGGATTAGATAGAGGAGCCTTTTTGCTGGCATGTGCCCTTCAGGGCCAGCCAGACTAGTATCACCCTATTTTTGGAGCCTCATCAATTGCATTGTAGGTTAGCTTCCTGCATTGTAATCACTCCAAAAAGTTTGTGATACTATAGCTTTCAAACTTTGGTCACATCCTTTTATTTCCCCCCCCCCAAAAAAAAAGGAAATAAAGTTCACCAAACACTCCACTTTAGAGTTGTGTAGGCCACATTAGATCATATTAAAGTGTAGTACACACACTCTTAGCAAAATTAGTGTTTCTTATACTGGTTAGCAGGTGTTCAGGAATAAGAACACTAAGCTCCCCCTTTTTTACTTCTCTGCCTATCTTTATCAGTCTACCAAGATGAAGAAGGCAGGGAGTAAGGCACGTGGTCGTGGCCGTGGAGTTTCAGCAGGGAGAGGATGGGGGTATTCAGCAGGGAGAGGACGTGGGGATTCGGTGTCTGCTGCGGCCACCAGTGACCCGGCATCCCCCACTTTTACCAGGCAACAGTCCTTCATGCGCAGCCTTGTAGGACCTCGCCGTACCCCACTGCTGCGTGACGAACAAATTGAAGCCGTTGTCGGATGGATGGCAGCTAACGCATCCACTTCAATGACTTCCTCATCCTCTCAAGGCCAGAGCACTGAAGGGCAACCATCTGTCTCTTCACCACCTGCCAAATTGCCCAGGCAGTCTGAGAGCCCTGGACAGGAGCCATCTCAATCTTTACTTCTGTTCTCAGAATCTGTTGGCTCGGAAAGAGGTGGCTAGCCAAGCAGCATCCTAGAGCATGAAGAAGAGGGAGTATGCAGTGATGCGCAACTGCTTTGTCCCTCTGAATCTGAAGAGGCGGGTGGGCCAGTGCCTATTGTCAGCACACCTCAGTACTCATCTGATGATGATGAGACTCAGTTGCCAATTTCTGGTGCGTACGGTGCTGGCGAGACAACCCAGGACCAGCCGGTGCTTGAAGAGGGGAGTGGAGATGATGAGGTCCTTGACCCATCATGGCGTCAGCCACAGGAAGGTGGTGGGAGCAGCTCTGAGGAAGAGATTCCCCGAACGGCCAAAAGAGGAGGGAGAGGGCGGGGGCAGACATGGTTGCCTGTAGCCTCCACTTTGGCACCCGTGAGGAGCAATCCTCTTCCAAAACACAAAATGGGCGCTCCCAGGACTTGCAGTGCGTGGTCTTTTTTTGACACAGTTGCAGATGACATTTGCTTTGTCAAATGCAAGCTGTGTCATCAGAAAGTTAAACGAGGGAAAAATGTGAGCAACCTCAGTACCACAAATATGTGGAAACATGTGC